>NC_041388.1:464858534-464996311 GCF_002162155.2 Triticum dicoccoides | reverse complement strand
GCAGCGAGCGGCGTGGAGGCGGCGGCTGGCTTCGGCCGGGCGGGGTCGGGCGGCCGCGGCGCGAGGAGGCGGGTGGCGGCGGCTGGGCCCGTGGGGGCCGGGGACGGGCCCGAGCGGGCCGCGCGCGGCTGAGGCGGCGAAGTGGTCCGGGGGCGCCACATGGCAGCTCCCGGTTGGCGGCGGCGGAAGCGTCCGGCCCGGACGGACGTGTCCGGCCAGCACGGAGGCGATTTTTAGGGTTTGAGGACGAGGGGGGATCCGGATTTTCGGGGAGAGACCTATTTATAGGCATAGAGGGAGCTAGGAGAGTCCAAATGAGGTGCGGTTTTCGGCCACGCGATCGTGATCGAACGATCTAGATGATGGAGAGGGTTTTGGTGGGTTTTGGGCCAAATTGGAGGGGTGTTGGGCTGCAACACACACGAGGCCTTTTCGGTCCCTCGGTTAACCGTTGGAGTATCAAATGAAGTCCAAATGATACAAAACTTGACAGGCGGTCTACCGGTAGTAAACCAAGGCCGCTTGGCAAGTCTCGGTCCAATCCGGAAATGTTTAATCCCCACACACGAAAGAAAGGTAGAAATGACCACCGGAGGAGAACGAAGCGCCGGAATGCAAAATGGACAACGGGGAAAATGCTCGAATGCATGAGACGAACACGTATGCAAATGCAATGCACATGATGACATGATATGAGATGCATGACAACGATAACAACACACGGAGACAAAGACCCGAACCTGAGAAAATAAATTAACTTAACGTCGGAAATGGCAAGAGTTGGAGTACAAATTGGGAAAGTTACATCCGGGGTGTTACAGACCCCAAGTAGGATTCCTCGTACTTGGGGCGCCCCCTTGTCTGCCTCTCCTCCCCTCCAACCTATATATATGAAGGGGGGCACAGCTAGAACACACACCAACAATTGTTAATGCCTCCACAGTTAATGCCTCCGGTCATATCTTCGTAGTGCTTAGGCGAAGCCTGCACGGATCATTTCACCATCACCGTCACCGCGCCGTCGTGTTGACGGAACTCTCCCACGACACTTTGCTAGATCAAGAGTTCGAGGGACGTCATCGAGTAGAACGTTTGCAGAACTCGGAGGTGTCGTACGTTCGGTGCTTGATCGGTCGGAACGAGAAGAAGTTCGACTACATCAACTGTGTTATCAAATGCTTCCGCTTTCGGTCTACGAGGGTACGTGGACACACTCTCCCCCACTCGTTGCTATGCATTTCCTAGATAGATCTTGCGCGATCATAGGAATTTTTTTAAAATTGCATGCTACGTTCCCCAACAGTGGAATCTGAGCCAAGTCTATGCATAGATGATATGCACGAGTACAACACAAAGAGTTGTGGGCGGTGATCATCATACTGCTTACCACCAATATCTTATTTTGATTCGGCGGTATTGTTGGATGAAGCGGCCTAGACCAACCCTACATGACCACGTTCATGAGACCGGTTCCACCGACAGACATGCAACTAGTTTTTCATAAAGGTGGCTGGCGGGTGTCTATTTCTCCAACTTTAGTTGAATCGACTTTGAATGCGGCCGATCCTTCTTGAAGGTTAAAACAGCAAACTTGATAAATCACCGTTGTGGTTTCTACGCGTAGGTAAGAATAGTTCTTGCTAGAAGCCCGTAGCAGCCACATAAAACTTGCAACAACAAGGTAGATGACGTCTAACTTGTTTTTGCACGGCATGTTGTGATGTGATATGATCAAGACATGATGTGATATACGTTGTTGTATGAGATGATCATGTTTTGTAGAAGTTATCAGCAACTGGCAGGGGCCTTATGGTTGTCGCTTTATTGTATGAAATGCAATCGCCATGTAATTGCTTTACTTTATCACTATGCGTTAGCGATAGTTGTAGAAGCAATAGTTGGCAAGACGACCATGATGCTATGATGGAGATCAAGATGTCAAGCCGATGACGGTGGAGATCATGACGATGCTTTGGAGATGGAGATCAAAGGCACAAGATGATGATGGCCATATAATGTCACATATTTTGATTGCATGTGATGCTTATCTTTTATGCATCTTATTTTGCTTAGTTCGGCGCTAGCATTATAAGATGATCCCTCACTAAAATTTCAAGGTATAAGTGTTCTCCCTGAGTATGCACCATTGCGACAGTTCGTTGTGCTGAGACACCATGTGATGATCGGGTGTGATAAGCTCTACGTTCACATACAATGGGTGCAAGACAGTTTTGCACATGCGGAATACTCTGGTTAAACTTGACGAGCCTAGCATGTACAGACATGGCCTCAGAACACTGGAGACCGAAAGGTCGAACGTGAATCATATAGTAGATATGATCAACATAGAGATGTTCACCATTGAAAACTACTCCATCTCACGTGATGATCGGACATGGTTTAGTTGATATGGATCACATGATCATTTAGATGACTCGAGGGATGTCTATCTAAGTGGGAGTTCTTAAGTAATATGATTAATTGAACTTAATTTATCATGAACTTGGTCCTAATGGTATTTGCATATCTATGTTATAGATCAATAGCTCGTGTATAGCTCCCCTGTTTTATTTTGATATATTCCTAGAGAAAACTAAGTTCAAAGATGATAGTAGCAATGATGCGGACTGGGTTCATGATCTGAGGATTATCCTCGTTGCTGCACAGAAGAATTATGTACTTGATGAACCGCTAGGTGACAGACCTATTACAGGAGATAATGCACACGTTATGAACGTTTGACAAGCTCAGTATGATGACTACTTGATAGTTTAGTGCACCATGCTTTACGGCTTAGAACCGGGACTTCAAAAATGTTTTGAGTGTTGGGGATCGTAGCAGAATTTAAAATTTTCTACGCATCACCAAGATCAATCTATGGAGTAATCTAGCAACGAGGGGAAAGAAAGGGATCTACATACCCTTGTAGATCGCTAAGCGGAAGCGTTCAAGTGAACGGGGTTGATGGAGTCATACTTTTCGTGATCCAAATCACCAATGATCCTAGTGCCGAACGGACGGCACCTCCGTGTTCAACACACATACAACCCGGTGACGTCTCCTACGCCTTGATCCAGCAAGGGGAGAAGGAGAGGTTGGGGAAGACTCCATCCAGCAGCAGCACGACGGCGTGGTGGTGGTGGAGGAGCGCGGGACTCCAGCAGGGCTTCGCCAAGCACTACGAGAGACGAGGAGGAAGAGGGGTAGGGCTGCGCCAACAGGGGAAGGACTTCATGTGTTGGGCTGCCCCTTTGCCTCCACTATATATAGGGGGAGAGGGAGGGCTGCGCCCCCACCTAGGGTTTCCACCCTAGGGGTGGCGGCAGCCACAATCCCCATCTGGGGTGGCGGCCAAGTGGGGGGGGGGAGGGAGGCGCACCAGGCATGGGCCTTAGGGCCCATCTGCCCTTAGGGTTTGCCCCCTCTCCTCTCTAGGCGCATGGGCCTTGGTGGGGAGGCGCCCCAGCCCACCTAGGGGCTGGTCCCTTCTCACACTTGGCCCATGTATGCCTCCGGGGCCCGTGGCCCCTCCCGGTGGACCCCCGGACCCCTCCGGTGGTCCCGGTACACTACCGGTGATGCCCGGAACACTTCCGGTGGCCAAAACCATACTTCCTATATATCAATCTTTACCTCTGGACCATTCCGGAACTCCTCGTGACGTCCGGGATCTCATCCAGGACTACAAAAAACATTCAGTAACCGCGTACATACTTTCCCTATAACCCTAGCGTCATCGAACCTTAAGTGTGTAGACCTTACGGGTACGGGAGTCATGCAGACATGGCCGAGACAAATCTCCGGTCAATAACCAACAGCGGGATCTGGATACCCATGTTGGCTCCCACATGCTCCATGATGATCTCATCGGATGAACCATGATGTCAAGGACTTAATCAATCCCGTATACAATTCCCTTTGTCTAGCGGTACGATACTTGCCCGAGATTCGATCGTCGGTATCCCGATACCTGGTTCAATCTCATTACCGGCAAGTCTATTTTACTCGTTCCGTAACACATCATCCCGTGATCAACTCCTTGATCACATTGTGCACATTATGATGATGTCCTACCGAGTGGGCCCAGAGATACCTCTCTGTTTACACGGAGTGACAAATCCCAGTCTCATTCGTGCCAACCCAACAGACACTTTCGGAGATACCTGTAGTGTACCTTTATAGCCACCCAGTTACGTTGTGACGTTTGGCACACCCAAAGCACTCCTACGGTATCCGGGAGTTGCACAATCTCATGGTCTAAGGAAATGATACTTGACATTAGAAAAGCTTTAGCATACGAACTACACGATCTTTGTGCTAGGCTTAGGATTGGGTCTTGTCCATCACATCATTCTCCTAATGATGTGATCCCGTTATCAACGACATCCAATGTCCATGGTCAGGAAACCGTAACCATCTATTGATCAACGAGCTAGTCAACTAGAGGCTTACTAGGGACATGGTGTTGTCTATGTATCCACACATGTATCTGAGTTTCCTATCAATACAATTCTAGCATGGATAATAAACGATTATCATGAACAAGGAAATATAATAATAACCAATTTATTATTGCCTCTAGGGCATATTTCCAACAGTCTCCCACTTGCACTAGAGTCAATAATCTACTTCACATCGCCATGTGATTAACACTCACAGGTCACATCGCCATGTGTCCAACATCCAAAGAGTTTACTAGAGTCACTAATCTAGTTCACATCACTATGTGATTAATACTCAATGAGTTCTAGGTTTGATCATGTTATGCTTGTGAGAGAGGTTGTAGTCAACGGGTCTTGCCATATTCAGATCCCTATGTATTTCGCAAAACTTTATGTTGTAGATGCTGCTACCACGTTCCACTTGGAGCTATTCCAAATTATTGCTCCATTATACGTATCAGGTATCTCTACTCAGAGCTATCCGGATAGGTGTTAAGCTTGCATCGACATAAATCTTTATGTCAAACTCTTTATCACCTCCATAACCGAGAAACATTTCCTTATTCCTCTAAGGATAATTTTGACCGCTATCTGGTGATCCATTCCTAGATCACCTTTGTCCCCTCTTGCCAGACATGTGGCAAGGCACACATTAGGTGCGGTACTTCAGCATGGCATACCGTATAGAGCCTATGACAAAAGCATAGGGGACGACCTTCGTCCTTCCTCTTTCATCTTCCGTGGTCAAGCTTTGAGTCTTACTCAACTTCACACCTTACAACTCAGGTAAGAACCCCTTCTTTGACTGATCTATTTTGAACTCCTTCAAAAACATGTCAAGGTGTGCGTTCTTTGAAAGTATCATCAGGCGTATTGATCTATCTCTATAGATCTTGATGCCCAATATGTAAGCAGCTTTATCCAGGTCTTCCTTTGAAAATCACTCTTCAAACAAACCGTTTATGCTTTTCAGAAATTATTTCAGATCAATAATATGTCATCCACATATACTTATCAGAAATGTTGTAGTGCTCCCACTCACTTTCTTGTAAATACAAGTTTCTAGCAAACATTGTATAAACCTAAAAGCTTTGATCACTCCATCAAAACATATATTCCGATTCCGAGATGCTTGCTCTAGTCCATAGAAGGATTGCTGGAGCCAGCATACCTTTTAGCATCCTTAGGATCGTTAAAACCTTCTATTGTATCACATACAACTTTTCTTACAAAAACTGGTAAGAAAACTTGTTTTGACATCCATCTATAAGATTTCATAATCGAAAAATATAGCTTATGCTAACATGATTCTGACGAACTTAAGCATCGATACGGGTGAGAAATTCTCATCGTAGTCAACTCCTTGAACTTGTGAAAAGACTCTTTCCCACAAGTCGAGCTTCATAGACGGTAACATTACTTCCCACATCCGTCTTCTTCTTAAAGACCCATTTATCTCAATGGCTTGCCGATCATCGGTCAAGTCCACCAAAGTCCATACTTTGTTCTGATATATGGATCCTATCTCGTATTTCATGGCTTCTAACCATTTGTCGGAATACGGGCCCACCATCGCTTCTCCATAGCTCGTAGGTTCATTGTTGTCTAACAACATGATATCTAAGACAGGATTACCGTACCACTTAGGAGTAGTACATATCCTTGTTGACCTACGAGGTTCGATAGCAACTTGATCCGAAGCTTTATGATCACTATCATTCACTTTCTATTCAACAGATGTAGGCTCCACAGAAAACATCTTTCTGTGTTGCATTACTCTCTGGTTGAAATGAAGGTTCGACAACCTCATTAAGTTCTATCTTCCTCCCACTCAATTCTTTCGAGAGAAACTCCTTCTCGAGAAAGGACATGTTCTTAGCGACAAACAATTTGCGCTCGGATCTGAGATAGAAGGTATACCCAACTGTCACCTTTGGGTATCCTATGAAGATGTGTTTGTCCGCTTTGGGTTCGAGCTTCTCCGGCTGAAGCCTTAAGCATCGCAGCCCCAAACATTAAGAAACGACAACTCTGGTTTCTTGCCAAACCAATGTTCATACGACGTCGTCTCAACGGACTTAAATGGTGTCCTGTCTAAAGTGAATGCAGTTGTCTCTAACGCATAACCTCAAAATGAAAACGGTAGATTGGTAAGAGACATCATAGATCGCACCATATCTCATAGGGTTCGATTACGACGTCCGGACACACCATTACCTTGTGGTGTTCCAGGTGGCTTCAACTGTGAAACAATTCCACAATGTCTTAAGTGATTGCCAAACTCATAACTCAGAAAATCCCCTTTTAATCAGATCATAGGAACATGATCTTTTTTGTTATGATGATTCTTAACTTCACTCTGAAATCGCTTGAACTTTTCAAACGTTTCAGACTTGTGCTTCATTAAGTAAATATACCTATATCTACTCAAATCGTCAGTGAAGATGAGAAAATAGCGATATCCACCGCACGCTTCAATTCTCATTGGATCACACGCATCGGTATGCATGATTTCCAACAAGTCACTTGCCCGTTTCATTGTACCTAAAAACGGGGTCTTAGTCATCTTCCCATGAGGCATGGCTCGCATGTGTCAAGCGATTCAAAATCAAGTGACTCCAAACATCCATCGACATGGAGTTTCTTCATGCATCTTACGCCAATATGACCTAAGCGGCAGTGCCACGAGAAAGTGGTACTATCATTATTAACTCTACATCTTTTGGCGTGAACATGTGTATTACCATGACCGAGATTCAATGAACCATTCACATAGGGTGCATGACCATGAAAGGTATCATTCATGTAAACAGAATAACCATTATTCTCTAACTTAAATGAATGACTGTATTTCAATGAACATGATCTAATCATATTCATTCTCAACGTAGACACCTGATAACATTTATCTAGGTTCAATACTAATCCCGAAGGCAGATGGAGCGTGTGATGGTGATCTCATCAACTTTAGAAACACTTCCAACACACATCATCACCTCGCCCTTAGCCAGTCTCTGTTTAGTCCGTAGCTTTTGCTTCAAGTTACCAATAATAGTAACTGAACCGGTATCCAATACCCCGGTGCTACCAGGAGTACTAGTGAGGTACACATTAATAACACGTATTTACTTTGTTGAAGTTGCCAGCCTTCTTATCTACCATGCATTTGGGGTAATTCCGCTACCAGTGACCGTTCCCCTTACAATAGAAGCACTTAGTCTCGGGTTTGGGTTCAACCTTGGGTTCCTTCACTGGAGCGGCAACTGGTTTGCCATCCATGAAGTTTCCCTTCTAGCCCTTGCCCTTCTTGAAACCAGTGGTCTTGTTAAACCATCAACACTTGATGCTCCTTCTTGATTTCTACCTTTTGCGGTCTTAAGCACCGCAAACAGCTCCGGGATCAATTCCATCCCTTGCATGTCATAGTTCATCACAAAGATCTAGTAGCTTAGTGATAGTGGCTAGAGAACTCTATCAATCACTATCTTATCTGGAAGTTTAACTCCCACTTGATTTAAGTGATTGTAGCACCCAAACATTCTGAGCACATGCTCACTAGTTGAGCTATTCTCCTCCATCTTGTTGGCAAAAGAACTTGTCAGAGGTCTCACAACTCTCAACACGGGCATGAGCCTGAAATCCCAATTTCAGCTCTTGGAACATCTCATATGTTCTTTGGCGTTCAAAACGTCATTGGAATCCCGATTCTAAGCCGTAAAGTATGGTGCACTAAACTATCAAGTAGTCATCAGGATGTGTCTGTCAGGTGTTCACAACATCCACAGACGACGTTGTAGGGGTTCGCACATCGAGCGGTGCATCAAAGACGTAAGCCTTCTGTGTAGCAGTGAGGACACTCCTTGGACTACGGACCCAGTCCGCATCATTGCTTACAATATCTTTCAACTTGGTCTTTCTCTAGGAACGTATTGAAACAGGGAGCTACAACGTGATCTATTTATCTACAACATATTTGCAAAGACAATTTAGACTATGTTCATGATAATTAAGTTCATCTAATCAAATTATTTAATGAACTCCCACTCAGATAGACATCCCTCTAGTCATCTAAGTGAAACATGATCCGAGTCAACTAGGCCGTGTCCGATCATCACGTGAGACAGACTAGTCAACATCGGTAAACATCTCATGTTGATCGTATCTTCTATATGACTCATGCTCGACCTTTCGGTCTTACGTGTTCCGAGGCCATGTCTGTACATGCTAGGCTCGCCAAGTCAACCTAAGTGTATTGCGTGTGTAAATCTGGCTTACACCCGTTGTATTCGAACGTTAGAATCTATCACACCCGATCATCACGTGGTGCTTCGAAACAACGAACCTTCGCAACGGTGCACAGTTAGGGGGAACACTTTTCTTGAAATTTTAGTGAGGGATCATCTTATTTAAGCTACCGTCGTTCTAAGCAAATAAGATGTAAAACATGATAAACATCACATGCAATCAAATAGTGACATGATATGGCCAATATCATTTTGCTCCTTTTGATCTCCATCTTTGGGGCTCCATGATCATCATTGTCACCAGCATGACACCATGATCTCCATCATCATGATCTCCATCATCGTGTCTTCTTGAAGTTTTCTCGTCATCTATTACTTCTACTACTATGGCTAACGCTTTAGCAATAAAGTAAAGTAATTACATGACGTTTAAGTTGACATGCCTAAGACAACTCCTATGGCTCCTGCCGGTTGTCATACTCATCGACATGCAAGTCGTGATTCCTATTACAAGAACATGATCAATATCATACATCACATATATCATTCATCACATCCTTTTGGCCATATCACATCACACGGCACATGCTGCAAAAACAAGTTAGACGTCCTCTAATTGTTGTTGCAAGTTTTTACGTGGCTGCTATAGGTTTCTAGCAAGAACGTTTCTTACCTACGCCAAAACCACAACGTGATATGCCAATTTATATTTACCCTTCATAAGGACCCTTTTCATCGAATCCGATCCGACTAAAGTGGGAGAGACAGACACCCGCTAGCCACCTTATGCAACTAGTGCATGTCAGTCGGTGGAACCAGTCTCACGTAAGAGTGCGTGTAAGGTTGGTCCGGGCCGCTTCATCCCACGATGCTGCCGAATCAAGATAATACTAGTAATGGCAAGCAAATTGACGAAATCGACGCCCACAACAACTTGTGTTCTACTCGTGCATAGAAACTACGCATAGACCTAGCTCATGATGCCACTGTTGGGGATCGTAGCAGAATTTAAAATTTTCTACGCATCACCAAGATCAATCTATGGAGTAATCTAGCAACAAGGGGAAAGAGAGTGCATCTACATACCCTTGTAGATCGCTAAGCGGAAGCGTTCAAGTGAACGGGGTTGATGGAGTCGTACTCGTCATGATCCAAATCACCGATGATCCTAGTGCCGAACGGACGGCACCTCCGCGTTCAACACACGTACAGCCCGGTGACGTCTCCTACGCCTTGATCCAGCAAGGGGAGAAGGATAGGTTGGGGAAGACTCCATCCAGCAGCAACACGACGATGTGGTGGTGGTGGAGGAGCGCGGGACTCTGGCAGGGCTTCGCCAAGCACTACGAGAGACGAGGAGGAAGAGGGGTAGGGCTGCGCCAACAGGGGAAGGACTTCATGTGTTGGGCTGCCCCTTTGCCTCCACTATATATAGGGGGAGAGGGAGGGTTGCGCCCCCACCTAGGGTTTCCACCCTAGGGGTGGCGGCAGCCACAATCCCCATTTGGGGTGGCGGCCAAGTGGGGGGTGGGAGAGGGAGGTGCACCAGGCATGGGCCTTAGGGCTCATCTGCCCTTAGGATTTGCCCCCTCTCCTCTCTAGGCGCATGGGCCTTGGTGGGGAGGCGCCCCAGCCCACCTAGGGGCTGGTCCCTTCTCACACTTGGCCCATGTATGCCTCCGGGGCCCGTGGCCCCTCCCGGTGGACCCCTCCGGTGGTCCCGGTACACTACCGGTGATGCCCGGAACACTTCCGGTGGCCAAAACCATACTTCCTATATATCAATCTTTACCTCCGGACCATTCTGGAACTCCTCGTGACGTCCGGAATCTCATCCAAGACTCTGAAAAACATTCGGTAACCGTGTACATACTTTCCCTATAACCCTAGCGTCATCGAACCTTAAGTGTGTAGACCCTACGGGTTCGGGAGTCATGTAGACATGGCCGAGACAACTCTCCGGTCAATGACAAACAGCGGGATCTAGATACCCATGTTGGCTCCCACATGCTCCATGATGATCTCATCGGATGAACCACGATGTCAAGGACTTAATCAATCCCGTATACAATTCCCTTTGTCTAGCGGTACGATACTTGCCCGAGATTCGATCGTCGGTATCCCAATACATGGTTCAATCTTGTTACCGGCAAGTCTCTTTTACTCGTTCCGTAACACATCATCTCGTGATCAACTCCTTGATCACATTGTGCACATTATGATGATGTCCTACCGAGTGGGCCCAGAGATACCTCTCCGTTTACACGGAGTGACAAATCCCAGTCTCGATTCGTGCCAACCCAACAAACACTTTCCGAGATACCTGTAGTGTACCTTTATAGCCACCCAGTTACGTTGTGACGTTTGGCACACCCAAAGCACTCCTACGGTATCCAGGAGTTGCACAATCTCATGGTCTAAGGAAATGATACTTGACATTAGAAAAGCTTTAGCATACGAACTACACGATCTTTGTGCTAGGCTTAGGATTGGGTCTTGTCCATCACATCATTCTCCTAATGATGTGATCCCGTTATCAACGACATCCAATGTCCATGGTCAGGAAACCGTAACCATCTATTGATCAACGAGCTAGTCAACTAGAGGCTTACTAGGGACATGGTGTTGTCTATGTATCCACACATGTATCTGAGTTTCCTATCAATACAATTCTAGCATGGATAATAAACGATTATCATGGACAAGGAAATATAATAGTAACCAATTTATTATTGCCTCTAGGGCATATTTCCAACATTGAGCGCCACGGAGCATATGAGATGTTCCAAGATTTGAAATTGGTATTTCAGACTCATGCCCGTGTTGAGAGGTTTGAGACCTCTGACAAGTACTTTGCCTGCAAGATGGAGGAGAATGGCTCAGCCAGTGAGCATGTATTCAGAATGTCTGGGTAGTACAATCGCTTGAATCAAGTGGGAGTTAATCTTCCAGATAATATAGTGATTGACAGAGTTCTCTAGTCACTATCACCAAGCTACTAGAACTTCATGATGAACTATAATATGCAAGGGGTGACGAAAACGATTCCCGAGCTCTTCGCGATACTGAAATCAGCGAAGATAGAAATCAAGAAAAAGCATCAAGTGTTGATGGTTGATAAGACCACTAGTTTCAAGAAAAAGGGCAAAGGAAAAGAAAGGAAACTTCAACAAGAATGACAAGCAAGTTGCCACTCCCATGAAGAAACCCAAAGCTAGACCTGAGCCTGAAACTGAGTGCTTCTACTGCAAAGGGAATGGTCACTGGAAGCGAAACTACACCAAATACTTGGCGGATAAGAAGGATGGCAAAGTGAACAAAGGTATATTTGATATACATGTTATTCATGTGTACTTTGCTAGTGTTCATAGTAACCCAAGGGCATTTGATATCGTTTCAGTTGCTAAGATTAGTAACTCAAAACAGGAGTTGCAAAATGAACAAAGACTAGTTAAGGGCGAAGTGACGATGTGTGTTGGAAGTGATTCCAAGGTTCATAAGATCACCATCGCACACTCCCTCTACCTTTGGGATTTGTGTTGAACCTAAATAAATGTTATTTGGTGTTCTCATTGAGCATGAATATGATTGAATCATGTTTATTGCAAATACGGTTATTCATTTAAGTCAGAGAATAATTATTGTTTTGTTTACATGAATAAAACCTTCTATGGTCATACACCTAGTGTAAATGGTTTATTGAACATCGATCGTAGTGATACACATATTCATAATATTGATGCCAAAAGATGCAAAGTTGATAAACATAGTGCAACATATTTGTGGCACTGCCTTTTATATCATAATGGTGTAAAGCGCATGAAGAAACTCCATGCGGATGGACTTTTCGAATCACTTGATTATGAATCATTTGATGCTTGCAAACCATGCCTCGTGGGCATGATGACTAAAACTCCGTTCTCCGGAACAATAGAGCGAGCCACTGACTTATTGGAAATAATACACACCGATGTATGTGGTCCGATGAGTGTTGAGGCTCGCGGCAGGTATCGTTATTCTCTGACCTTCACAGATGATTTGAGTAGATTTGGGTATATCTACTTAATGAAACACAAGTCTGAAACATTTGAAAAAGTTCAAAGATTTTAGAGTTGAGTGGAGAATCATCGGAACAAGAAAATAAAGTTTCTACGGTATGATCACGGAGGCGAATATTTGAGTTACGAGTTTGGCCTTCATTTAAAACAATGTTGAATAGTTTCACAACTCATGCTACCTGGAACACCACAGCGTAATGGTGTGTCCGAACATCGTAACCATAATTTATTAGATATGGTGCGATCTATGATGTCTCTTACCAATTTACCACTATCGTTTTGGGGTTATGCATTAGAGACAGCTGCATCCACATTAAATAGGACACCGTCTAAATCCGTTGAGACGACACCGTATGAACTATGGTTTTGCAAGAAACCAAAGATGTCGTTTCTTAAAGTTTGGGGTTGCGATGCTTATGTGAAAAGGTTTCAAACTGATAAGCTCGAACCCAAATCGAAGAAATCTGTCTTCATAGGATACCCAAAAGAAACTGTTAGGTACACCTTCTATCACAGATCCAAAGGTAAGATTTTTGTTGATAAGAATGGATCCTTTCTAGAGAAGGAGTTTCTCTCGAAAGAAGTGAGTGGGAGGAAAGTAGAACCTGATGAGGTAATTGTACCTTCTCTCAAATTGGAAAGTAGCTCATCACAGAAATCAGTTCCAGTGATGCCTACACCAACTAGAGAGGAAGCTAATGATAATGATCATGAAACTTTAGATGAAGTTACTACCGAACCTCGTAGGTCAACCAGAGCATGTTCCGCACCAGAGTGGTATGGTAATCCTATTCTGGAAGTCATGTTACTAGACCATGATGAACCTACGAACTATGAGGAAGCAATGATGAGCCCAGTTTCTGATAAATGGATTCAGGCCATGAAATCTGAGATAGGATCCATGTATGAGAACAAAGTGTGGACTTTGGTGGACTTGCCTGATAATCGGCAAGCCATTGAGAATAAATGGAAATTCAAGAGGAAGATAGACGCTGATGATAGCGTTACTATCTACAAAGCTCGACTTGTCGCAAAAACTGTTTTTGACAAGTTCAAGGTGTTGACTATGATGAGATTTTCTCACTCGCAGTGACGCTTAAGTATGTCTGAATCATGTTAGCAATTGCCGCATTTTATGAAATCTAGCAAATGGATGTCAAAACTGCATTCCTTAATGGATATCTTAAAGAAGAGTTGTATATGATGCAACCAGAAGATTTTGTCGATCCTATAGGTGCTAACAAAGTGTGCAAGCTCTAGCGACCCATTTATGGACTGGTGCAAGCATCTCGGAGTTACAATATACGCTTTGATGAGGTGATCAAAGCATATGATTTTATACAGACTTTCAGAGAAGCTTGTATTTACAAGAAAGTGAGTGGGAGCTCTGTAGCATTTCTGATATTATATGTGGATGACATATTGTTGATCGGGAATGATATAGAATTTCTGGATAGCATAAAAGGATACTTGAATAAGATTTTTTCAATAAAAGACCACGGTGAAGCTTATATATTGAGCATCAAGATCTATCGAGATAGATCAAGATGCTTGATAGGACTTCCACAAAGCACATACCTTGACAAGATTTTGAAGGAGTTCAAAATGGATCAGTCAAAGATAGGGTTCTTACTTGTGTTACAAGGTGTGAAGTTGAGTAAGACTCAAAACCCGACCACGGCAAAATATAGAGAGAATGAAAGTCATTCCCTATGCCTTAGCCATAGGTTCTATAAATTATGTTATGTTGTATACCAGACCTATGGTGTACCTTACCATGAGTTTGGCAAGGGGTTACGATAGTGCTCCAGGAGTGGATTACTGGACAGCGGTCAAAGTTATCCTTAGTTACCTAAGAGGACCAAGGAAATATTTCTCGGTTATGGAGGTGATAAAGATATAGAGTTCATCGTAAAGAGTTACGGCGATCCAAGCTTTGACACTAATCCAGATGACTCTGAGTCTCGATCTGGATACATATTGAAAGTGGGAACAATTAGCTTGAGTAGCTCCATGCGGAGCATTGTAGACATAGAAAATTTGTGAAATACATATGGATCTGAATGTGGTAGACCCGTTGACTAAACTTCTCTCACAAGAAAAACATGATCACACCTTAGTACTCTTTGGGTGTTAATCACATAGCAATGTGGACTATATTATTGACTCTAGTAAACCCTTTGGGTGTTGGTCACATGGCGATGTGAACTATGGGTATTAATCACATAAAGATGTGAACTATTGGTGTTAAATCACATGGCGATGTCAACTAGATTATTGACTCAGACTGAAGGAAATATGCCCTAGAGGCAATAATAAAGTTGTTATTTTATATTTCCTTATATCATGATAAATGTTTATTATTCATGCTAGAATTGTATTAACAGGAAACTTGATACATGTGTGGATACATAGACAAAACACCGTGTCCCTAGTAAGCCTCTACTAGACTAGCTCATTAATCAAAGATGGTTAAGTTTGCTAACCATAGACATGTGTTGTCATTTGATGAACGGGGTCACATCATTAGGAGAATGATGTGATGGACAAGACCCATCCGTTAGCTTAGCATAATGATCGTTAAGTTTTATTGCTATTGCTTTCTTCATGTCATATACATATTCCTTTGACTATGAGATTATGCAACTCCCGGATACCAAAGGAATACCTTGTGTGCTATCAAACGGCACAAGGTAACTGGGTGATTATAAAGATGCTCTACAGGTATCTCCGAAGGTGTTTGTTGGGTTGGCATAGATCGAGATTAGGATTTCTCACTCTGAGTATCAGAGAGGTATCTCTGGGCCCTCTCGGTAATGCACATCATAATAAGCCTTGCAAGCAATGTGACTAATAAGTTAGTTGCGGGACGATGCATTAAAGAATGAGTAAAGAGACTTGTCGGTAACGAGATTGAACTAGGTATGGAGATACTAACGATCGAATCTCGGGCAAGTAACATACCGATGACAAAGGGAATAATGTATGTTGTCATTACGGTACGACCGATAAAGATCTTCGTAGAATATGTGGGAACCAATATGAGCATCCAGGTTCCGCTGTTGGTTATTGACCGGAGAGGTGTCTCGGTCATGTCTACATAGTTCTCGAACCCATAGGGTGCGCACGCTTAACATTCGATGATGATTTTGTATTATATGATTTATGTGATTTCGTGACCGAATTTTTTTTGGAGTCCCGGATGAGATCACGGACATAACGAGGAGTCTCTAAATGGTCAATAGGTAAATATTCATATATTGGATGATGATATTCAGACACCGGAAGTGTTCCAGGGGTACCGGGTGCATATCGGGTCACCAGAAGGGGTTCCGGGCATCCCCCAGCAACTATATGGACCTTAATGGGACAAGAGGGGGACAGACCATCCCCTCAGGGGCTGGTGCACCCCTCCCATATGGGATGGAAAAATTGGAGTAGAAAAGGGGAAGGAGGAAAGGGAAAATGGAATAGGATTCCCCCTTCCCCCTCTTCCCTTCCTACTCTGAATAGGAATAGGAAAGGGGGGGAGAATTGGGAGGACCCCAAACTTGGCAGGGTTATATTACCCATGTCATGCATGTTGTCTTGCATTGCTTAGTTTTTACATCATATATGGATTGCCATCTGCTTACTTGCTTACTATATAAATCATATATTTGAATTATATCATGCCATCATGTTTACATAGTACATACACATCATCTATCTGAATTATGGCATGGCAACCCATTTAATAAAGACATCATATAGTTATATCATCTCATCCTGTTTAGTGTTTACAGTCATCATATTTTGAATTATGGCATTCTATCCGTGAATGTATGTGAATTATGGCATGCCAGCCTATTTAATAAACACATTATATAGTTATGTCATGTCATCCTGTTTACATAGTCTCATATTTTGAACTATGTCTTTCCATCTTTTTTAGTTAGCCATCATAATATGAAATTGGGAGGACCCCCTGAGGTCTATGCTGAAACTTGGCAGGGTTATATTACCCATGTCATGCATGTTGTCTTGCATTGCTTAGTTTTTACATCATATATGGATTGCCATCTGCTTACTTGCTTACTATATAAATCATATATTTGAATTATATCATGCCATCATGTTTACATAGTACATACACATCATCTATCTGAATTATGGCATGGCAACCCATTTTAAAGACATCATATAGTTATATCATCTCATCCTGTTTAGTGTTTACAGTCATTATATTTTGAATTATGGCATTCTATCCGTGAATGTATGTGAATTATGGCATGCCAACCTATTTAATAAACACATTATATAGTTATGTCATGTCGTCCTGTTTACATAGTCTCATATTTTGAACTATGTCTTTCCATCTTTTTTAGTTAGCCATCATAATATGAAATTGTGTCATGCTATCCTGTTTAGTTAGCCATCATATATGTGAAATTGTGTCATGCTATCCTGTTTGGTTAGACAACATAAATATGAATTATTTCATGCCCTCTTTTATTCCCCACTATCCATTGCACCTGTCTATCATACAATGTCTATACTTTCAATTACTTTTCTTGTTTATCAGCCATTTGAATTGGAGAGCGTGATGGCAGTATCTAAGGGAGTAACAACACGGTCTTCAGAAAAGATAGTGCTACCAGTTGATGCAGATAGAACCACGGTTGTACTTGCCCAAGGACCAGATCCACCACACATAACCCAAACTCTCGCAGATTGTACCCCTACCCAGTTGGACAGAGAACCAGCTACACCCCTTCTAACCCCAACCCCGACAGATAGTAACCCAGTTCCAGTTGACACAGCACCGTCTCCACCACAGAGCACCCAAACACGAGCAGTTAGTAAGGGAGTTGCAGTGCCCAAAGCACGAGGACCACCACTCCGAATCCCAACTCAACGCTTAAAGGAGAAGAAGATTTGTTCTCAGGTCAGGTTCTGTAGCTATGGTTCATACTCATTTGCTCTTGCATGACTGTATTTACTCATACCAACTATTTTCAAATTTGAAGGATGGAATTGAAACTCCAATGGCGCAACAGGTATGTTTTAAACCTGTTTCTTTAACTGGTTTGCTGTTGTAACCTGCTCTATGTTGATTTTAGTTTCAATTGAATAAACAGTTCTCATGTCATGCACATTACAAGTGTTGTTATTGCTCTATAGTTACCCACACTTATATTATGTCTATTCTGCTTTGTCTTGAACAAATATTATTTGAACTGTGTCTCTATCTTGATTTGGCAACAAAAACTAGAATGGTATAGACCATAAAGTGACCATGGTACATAGATATATGTTTGTTTCATGTTGTTATCATGTCCACTTTACTACTGAACTCATTTACCAAAATGAGTTTCATATACAACATGGTAAACATGTGATGTGTCTGCTTGTTTCTCTTTTAGAATGCGGACAAAATATTGGAGAACAGTACCGCGTTATCCAATGGTAAAGGAAGTAATGCAGATAAGGTTCAAGATAGTGAGACATCCCTGTTGGTCTCTAAGAAAGCTGATAAAAACTATCTTGACGATGGTGAGGGAACCCAAAAGTCCTGTCTTGATGTAGTGTTCGAGTTACTGGGCACTACTGCTGGCACAAGCTCTCCGAACTAGCTGCCTGAATCAGTTCATTTTCTTGAGTCTCAACTTCAAGTTGAAAGACATCGATCAGATGTGCTGCGACAGGAAGCTGAAGGACTAAGGAAGTCCCTGCAGAATTCAGATGCATATTTTCTGGTGTAACAGCAAGCGCTGGAGGATTTAAGCGCCAAACGAGATAAAGTTAATAAGCTTGCTAAGCATCTTGCCAGCATTATGGGTACCCAGGATATTGTTTCTTGAGATCTTCTGAAGTGGTTTCAGTTCTGGATTTGTTTTGCTGCGGCGTTTATTTGCGCTGGTCGCCAACTTTGACAACCAGTGTATATGATATGTTGCTTTGTTCCCTATATTTGCACTGGTGGCGAACTTTGATGCCTAGTGGATGTAATATGTGTAATAGCCGTGATAGCCTAGCGTTAGTTGCTTGCTTATTTATTTCCTTGTTGTCTTGTTTATTTGTTTGCTTGTAGTCATTGCAGTTCTTTTTCCACGGTTAGCTAGTGGCTGCAATAACCTATTTTTTTAAACTAGGGCACAATAACCATGGGCTAATATTTACTGTAGTGACACTGGGCCTCCTACTGGCCGTAGAAACAGTGGGCCTTCTACGGGCCGTAGAAACAATGGGCCTTCTACGGGCCGTAGAAACAATGGGCCTTCTGTGGGTCGTATTATCAATGGGCCTTATACGGGCCGTATTATCGATTGGCCAAACATGGGCCAAACAGACTGCATTATGGCCATAAACGGGCTAGAGTTGGAATCATCCGTTCATGGGCCGACCATAACGGGCCATCGTTAATAGGCCGTATTTGATGACGCTATGAAATCGGCCCAACGTATTAACGGACCACAAACGGGCCGACTATAACCACGGGCTGAATTTGGCCCACAAGTAGAAAATGACAGTAACGGGCCATAAGTAAACGAATGCTAGAAATGAGCCCAAGAATAAATGGGCTCTGAGAAGGCCGAAAGATAACATGGGCTGGAAACGGCCCAACAGAATAATGGGCCGTTAATGGGTATAAAGTGATACACTGTTCATTACGGGCCAGTTTCACCATGGGCCGTTAATGGGTGTAAAGTGATACACTGTTCATTACGGCCCAGTTTCACCACGGGCCGTTAGTAGGCCAAGAGTTACATAGGGCCTCATCTGGGCCAAAAGACGTCATGGGCCATACATGGGCCAGAAGTGAAAACGGGCTGGAATCATATTGGATGGCCCAGATGACGCTACTGGGCCTAATTCGGATAGGGTGTAACGGGCCTTGGGTTAGCGGGCTGTAAATGG
The DNA here is from genome assembly GCF_002162155.2 of Triticum dicoccoides. Classification (NCBI taxonomy): domain Eukaryota; kingdom Viridiplantae; phylum Streptophyta; class Magnoliopsida; order Poales; family Poaceae; genus Triticum; species Triticum dicoccoides. Next base: position 464,976,667 of record NC_041388.1, on the reverse strand, counting down.
GCTATATTCGAACAGGCCGTTAACAGGCTTTCCATGGGCCGGCCCGCCAGCTTTTGACCAAGTCAAACGGGCCGGCCTTTTCACAGGAATGGGCCTCTGTTGGGTCGTGCCACGTGTCGACGTATCATAGGCGCCTTCCGTCCAATGAGTGGTTGACATCTGTCCCAACGATGAGCCTACATGTGTTTCCTCCAGCCAATGATGATTTTACACGTGGAAAATCCCCATTGGTCGGGGCTGTTAATGGGTTATCAGATCCAAAACTCGACCCGATAGCTTAACGACGTTCCGTTACGGTGGATGCCACGTGCCGGTCACCCTTGACGAAAGCACTTCTGTGACACGCGATTTATCATCATGCAAGTGGACACTTCCGTGATGATAATTTTGGTAATGTCATGGAACACTTCTACGACAGCACAGGTATGACTATCTTGATTCTGTCATAAATTTGTCATGGATGTACATGCATGACAAAAAAAGTGATCTACTGTGACAAACACGTATCATCACGGAAGTGTATTTTTTTGTAGTGTTTGCTTCTTTTTGTCTCTCTTTTGCTAGTTATTTGATTGCTTGTTTGGATGATACTCTATTTATGTGTGTGTGAGATACTTGTATGGTCATGTGCTTGATCATATCATACTTTAATGTTTGTGCTTGGATGATGATATTCTATATCTTTTATGTATGATCATTCACACTTTGTCTTGTTGATGAGTGTATATTCCACAATTTATCATTTGGAGCACTCCACCGAGATGTATGTGACATGTAAGAGTAACCCATAATCCTAATCGGTTGTACATTTGCATTCAAAAACAAATTTTACATAATGCACAGATTTAGGGGGCGCTCTTACTTATCACATACTTCTCAAAGCGAAGATGTATTTCATTCTTATTATCATTTTTCGAAGCTTTGATCTATATGTTGTCATCAATTACCAAAAAGGGAGAGATTTAAAGTGCAACTAATCCCTGGGTGGTTTTGGTAATTCATAACAACATATAGCTCATTGAACTAATATTCTTTCAAGATAATCATTGCAGAAAGTTCAATGATTGGCATGGCATGGACTAGAGATGTGGACCCCTCAAAATGCTAAGGACACATATTGGCAAAAGCTCAAGACTCTATATTTTAATTTTAGTGATCCAAGATCACACTGAGTCCATAGGAAAAGCCAATACTATTAAAAGGGGATGAGGTGTTGCTTAATGGCTTGCTTGCTCAAAATGCTTAGTGATATGCTCCAAAAGCCCTCAACCACTTTCTCATTTCCACATATGTACTAAACCTAAAGTCAAACTCAGCCCACCGATTTGATCCATCCGGCGCCACCGAGTTCACTTGACACAGCCATAGCCAGAAACCCTAATCAGTTCGGTCTCACCGATAGGGATCTCGGTCTCACCAAGATGGGATTGCAAACTCTCTGTTTCCATTCGTAAAGTTTCGATCCAACCGAGTGAAGGAAATATGCCCTAGAGGCAATAATAAAGTTATTATTTATTTCCTCATATCATGATAAATGTTTATTATTCATGCTAGAATTGTATTAACTGGAAACATAATACATGTGTGAATACATAGACAAACATAGTGTCACTAGTATGCCTCTACTTGACTAGCTCGTTGATCAAAGATGGTTATGTTTCCTAACCATAGACATGAGTTGTCATTTGATAAACGGGATCACATCATTAGGAGAATGATGTGATTGACTTGACCCATTCCGTTAGCTTAACACTTGATCGTTTTAGTTTACTGCTATTGCTTTCTTCATGACTTATACATGTTCCTATGACTATGAGATTATGCAACTCCCGATTACCGGAGGAACACTTTGTGTGCTACCAAATGTCACAACGTAACTGGGTGATTATAAAGGTGCTCTACAGGTGTCTCCGATGGTACTTGTTGAGTTGGCATAGATCGAGATTAGGATTTGTCACTTCGATTGTCGGAGAGGTATCTCTGGGCCCTCTCGGTAATGCACATCACTACAAGCCTTGCAAGCAATGTGACTAATGAGTTAGTTACGGGATGATGCATTACGGAACGAGTAAAGAGACTTGCCGGTAACGAGATTGGACTAGGTATTGAGATACCGACGATCAAATCTCGGGCAAGTAACATACCGATGACAAAGGGAACAACATATATTGTTATGCGGTTTGACCGATAAAGATCTTCGTAGAATATGTAGGAGACAATATGGGCATCCAGGTTCCGCTATTGGTTATTGACCAGAGAAGTGTCTCGGTCATGTCTACATAGTTCTCGAACCCGTAGGGTCCGCATGCTTAATGTTCGTTAACGATATAGTATTTATGAGTTATGTATGTTGGTAACCGAATGTTGTTCAGAGTTCCGGATAAGATCACGGACATGACGAGGAACTCTAGAATGGTCCGGAGATAAAGTTTGATATATGGGATAATAGTGTTTGGTCTCCGGAAGGGTTCCGGAATTCACCGGAAGGGGTTCCGGATGTTTCCCAAAATGTTTGGGCACGAGAACACTTTATTTGGGCCAAAGGGGAAAGCCCACAAGGTTTTTGGAAAGGACAAAAGGAAGTTTTGCGGAGTCCAGGGGCCAGACGCTAGGGTCCCTGGCGTCTGGGCCCAGACGCCGGGAACCCTGGTGTCTGGCCCTGGAGTCCAAGAAGGACTCTTGCCTTTCGGGTGAAACCGACTTTGTGGAGGCTTTTACTCCAAGTTTCAACCCCAAGGCTCAACATATAAATAGAGGGGCAGGGCTAGCACCCAAGACACATCAAGAAACACCAAGCCGTGTGCCCGTCCCCTCTAGTTTATCCTTCGTAATAGTTTTCGTAGTGCTTAGGCGAAGCCCTGCGGAGATTGTTCTTCACCAACACCGTCACCACGCCGTTGTGCTGCCGGAACTCATACACTACTTTGCCCCTCTTGCTGGATCAAGAAGGCGAGGACATCATCGAGCTGAACGTGTGCTGAACGCGGAGGTGCCGTACATTCGGTACTTGATCGGGACGGATCGTGAAGGTGTACGACTACATCAACCGCGTTGATAAACGCTTCCGCTTTCGGTCTACGAGGGTACGTAGACATACTCTCCCCTCTCGTTGCTATGCATCACCATGATCTTGCGTGTGCGTAGGAATTTTTTGGAAATTACTACGTTCCCCAATAGTGGTATCAGAGCCAGGTTTATGCGTAGATGTTATATGCACGAGTAGAACACAAGTGAGTTGTGGGTGATACAAGTCATACTGCTTACCAACATGCCATACTTTAGTTCGACGGTATTGTTGGATGAAGCGGCCTGGACCGACATTACGCGTACGCTTACGCGAGACTAGTTCTACTGACGTGCTTTGCACACAGGTGGCTGGCGGGTGTCAGTTTCTCCAACTTTAGTTGAACCAAGTGTGACTACGCCCGGTCCTTGAGAAGGTTAAAACAACACTAACTTGACGAACTATCGTTGCGGTTTTGATGCATAGGTAAGAACGGTTCTTGCTCAGCCCGTAGCAGCCACGTAAAACTTGCAACAACAAAGTAGAGGACGTCTAACTTGTTTTTGCAGGGCATGTTGTGATGTGATATGGTCAAAACATGATGCTATATTTATTGTATGAGATGATCATGTTTTGTAATGGAGTTATCAGCAACTGGCAGGAGCCATATGGTTGTCGCTTTATTGTATGCAATGCAATCGTCCTGTAATTGCTTTACTTTATCACTAAGCGGTAGCGATAGTCGTAGAAGCAATAGATGGCGAGACGACAATGATGCTACGATGGATATCAAGGTGTCGCGCCGGTGACGATGGTGATCATGACGGTGCTTTGGAGATGGAGATCAAAGGCACAAGATGATGATGGCCATATCATATCACTTATATTGATTGCATGTGATGATTATCCTTTATGCATCTTATTTTGCTTTTTTTGACGGTAGCATTATAAGATGATATCTCACTAAATTTCAAGGTAAAAGTGTTCTCCCTGAGTATGCACCGTTGCCAAAGTTCGTCGTGCCGAGACACCACGTGATGATCGGGTGTGATAAGCTCAATGTTCATCTACAACGGGTGTAAGACTGTTTTACACACGCAGAATACTCGGGTTAAACTTAACGAGCCTAACATATGCAGATATGGCCTCGAAACACTGAGACCAAAAGGTCGGGTGTGAATCATATAGTAGATATGATCAACATAGAGATGTTCACCGTTGAAAACTGATGACCCACAAGTGTAGGGGATCTATTGTGGCCTTTTCGATAAGTAAGAGTGTCGAACCCAACGAGGAGCAGAAGGAAATGATAAGCAGTTTTCAGTAAGGTATTCTCTGCAAGCACTGGAATTATCGGTAACAGATAGTTTTGTGATAAGGTAATTGGTAACAAGTAGCAAGTAATAAAAGTAAATAAGGTGCAGCAAGATGGCCCAATCCTTTTTGTAGCAAAGGACAAGCCTGGACAAACTCTTATATGAAGAAAAGCGCTCCCGAGGACACATGGGAATTATCGTCAAGCTAGTTTTCATCACGATCATATGATTCGTGTTCGGTACTTTGATAATTTGATATGTGGGTGGACCGGTGCTTGGGCACTGTCCTTACTTGGAAAAGCATCCCACTTATGATTAACCCCTATTGCAAGCATCCGCAACTACAACAGGAGTATTAAGGTAAACCTAACCATAGCATGAAACATATGGATCCAAATCAGCCCCTTACGAAGCAACGCATAAACTAGGGTTTAAGCTTCTGTCACTCTAGCAGCCCATCATCTACTTATTACTTCCCAATGCCTCCCTCTAGGCCCAAACAATGGTGAAGTGTCATGTAGTCGACGTTCACATGACACCACTAGAGGGATGACAACATACATCTCATCAAAATATCGAACGAATACCAAATTCACATGACTACTAATAGCAAGACTTCTCCCATGTCCTCAGGAACAAACGTAACTACTCACAAAGCATATTCATGTTCATAATCAGAGGGGTATTAATATGCATATTGGATCTGAACATATGATCTTCCACCAAGTAAACCAACTAGCATCAACTACAAGGAGTAATCAACACTACTAGCAACCCACAGGTACCAATCTGAGGTTTGGATACAAAGATTGGATACAAGAGATGAACTAGGGTTTGAGATAAGATGGTGCTGGTGAAGATGTTGATGGAGATTGACCCCCTCCCGATGAGAGGATCGTTGATGATGACGATGGTGATGATTTCCCCCTCCCAGAGGGAAGTTTCCCCGGCAGAACAGCTCCGCCGGAGCCCTAGATTGGTTCCGCCAAGGTTCCGCCTCGTGGTGGCGGAGTTTCTTCCCGAAAGCTTGCTTATTATTTTTTCTCAGACGAAATATCTCATATAGCAGAAGATGGGCATCGGAGGGCCACCAGGGGGCCCACGAGGCAGGGGCGCGGCCGGGGGGTAGGGCGCGCCCCCCACCCTCGTGGCCAGGGTGTGGCCCCCCTCTGGAACTTTCTTCGCTCAGTATTTTTTATATATTCTGGAAAGAACTTCCATGAAGTTTCAGGACTTTTGGAGTTGTGCAGAATAGGTCTCTAATATTTGCTCCTTTTCCAGCCCAGAAACCCAGCTGCCGGCATTCCCCCTCTTCATGTAAACCTTGTAAAATAAGAGAGAAAAGGCATAAGTATTGTGACATAATGTGTAATAATAGTCCATAATGCAATAAATATCAATATAAAAGTATGATGCAAAATGGACGTATCAAAAACTACTCCATCTCACGTGATGATCGGTCATGGTTTAGTTGATATGGATCACGTGATCACTTAGATGATTAGAGGGATGTCTATCTAAGTGGGAGTTCTTAAGTAATATGATTAACTGAACTTAAATTTTATCATGAACTTAGTACCTGATAGTATTTTGCTTGTCTATGTTATTGTAGATAGATGGCACGTGTTGTTGTTCCGTTGAATTTTAATGCGTTCCTTGAGAAAGCAAAGTTGAAAGATGATGGTAGCAATTACACGGATTGGATTCGTAACTTGAGGATTATCCTCATTGTTGCACAGAAGAATTATGTCCTGGAAGCACCACTGGGTACCAGGCCTGCTGCAGATGCTACTAACGACGTTAAGAACGTCTGGTAGATCAAAGCTGGTGACTACTCGATAGTTCAGTGTTCTATGCTTTACGGCTTAGAACCGGGACTTCAACGACATTTTGAACGTCATGGAGCATATGAGATGTTCCAGGAGTTGAAGTTAATATTTCAAGCAAATGCCCGGACTGAGAGATATGAAGTCTCCAATAAGTTCTACAACTGCAAGATGGAGGAGAATAGTTCTGTCAGTGAACATATACTCAAAATGTCTGGGTACCATAACCACTTGACTCAACTAGGAGTTAATCTTCCTGTTGATAGTGTCATTGACAGAGTTCTTCAATCACTGCCACCAAGCTACAAGAGCTTCGTGATGAACTATAATATGCAAGGGATGGATAAGACGATTCCCGAGCTCTTCGCTATGCTAAAAGCGGCGGAGGTAGAAATCAAGAAGGAGCATCAAGTGTTGATGGTTAACAAGACCACCAGTTTCAAGAAAAAGGGTAAAGGGAAGAAGAAGGTTAAATTCAAAAAGAACGGCAAGCAAGTTGATGCTCAGGAGAAGAAACCCAAGTCTGGACCTAAGCCAGAGACTGAGTGCTTCTACTACAAATAGACTGGTCACTGGAAGCGGAACTGCCCCAAGTATTTGGCGGATAAGAAGGATGGCAAGGTGAACAAAGGTATATGTGATATACATGTTATTGATGTGTACCTTACTAGAGCTCGCAGTAGCACCTGGGTATTTGATACTGGTTCTGTTGCTAATATTTGCAACTCGAAACAGGGACTACAGATTAAGCGAAGACTAGCTAAGGACGAGGTGATGATGTTGGAAATATGACCTAGAGGCAATAATAAAAGGATTATTATTATATTTCCTTGTTCATGATAATTGTCTTTTATTCATGCTATAATTGTGTTATCCGGAAATTGTAATACATGTGTGAATACACAGACACCAACATGTCCCTAGTAAGCCTCTAGTTGACTAGCTCGTTGATCAACAGATAGTCATGGTTTCCTGACTATGGACATGGGGATGTCATTGATAACGGGATCACATCATTAGGAGAATGATGTGATGGACAAGACCCAATCCTAAACATAGCACAAGATCGTATGGTTCATTTGCTAGAGTTATTCCAATGTCAAGTATCTTTTCCTTAGACCATGAGATCGTGTAACTCCCGGATACCGTAGGAGTGCTCTGGGTATACCAAACGTCACAACGTAACTGGGTGACTATAAAGGTATACTACGGGTATCTCCGAAAGTGTCTGTTGGGTTGACACGGATCAAGACAGGGATTTGTCACTCCGTATGACGGAGAGGTATCTCTGGGCCCACTCGGTAATGCATCATCATAATGAGCTCAAAGTGACCAAGTGTCTGGTCACGGGATCATGCATTACGGTACGAGTAAAGTGACTTGCCGGTAACGAGATTGAACGAGGTATTGGGATACAGACGATCGAATCTCGGGCAAGTAACGTACCGATTAACAAAGGGAATTGTATACGGGGTTGCTTGAATCCTTGACATCGTGGTTCATCCGATGAGATCATCGAGGAGCATTTGGGAGCCAACATGGGTATCCAGATCCCGCTGTTGGTTATTGACCGGAGAGCCGTCTCGGTCATGTCTACATGTCTCCCGAACCCGTAGGGTCTACACACTTAAGGTTCGGTGACGCTAGGGTTGTAGAGATATGAATATGCAGTAACCCGAAAGTTGTTCGGAGTCCCGGATGAGATCCTGGACGTCACGAGGAGTTCCGGAATGGTCCGGAGGTGAAGAATTATATATAGGAAGTGCAGTTTCGGCCACCGGGAGAGTTTCGGGGTCACCGGTATTGTACCGGGACCACCGGAAGGGTCCCGGGGGTCCACCGGGTGGGGCCACCCATCCTGGAGGGCCCCATGGGCCAAAGTGGGGAGGGGAACCAGCCCATAGTGGGCTGGTGCGCCCCCCTAGGCCCACCCCATGCGCCTAGGGTTGGAACCCTAGGGGTGGGAGGGCGCCCCACCTTGCCTTGGGGGCTACTCCACCCTTGGCCGCCGCCCCCCCTAGGAGATCCCATCTCCTAGGGCCGGCGCCCCCCCTAGGGGAGCCTATATAAAGGGGGGAGGGAGGGGGCAGCCATACCTTGAGTCTTGGCGCCTCCCTCTCCCCTGCTACACCTCTCTCTCCCGCAGTATACGGCGAAGCCCTGCTACTGTGACGCCCTGCATCCACCACCACGCCGTCGTGCTGCTGGATCTTCATCAACCTCTCCTCCCCCCTTGCTGGATCAAGAAGGAGGAGACGTCACGCTGACCGTACGTGTGTTGAACACGGAGGTGCCGTCCGTTCGGCGCTAGGATCTTCGGTGATTTGGATCACGTCGAGTACGTCTTCCTCATCCCCGTTCTTTGAATGCTTCCACACGTGATCTACAAAGGTATGTAGATGCAATCCAATCACTCGTTGCTAGATGAACTCATAGATGGATCTTGGTGAAACCGTAGGAAATTTTTTGTTTTTTGCAACGTTCCCCAACAGTGGTATCAGAGCCAGGTTTATGCGTAGTTCCTTTTGCACGAGTAGAACACAATTTGTTGTGGGCGTAGATGTTGTCAACTTTCTTGCCGCTACTAGTCTTATTTTGCTTCAACGGTATCGTGGGATGAAGCGGCCCGGACCAACCTTACACGTACGCTTACGTGAGACCAGTTCCACCGACTGACATGCACTAGTTGCATAAGGTGGCTGGCGGGTGTCTGTCTCTCCCACTTTAGTTGGAGCGGATTTGATGAAAAGGGTCCTTATGAAGGGTAAATAGAAGTTGACAAATCACGTCGTGGCTTTCACGTAGGTAAGAAAACGTTCTTGCTAGAACCCTATTTCAGCCACGTAAAACTTGCAACAACAATTAGAGGACGTCTAACTTGTTTTTGCAGCAAGTGCTTTGAGATATGATATGGCCAAAGTTGTTATGAATGATGCATGATATATATATATATGTGATGTATGAGATGTTCATGATATTGTAATAGGAATCACGACTTGCATGTCGATGAGTATGACAACCGGCAGGAGCCATAGGAGTTGTCTTTATTTTTTGTATGACCTGCGTGTCATTGAGAAACACCATGTAAATTACTTTACTTTATTGCTAAACGTGTTAGCCATAGTAGTAGAAGTAATAGTTGGCGAGCAACTTTATGGAGACACGATGATGGAGATCATGATGATGGAGATCATGGTGTCATGCTGGTGACAAGATGATCATGGAGCCCCAAGATGGAGATCAAAGGAGCTATGTGATATTGGCCATATCATGTCACTTTTATTATTTGATTGCATGTGATGTTTATCATGTTTCTGCATCTTGTTTACTTAGAACGACGGTAGTAAATAAGATGATCCCTCATAATAATTTCAAGAAAGTGCTCCCCCTAACTGTGCACCGTTGCGACAGTTCGTTGTTTCGAAGCACCACGTGATGATCGGGTGTTAGATTCCAACGTTCACATACAACGGGTGTAAGACAGATTTACACATGCAAACACTTAGGTTGACTTGACGAGCCTAGCATGTACAGACATGGCCTCGGAACACAGAAGACCGAAAGGTCGAGCATGAGTCGTATAGAAGATACGATCAACATGAAGATGTTCACCGATGTTGACTAGTCCGTCTCACGTGATGATCGGACACGGCCTAGTTAACTCGGATCATGTTATACTTAGATTACTGGAGGGATGTCTATCTAAGTGGGAGTTCATTGAATAATTTGATTAGATGAACTTAATTATCATGAACTTAGTCTAAATTTTTACAATATGTCTTGTAGATCAAATGGCCAACGTAGTCCTCAACTTCAACGCGTTCCTAGAGAAAACCAAGCTGAAAGACGATGGCAGCAACTACACGGACTGGGTCCGGAACCTGAGGATCATCCTCATAGCTACCAAGAAAGATTATGTCCTACAAGCACCGCTAGGTGACGCACTTATTCTCCCTGCAGAACAAGACGTTATGAACGCTTGGCAGGCACGTACCGATGACTACTCCCTTGTTCAGTGCGGCATGCTTTACAGCTTAGAGCCGGGGCTCCAAAAGTGTTTTGAGAGACACGGAGCATATGAGATGTTCAAAGAGCTGAAAATGGTTTTCCAAGCTCATGCCCGGGTCGAGAGATATCAAGTCTCCGACAAGTTCTTCAGTTGTAAGATGGAGGAAAACAGTTCTGTCAGTGAGCACATACTCACTATGTCTGGGTTGCATAACCGCTTGACTCAGCTGGGAGTTAATCTCCCGGATGACGCGGTCATTGACAGAATCCTTCAGTCGCTTCCACCGAGCTACAAGAGCTTTGTGATGAACTTCAATATGCAGGGGATGGAAAAGACCATTCCTGAAGTATTTGCAATGCTGAAATCAGCAGAGGTAGAAGTCAAAAAGGAACATCAAGTGTTGATGGTGAATAAAACCACTAAGTTCAAGAAGGGCACGGGTAAGAAAGCCTTCAAGAAGGACGGCAAGGGAGTTGCCGCGCCCGGCAAGCAAGCTGCCGGGAAGAAGCCAAAGAATGGACCCAAGCCCGAGACTGAGTGCTTTTATTGCAAGGGAAGTGGTCACTGGAAGCGGAACTGCCCCAAATACTTAGCAGACAAGAAGGCCGGCATCATGAAAGGTATATGTGATATACATGTAATTGATGTGTACCTTACCAGTACTCGTAGTAGCTCCTGGGTATTTGATACCGGTGTGGTTGCTCACATTTGTAACTCAAAACAGGAGCTGCGGAATAAGCGGAGACTGGCGAAGGACGAGGTGACGATGCGCGTCGGGAATGGTTCCAAGGTCAATGTGATCGCCGTCGGCACGCTACCTCTACATTTACCTTCAGGATTAGTTTTAAACCTTAATAATTGTTATTTAGTGCCAGCTTTGAGCATGAACATTGTATCAGGATCTCGTTTAATTCGAGATGGCTACTCATTTAAATCCGAGAATAATGGTTGTTCTATTTATATGAGAGATATGTTTTATGGTCATGCTCCGATGGTGAATGGTTTATTCTTAATGAATCTCGAGCGTAATGCTACACATGTTCATAGTGTGAGTACCAAAAGATGTAAGATTGATAATGATAGTCCCACATACTTATGGCACTGCCGCCTTGGTCACATAGGTGTCAAACGCATGAAGAAGCTCCATGATGATGGACTTTTAGAGTCTCTTGATTACGAATCATTTGACACGTGCGAACCATGCCTCATGGGTAAAATGACCAAGACTCCGTTCTCAGGAACAATGGAGCAAGCAACCAACTTATTGGAAATCATACATACTGATGTGTGCGGTCCAATGAGTGTTGAGGCTCGCGGTGGCTATCGTTATGTTCTCACCCTCACTGATGACTTGAGTAGATATGGGTATGTCTACTTAATGAAACACAAGTCTGAGACCTTTGAAAAGTTCAAGGAATTTCAGAGTGAGGTTGAGAATCAACGTGATAGGAAAATCAAGTTCCTGCGATCAGATCGTGGAGGAGAATACTTGAGTCACGAGTTTGGCACACACTTAAGAAAATGTGGAATAGTTTCACAACTCACGCCGCCTGGAACACCTCAGCGTAATGCTGTGTCCGAACGTCGTAATCGCACTCTATTAGATATGGTGCGATCTATGATGTCTCTTACCGATTTACCGCTATCTTTTTGGGGCTATGCTTTAGAGACTGTCGCATTCACTTTAAATAGGGCTCTGTCGAAATCCGTTGAGACGACACCGTATGAATTATGGTTTGGGAAGAAACCTAAGCTGTCGTTTCTAAAAGTTTGGGGATGCGATGCTTATGTCAAGAAACTTCAACCTGAAAAGCTCGAACCCAAGTCGGAAAAATGCGTCTTCATAGGATACCCTAAAGAAACTATTGGGTATACCTTCTACCTCAGATCCGAAGGCAAGATCTTTGTTGCCAAGAATGGATCCTTTCTAGAGAAGGAGTTTCTCTCGAAAGAAGTAAGTGGGAGGAAAGTAGAACTTGATGAAGTATTACCTCTTGAACCGGAAAATGGCGCAACTCAAGAAAATGTTCCTGAGGTGCCTGCACCGACTAGAGAGGAAGTTAATGATGATGATCAAGATACTTCTGATCAAGCTCCTACTGAAATTCGAAGGTCCACAAGGACACGTTCCGCACCAGATTGGTACGGCAACCCTGTCTTGGAAATCATGTTGTTAGACAATGGTGAACCTTCGAACTATGAAGAAGCGATGGCGGGCCCGGATTCCGACAAATGGCTGGAAGCCATGAAATACGAGATAGGATCCATGTATGAAAACGGAGTATGGACTTTGACTGACTTGCCCGTAGAGCGGCGAGCCATAGAAAATAAATGGATCTTTAAGAAGAAGATAGACGCGGATGGTAATGTGACCATCTATAAAGCTCGGCTTATCGCTAAGGGTTATCGACAAGTTCAAGGGGTTGACTACGATGAGACTTTCTCACCGGTAGCGAAGCTGAAGTCCGTCCGAATCATGTTAGCAATTGCCGCATTCTATGATTATGAAATATGGCAAATGGATGTCAAAACGGCATTCCTTAATGGTTTCCTTAAGGAAGAATTGTATATGATGCAGCCGGAAGGTTTTGTCGATCCTAAGTATGCTGACAAGGTGTGCAAGCTCCAACGCTCGATTTATGGGCTGGTGCAAGCATCTCGGAGTTGGAACATTCGCCTTGATGAGATGATCAAAGCGTTTGGGTTTATGCAGACTTATGGAGAAGCATGCGTTTACAAGAAAGTGAGTGGGAGCTCTGTAGCATTTCTCATATTATATGTAGATGACATACTTTTGATGGGAAATGATATAGAGCTTTTGGACAGCATTAAGGCCTACTTGAATAAGAGTTTTTCAATGAAGGACCTTGGAGAAGCTGCTTATATATTAGGCATCAAGATCTACAGAGATAGATCAAGACGCCTCATAGGTCTTTCACAAAGCACATACCTTGATAAGATATTGAAGAAGTTCAATATGGATCAGTCTAAGAAGGGGTTCTTGCCTGTGTTGCAAGGTGTGAAATTGAGCTCAGCTCAATGTCCGACCACGGCAGAAGATATAGAAGAGATGAGTGTCATCCCCTATGCCTCAGCCATAGGTTCTATTATGTATGCCATGCTGTGTACCAGACCTGATGTAAACCTTGCCGTGAGTTTGGTAGGAAGGTACCAAAGTAATCCCGGCAAGGAACACTGGACAGCGGTCAAGAATATCCTGAAGTACCTGAAAAGGACTAAGGAAATTTTTCTCGTTTATGGAGGTGACGAAGAGCTCGTCGTAAAAGGTTACGTCGACGCTAGCTTCGACACAGATCTGGATGACTCTAAGTCACAAACCGGATACGTGTATATTTTGAATGGTGGGGCAGTAAGCTGGTGCAGTTGCAAGCAGAGCGTCGTGGCGGGATCTACATGTGAAGCGGAGTACATGGCAGCCTCGGAGGCAGCGCATGAAGCAATTTGGATGAAGGAGTTCATCACCGACCTAGGAGTCATACCCAATGTGTCGGGGCCGATCAAGCTCTTCTGTGACAACACTGGAGCTATTGCTCTTGCCAAGGAGCCCAGGTTTCACAAGAAGACAAGGCACATCAAGCGTCGCTTCAACTCCATTCGTGAAAATGTTCAAGATGGAGACATAGATATTTGTAAAGTACATACGGACCTGAATGTAGCAGATCTGTTGACTAAACCTCTCCCTAGAGCAAAACATGATCAACACCAGAATTCCATGGGTGTTCGATTCATCACAATGTAACTAGATTATTGACTCTAGTGCAAGTGGGAGACTGTTGGAAATATGACCTAGAGGCAATAATAAAAGGATTATTATTATATTTCCTTGTTCATGATAATTGTCTTTTATTCATGCTATAATTGTGTTATCCGGAAATCGTAATACATGTGTGAATACACAGACACCAACATGTCCCTAGTAAGCCTCTAGTTGACTAGCTCGTTGATCAACAGATAGTCATGGTTTCCTGACTATGGACATGGGGATGTCATTGATAACGGGATCACATCATTAGGAGAATGATGTGATGGACAAGACCCAATCCTAAACATAGCACAAGATCGTATGGTTCGTTTGCTAGAGTTATTCCAATGTCAAGTATCTTTTCCTTAGACCATGAGATCGTGTAACTCCCGGATACCGTAGGAGTGCTCTGGGTATACCAAACGTCACAACGTAACTGGGTGACTATAAAGGTATACTACGGGTATCTCCGAAAGTGTCTGTTGGGTTGACACGGATCAAGACAGGGATTTGTCACTCCGTATGACGGAGAGGTATCTCTGGGCCCACTCGGTAATGCATCATCATAATGAGCTCAAAGTGACCAAGTGTCTGGTCACGGGATCATGCATTACGGTACGAGTAAAGTGACTTGCCGGTAACGAGATTGAACGAGGTATTGGGATACCGACAATCGAATCTCGGGCAAGTAACATACCGATTGACAAAGGGAATTGTATACGGGGTTGCTTGAATCCTCGACATCGTGGTTCATCCGATGAGATCATCGAGGAGCATTTGGGAGCCAACATGGGTATCCAGATCCCACTGTTGGTTATTGACCGGAGAGCCGTCTCGGTCATGTCTACATGTCTCCCGAACCCGTAGGGTCTACACACTTAAGGTTCGGTGATGCTAGGGTTGTAGAGATATGAATATGCAGTAACCCGAAAGTTGTTCGGAGTCCCGGATGAGATCCTGGACGTCACGAGGAGTTCCGGAATGGTCCGGAGGTGAAGAATTATATATAGGAAGTGCAGTTTCGGCCACCGGGAGAGTTTCGGGGTCACCGGTATTGTACCGGGACCACCGGAAGGGTCCCGGGGGTCCACCGGGTGGGGCCACCCATCCCGGAGGGCCCCATGGGCCAAAGTGGGGAGGGGAACCAGCCCATAGTGGGCTGGTGCGCCCCCCTAGGCCCACCCCATGCGCCTAGGGTTGGAACCCTAGGGGTGGGGGGGCGCCCCACCTTGCCTTGGGGGCTACTCCACCCTTGGCCGCCGCCCCCCTAGGAGATCCCATCTCCTAGGGCCGGCACCCCCCCTAGGGGAGCCTATATAAAGGGGGGAGGGAGGGGGCAGCCATACCTTGAGTCTTGGTGCCTCCCTCTCCCCTGCTACACCTCTCTCTCCCGCAGTATACGGCGAAGCCCTGCTACTGTGACGCCCTGCATCCACCACCACGCCGTCGTGCTGCTGGATCTTCATCAACCTCTCCTCCCCCCTTGCTGGATCAAGAAGGAGGAGACGTCACGCTGACCGTACATGTGTTGAACACGGAGGTGCCGTCCGTTCGGCGCTAGGATCTCCGGTGATTTGGATCACGTCGAGTACGTCTTCCTCATCCCCGTTCTTTGAACGCTTCCGCGCGTGATCTACAAAGGTATGTAGATGCAATCCAATCACTCGTTGCTAGATGAACTCATAGATGGATCTTGGTGAAACTGTAGGAAATTTTTTGTTTTCTGCAACGTTCCCCAACAGACGATGCGCGTGGGAAATGGTTCCAAAGTCGATGTGATCGTCGTCGGCACGCTACCTCTACATCTACCTTCGGGATTAATTTTATACCTAAATAATTGTTATTTGGTGCCAGCGTTAAGCATGAACATTATATCTGGATCTTGTTTGATGCGAGACGGTTATTCATTTAAATCTGAGAATAATGGTTGTTCTATTTATATGAGTAATATCTTTTATGGTCATGCACCCTTGAAGAGTGGTCTATTTGTGTTGAATCTCGATAGTAGTGATACACATATTCATAATGTTGAAGCCAAAAGATGCAAAGTTGATAATGATAGTGCAACTTATTTGTGGCACTACCGTTTGGGTCATATTGGTGTAAAACGCATGAAGAAACTCCATACTGATGGACTTCTGGAATCACTTGATTATGAATCACTTGGTACTTGCGAACCATGCCTCATGGGCAAGATGACTAAAACGCCGTTCTCCGGAACAATGGAGCGAGCGACAGATTTATTGGAAATCATACATACTGATGTATCTGGTCCGATGAATATTGAGGCTTGCGGCGGGTATTGTTATTTTCTCACCTTCATATATGATTTGAGCAGATATGGGTATATCTACTTAATGAAACATAAGTCTAAAACATTTGAAAAGTTCCAAGAATTTTAGAGTGAAGTGGAAATCATCGCAAAAGAAAATAAAGTTTCTACGATCTGATCGTGGAGGAGAATATTTGAGTTACGAGTTTGGTCTACATTTGAAACAATGCGGAATAGTTTCGCAACTCACGCCACCTGGAACACCACAGCGTAATGGTGTATCCAAACGTCGTAATCGTACTTTACTGGATATGGTACGATCTATGATGTCTCTTACTGATTTACCGCTATCATTTTGGGGTTATGCTTTACAGACGGTTGCATTCATGTTAAATAGGGCACCATTGAAATCCGTTGAGACGACGCCTTATGAACTGTGGTTTGGCAAGAAACCAAAGTTGTTGTTTCTTAAAGTTTGGGGTTGTGATGCTTATGTGAAAAAGCTTCAACCTGGTAAGCTCAAACCCAAATCGGAGAAATGTGTCTTCATAGGATACCCAAAGAGACTGTTGGGTACACCTTCTATCACAGATCCGAAGGCAAGACATTCGTTGCTAAGAATGAATCCTTTCTAGAGAAGGAGTTTCTCTCGAAAGAAGTGAGTGGGAGGAAAGTAGAACTTGATGAGGTAACTGTACCTGCTCCCTTATTGGAAAGTAGTTCATCACAGAAACCGATTCCTGTGACACCTACACCAATTAGTGAGGAAGCTAATGATGATCATGAAACTTCATATCAAGTTACTACCGAACCTCGTAGGTCAACCAGAGTAAGATCCGCACCAGAGTGGTATGGTAATCCTGTTCTGGAAGTCATGTTACTTGACCATGACGAACCTACGAACTATGAAGAAGCGATGGTGAGCCCAGATTCCACAAAATGGCTTGAGGCCATGAAATCTGAGATGGGATCCATGTATGAGACACAAAGTGTGGACTTTGGTTGACTTGCCCGATGATCGGCAAGCCATCGAGAATAAATGGATCTTCAAGAAGAAGACTGAGGCTGACGGTAATGTTACTGTCTACAAAGCTCGACTTGTTGCGAAAGGTTTTCGACAAGTTCAAGGGTTGACTATGATGAGACTTTCTCACCCGTAGCGATGCTTAAGTCTGTCTGAATCATGTTAGCAATTGTCGCGTTTTATAATTATGAAATTTGGCAAATGGATGTCAAAACTGTATTCCTGAATGGATTTCTGGAAGAAGAGTTGTATATGATGCAACCAGAAGGTTTTGTCGATCCAAAGTGTGCAAGCTCCAGCGATCCATTTATGGACTGGTGCAAGCCTCTCGGAGTTGGAATAAACGTTTTGATAGTGTGATCAAAGCATATGGTTTTATACAGACTTTTGGAGAAGCCTGTATTTACAAGAAAGTGAGTGGGAGCTCTGTAGCATTTCTAATATTATATGTGGATGACATATTGTTGATTGGAAATGATATAGAATTTCTGGATAGCATAAAAGGATACTTGAATAAGAGTCTTTCAATGAAAGACCTTGGAAAAGCTGCTTATATATTGGGCATCAAGATCTATAGAGATAGATCAAGACGCTTAATTGGACTTTCACAAAGCACATACCTTGATAAAATTTTGAAGAAGTTCAAAATGGATCAAGCAAAGAAAGGGTTCTTGCCTGTGTTACAAGGTGTGAAGTTGAGTAAGACTTAATGCCCGACCACTGCAGAAGATAGAGAGAAAATGAAAATTGTTCCCTATGCTTCAGCCATAGACTCTATCATGTACGCAATGCTGTGTACCAGACCTGATGTGTGCCTTGCTATTAGTTTAGCAGGGAGGTACCAAAGTAATCCAGGAGTGGATCACTGTACAGCGGTCAAGAACATCCTAAAATACCTGAAAAGGACTAAGGATATGTTTCTCATTTATGGAGGTGACAAAGAGCTCGTCGTAAATGGTTACGTCGATGCAAGATTTGACACTCATCCGGATGATTCTAAATCGCAAACTGAATACGTGTTTATATTGAACGGTGGAGCTGTTAGTTGGAGCAGTTCTAAACAAAGCGTCGTGGCAGGATCTACGTGTGAAGCGGAGTACATAGCTGCTTCAGAAGCAGCAAATGAAGGAGTCTAGATGAAGGAGTTCATATCCGATATAGGTGTCATACCTAGTGCATCGGGTCCAATGAAAATCTTTTGTGACAATACTGGTGCAATTGCCTTGGCAAAGGAATCCAGATTTCACAAGTGAACCAAGCACATCAAGAGATGCTTCAATTCCATCCGGGGTCAAGTCCAGGTGGGAGACATAGAGATTTGCAAGATACATACGGATCTGAATGTTGCAGGCCTGTTGACTAAGCCTCTTCCACGAGCAAAACATGATCAGCACCAAGACTCCATGGGTGTTAGAATCATTACTGTGTAATCTAGATTATTGACTCTAGTGCCAGTGGGAGACTGAAGAAAATATGCCCTAGAGGCAACAATAAAGTTATTATTTATTTTCTCATGTCATGATAAATGTTTATTATTCATGCTAGAATTGTATTAACCAGAAACATAATACATGTGTGAATACATAGACAAACATAGTGTCATTAGTATGCCTCTACTTGACTAGCTCATTGATCAAAGATGGTTATGTTTCCTAACCATAGACATGAGTTGTCATTAGATAAACGGGATCACATCATTAGGAGAATGATGTGATTGACTTGACCCATTCCGTTAGCTTAGCACTTGATCGTTTTAGTTTACTGCTATTGCTTTCTTCATGACTTATACATGTTCCTATGACTATGAGATTATGCAACTCCCGATTACCGGAGGAACACTTTGTGTGCTACCAAACGTCACAACGTAACTGGGTGATTGTAAAGGTGCTCTACAGGTGTCTCCGATGGTACTTGTTGAGTTGGCATAGATCGAGATTAGGATTTGTCACTCCGATTGTCGGAGAGGTATCTCTGGGCCCTCTCGGTAATGCACATCACTACAAGCCTTGCAAGCAATGTGACTAATGAGTTAGTTATGGGATGATGCATTACGGAACGAGTAAAGATACTTGCCGGTAACGAGATTGAACTAGGTATTGAGATACCGACGATCGAATCTTGGGCAAGTAACATACCGATGACAAAGGGAACAACGTATATTGTTATGCGGTTCGACCGATAAAGATCTTCGTAGAATATGTAGGAGCCAATATGAGCATCCAGGTTCCGCTATTGGTTATTGACCAGAGAAGTGTCTCGGTCATGTCTACATAGTTCTCGAACCCGTAGGGTCCGCACGCTTAACGTTCGTTGACAATATAGTATTTATGAGTTATGTATGTTGGTAACCGAATGTTGTTCGGAGTTCCGGATAAGATCACGGACATGACGAGGAACTCCGGAATGGTCCGGAGATAAAGTTTGATATATGGGATAATAGTGTTTGGTCTCCGGAAGGGTTCGGGAATTCACCGGAAGGGGTTCCGGATGTTTCCCGAAATGTTTGGGCACGAGAACACTTTATTTGGGCCAAAGGGGAAAGCCCACAAGGTTTTTGGAAAGCACAAAAGGAAGTTTGCGGAGTCCAGAGGTCAGACGCCAGGGTCCCTGGCGTCTGGGTCCAGCCGTCGGGAACCCTGGCGTCTGGCCCTGGAGTCTAAGAAGGACTCTTGCCTTTCGGGTGAAACCGACTTTGTGGAGGCTTTTAATCCAAGTTTCGACCCCAAGGCTCAACATATAAAATAGAGGGGCAGGGCTAGTACCCAAGACACATCAAGAAACACCAAGCCGTGTGCCCGTCCCCTCTAGTTTATCCTCCGTAATAGTTTTCGTAGTGCTTAGGCGAAACCCTGTGGAGATTGTTCTTCACCAACACCTTCACCACGTCGTTGTGCTGCCGGAACTTATATACTACTTCGCCCATCTTGCTAGATCAAGAAGGTGAGGACGTCATCGAGCTGAACGTGTGCTGAACACGGAGGTGCCGTACGTTCGGTACTTGGTCGGAACGGATCGTGAAGGTGTACGACTACATCAACCGCGTTGATAAACGCTTCCGCTTTCGGTCTACGAGGGTACGTAGATATACTCTCCCCTCTCGTTGCTATGCATCACCATGATCTTGCGTGTGCGTAGGAATTTTTCTTTAAAATTACTACACCCCAACACCGAGATGAGCGATCGGTCCCACCGAGTTCGCAATGCAAACTCTCTGCTTCCTTTTCGTAACGTTTCGGTCTCACCGAAATGAGCGATCGGTCCCACCGAGTTTGCCTGACCAACTCTCTGTTTGCTTATTACTGAAATCGGTCTCACCGAGTTGAAGTAATCGGTCAAACCGAGATCAAGTTATGCCCTAACCCTAACGCATCGGTCCCACCGAGTTGATCTTGTCGGTCCTACCGAAAAGCCTAACGTTCACATTTTGAACCATATCGGTCTGACCAAGTTTCAGTATTTGGTCCCATCGAGTTTGGTAAATGGTGTGTAACTGTTAGATTTTGTGTGGAGGCTATATATACCCCTCCACCCTCCTCTCCATTAAAGAGACTATCAGAACGTGCCTACACTTCCAGCATTCATTTTCTGAGAGAGAACCACCTACTCATGTGTTGAGACCAAGACATTCCAATCCAACCACAAGAATCTTGATATCTAGCCTCCCCCAAGTTGTTTTCCACTCAAATCTTTTTTCCACCATATCCAAATCTATGAGAGAGTTGAGTGTTGGGGAGACTATCATTTGAAGCACAAGAGTAAGGAGTTCACCATCAACACACCATCTATTACCTTTTGGAGAGTGGTGTCTCCTAGATTGGTTAGGTGTCATTTGAGAGCCTCCGTCAAGATTGTGGAGTTGAACCAAGGAGTTTGTAAGGGCAAGGAGATCGCCTACTTCGTCAAAATCTACCCCAAATGAGGCAAGTCCTTCGTGGGCGATGGCCATGGTGGGATAGACAATGTTACTTTTCCGTGGACCCTTCATGGGTGGAGCCCTCCATGGACTCGCGCAACCGTTACCCTTCGTGGGTTGAAGTCTCCATCAACATGGATGTATGATAGCATCACCTATCGGAACCACGCCAAAAATCTCAGTGTCTACATTGTGTTTGCTCCCTCCAAACTCCTCTCCTTTACCTTTATATGCAATGATTTACATTTCGATGCTATACTCTTAGAATTGCATGTGTAGGTTGATTGCTTGACTTGTGTTAAGTTGATAAAATCTACCAAGACTTAAAATTGAGAAAATGCTAGATTTTTATTTGGTGAATAGTCTAATCAACCCCTCCTCCTCAAACATACTTTCGATCCTACACCGGGCCCAAAATAGCCCGACCCGGATTGAAAAATGGAATAATTATTTAGACTATGCAGGACCCCTATATAAAAAATTTGATTTACTCCCATCTTTACGCAGTTTACAATACAAAAAACTGTAGAGAGGATAAGAGCAAATGCACCCTATTTGAAGCACCTGGATTCCACGCAAGAAGCGGTTTCCAAGAACATCACTGGTGCCTACTCCCTCCGTCCCTTAATATAAGGGTGTTTTGACACAGAGGGAGTATTTCACAAAAAAGAAAAAGAAAAACTCGAGCAGGAATCAGTGTCTGAACTGCTCAGGAGCAATGCACTTGAGTGGATCAATCAAGAGCCAAAGCCAGCAATGTTTCCTTTCCCCTTAAATTATATATGCATATTACTGTATATTTTATACATACAGTTATAGAATTATATACACCTGACCTGACTGCCGCACCTATGAAGAGATATGTGCTGGAAGGAAATGAAAACGCTGTATTGTATATATATGCTTAACAATCTTCTACGTGTTCTATACAGTACCAACAACTAAACAGCGACCGCCGGGGTTGGAAGCTCCGGCAGTCCGCTCTCGCCATTCAGCACAATGACTTTCCCCTCCGGGTCCACATCAACGATGACAGAGTCGCCCTCCTTGACCTCCCCGCCCAAAATCTTCTCCGCGAGGCTGTCCTCCAGGAGCCTCATGATGGCCCTCCTCAGCGGCCGCGCTCCGTAGCTAGGGTTGTACCCTTCGTCCACGACCCGCTCCTTGAACTTCTCCGTCACCTGCAGGTTGATGTCCTTGGTCTTGAGCCTGGTGAAAACCTCCTGCAGCATTATGTCCGCGATCTCTTTGACTTCCAGCTTGGTCAGCTGTCTGAAGACGATCATCTCGTCCAGACGGTTGAGAAACTCTGGTCGGAAGTACTGCTTCATCTCCTCGATCACCAAGCTCTTGATCCTGCCATAGCTGCTGTCCTTCTCGTCCGAGTCGAGGTCGAACCCGATCTTCCTCCCCCCCTTCTCAATCACGCTGCTCCCAACATTTGATGTCATTATCAGGAGCGTGTTCTTGAAGTCCACTGTTCTCCCCTTGCTGTCGGTTAACCTTCCGTCTTCCAGGATCTGGAGCATCATGTTGAACACATCCGGATGTGCCTTCTCAATCTCATCAAAAAGCACAACGCTGTATGGCCGCCGTCGAACCGCCTCCGTCAGCTGCCCACCTTCAGTGTATCCCACATAGCCTGGTGGTGAACCGATCAACTTGGACACAGTGTGCCTCTCCATGAACTCACTCATATCCAGCCGGATCATGGCTTCTTCAGAGCCGAAGTAATATGATGCCAGAGTCTTTGCAAGCTCTGATTTCCCAACACCAGTGGGACCTGCAAAAATGAAGCTCGCAATTGGTCTGTTGGGGCTCTTGAGGCCCACACGAGCACGGCGAACAGACCGACTTATTGCTTTCACAGCCTCGTCTTGGCCGATGACACGCTTATGCAATGTCTCTTCCATCTTAAGAAGTTTATCAGATTCGTCAGTCGAGACTTTCTCCACTGGAATACCAGTCCATGATGACACAATGTGCTGGATATCTGATTCATGCACCATCGGCCCCGTCTCTCCCGACTCAGTCTCTGCTTTGTTCATCTCCTTGCTCTTGTCAATCAAGGCTGTTATCTGGGCCTTCAATTCCATTTCACGATCTCGCAACTCTCCAGCCTAATGGCATAACATTGCAATAGGCACAGCAACCATTAGTTTTTTTTCGATAAAGGGAATATATTAATAGCAACTATTAGTTAGCATCTATATCAAAGAAAGTGCAGATATATGGTGGTTGGCATCCAGAAAGTTGAGATCATCAACCCACATGAATAGAATAAACATACACTAGTGCGGTTTTTATGCTAGAGAAAAGGCAGATTCAAGGACACTAGTAATAATTTACTTGCAGTGATAACTATTTAATGTCAGAAGTATGACAAACATTTTTTATCATCAACTGAGACCGACCGCACCGACAAGAACGCCTAGATCATACTATGAAATTACATGTCATCTTCCAATTATATCAATGAACACTCTAAACAAGTTAAATATGGTGGATTAACATCCCACATGAAGTTTTTAAACAGTTGGGTTGCTCTATCAGCATTAAGAGAATTCAAAATATAGTAGTCCACCGTAGGCTGATACCTTCTCAAAATCCTGGCCACGGACAGCTTCATTTTTATCTTTCGTTATTTGCTTAAGCTCCTTGTCAAGCTCTCTGGCTTCCTCAGGAACCTACATAAGTGATTCTGTTTAGATTTTGTGCGGGGCATGCAGAAAATAGAAAAGGCCAACATTTAAACACATTCTCTACCTGGGCATGTCGAAGCCTAACACGTGAACCTGCTTCATCAATCAAATCAATTGCTTTATCTGGGAGGAAACGATCACTGCAAACAAAACAATTCGCCAGATATTAAAAGGATACAGGATAGCAGCCAAGTTGTATATGAGATTCGGACAAGAAACATAGTATAATTTTTCTCTGCAATGTTTTTGAAGCCTGAGAATATCATACATCACATTACAGAGCATATATGCTCCTCATTTGGTTTTCTAAGTATTGATGTTGTAGACTCTGATGGTTATGTTAAGCTATTAACTGTCAACAAAAATTTGACCTTTTAATTCGGAATCTCAGCCACATTTTGGTTGCAGCACAGGTTCATTTTGTATCATAAACTACTTGGTAAGTTGTATTGTAATATTAGCATGACCAGCTAAGGTGATAGACTCTATCTCATAGTTCACATACCTGATATATTGATAAGATAGCTTAGCAGCTGCAATCAAAGAATCATCAGTGTAACGAAGTTTATGATGGATCTCATATCGCTCCCGGAGCCCTCTGAGAATTTCTATGGTCTCATCAACTGATGGTTCCGGTACCTTTACTGGCTGGAAACGTCTTTCTAATGCTGGATCTTTCTCAACATGCTTCCTGTATTCATCAAGCGTGGTGGCTCCAATACACTGAGAAGGTTAGTTGTAAAAAAGGTTCAGTAAAATCAAAAGAAACTACAGATTCAGCTTGATGGAATAATACCAGGCACTAGAAATGTTTAGCATAAGAAAGCAGATTGTTAGCCCTGTGTCCCAATACGGTGCCAAGTAATCTCATCGACATACCTGTAGTTCTCCTCTTGCTAAAGCTGGCTTTAAAATATTAGCAGCATCAATAGCACCTTCGGCGGCTCCTGCTCCTATGAGGGTGTGAACTTCATCGATGAAGAGAATTATCTCATCGCTCTGTTTGATTTCTTCCATCAGTTTCTTCAACCGTTCTTCAAATTCTCCACGGTATTTCGTACCAGCAACAAGAAGTCCCATATCAAGGGTAATGACCTGTAGTAAATGGTTTCGAAGATGATCATTTCCTTCCAATCTTTTCAAAACAATGCAGGAACACACACACACACACAAAGTGACAAGTATGAAGTATAGTACAAATAAGGATCGTAGTCTCAAAAGGTCCACATCTGACTGGTGCAGATTGCGGGGCATGGACCTTGGAAGTTGGGACTATGGCCCCTAATTTGCACACATAACAGATATCGCACGTAAGTAATTTTTGAACACATAATTATTTATAATTTTCCTTTGTGTCATTAACCAATTGTGAAGCTGATTTCATACGGTTTTTTGTGTGTGAAGAAAACAGTAGGTTTCCCTACTGTGATTAAAAGGAAATTGTAGTTTGTATGAATATACATAACTTAAAA
Source organism: Triticum dicoccoides (assembly GCF_002162155.2). Taxonomy (NCBI): domain Eukaryota; kingdom Viridiplantae; phylum Streptophyta; class Magnoliopsida; order Poales; family Poaceae; genus Triticum; species Triticum dicoccoides. Next base: position 464,951,366 of record NC_041388.1, on the reverse strand, counting down.
AAGACCATCTACTATCTAGCTATGACAAGGCATTATGCCCAAAAGAAGAGAGTACAACTAAGGCATGTGCTTAAATGAAGGAGTTAAACCATGCTGGTAAGTCTTTTCTATCATTTCCTCTTAGCTCTATGAACCAGCCAGTGGAGTTGATTGCATACACTAGCCAGTGGGGTTGATTGCATACACCAGCCAGTGGAGTTAATTGCACATGTTACCCTTATTATTTGTCCAAAAGACGTGCACACAAGTTCTGCAATTTTGCTTGTAAGTCTGTGCATCAGCATAGATAATTAAAGAAATTGGATATACACTTGCTCGAAAATTATGTTTTCCACTAAAAGAAAAATATGATTTGTCATAGTAAGGTACAAGCTCAAGCAGAACAGCATGGATAAACCAAACACAAGGCAGTAATCAAACGTAGTAGAAATACAATGAGAGCCATACACCTAATCTACTGGGTGAACACTTCACAGGAATGCCAGAATCAATTAACAGAGCAAATATTAGGATCAACATATAAGAATTGCAACAAGGTATACAACTGCATTAAAGCACCAAGGTATACCTTCTTCCCCTCTATCGTCTCAGGCACATCGCCACTAGAAATGCGTTGAGCAAGCCCTTCTGCAATAGCTGTTTTCCCAACACCCGGTTCTCCAATTAAGCAGGGATTGTTCTTGGTTCTTCTGCCCAAAATTTGTACGACGCGTTCAATCTGTGGTTCCCTCCCAACAACAGGATCTAGCTTTCCCTACAGATATTATTGGACTTAACAATTAGAGGCCTGAACTAGCACCTATTGTGTCGTAGTAAAATGAAAATATTACCTCCTCGGCTAATTTTGTTAAATTAGTCCCATACTCCTCAAGTGTCGGCATCTTGTTACCACTGCTCCCTCCCCCAACTCCAGCACCAACAGCTTCTGTTGTCTCACCAATCATCCGGACAACCTATAGATGCATAACATTTGTGAAAACAAGATAAAAGGAAGAAAAAAAGACTTGCTTTTCAAAGAGACCGCAATCTCAGATATAGCTTACCTGGGTACGAATATTGCTGGGGTCAGCACCAAGAGACTCAAGTACGCGAGCTGCCACCCCTTCCCCCTCACGAAGCAATCCAAGAAGCAAGTGCTCGGACCCAATATAGTTGTGTCCTGGAAAGATGAGGGTATCAGCTCCAGTAAACAGGAACCTTCTAAGCAGTTTGTTCAAATGTAATGACAAAACAGATGCACCACTGTTATGAGCGGCATATATTACAGCCAGGCGGTTAGGGGCCTGGCCCAGTTATCTTATCGTGTTAGGGGCTTAGCCCAATTATATAAACTCATGTAAGGACCCGTTTTAAGATTAAGCAAGAAGCAATCATTATTTGCTCGGCTTCCCGAAGGGAGCCGGCAGACCTAACCCTAGCCGCCTCCTGCCAACGCCACCACCTCTTCCCTCGCGCACGACGGCGCCCAGCCGCCAGCGACCGCGAGATCGCCCACATCCAGCCCCCTCCTTCCCCTACAATCTCCGCCCTAGACCCGGTAGAACCCTAGTTTCTACCAATTTGGTATTAGATAGCTCGGTTCCGATCATGTCTGCACCACCGCCCACCCCACCACTGCCCACATCACCACCGTGCCACCAATCCTCTCCACCGCGCCGCTGGCCCTCTCCACCGCGCCGCTGTCCTCCCCACCCGCGCCACTGGTCGCCACCTCCAGCGCCCCCACCGCCCAGCTGCCAGTGCCCTCCACCGCCATCTACACCCCGGAGGAGGTCACCGGGGTCCTTCACGCTCTCGTTGCAGCGGTCCAGGAGATCCGGCTGTACTTGGCCAGCCCCTACAGGCCTCCGCCACCCCCGCTGCCGGCTGCCGCCACCAGTCCGCCGGCCCTGCCGTGTTACTCGCCGCACTCGGCAGCCTCCGCGGCGTTCGCTGGGCCGCTGCAGCCGCCGCCCGCCACCACCCCGCAGTGGCCGTCGCCGGTTCTCATGACGCCCCCCATGCAGCAGCCGCTGCCGCTGCAGCCGCCCCCCGCCAGCACCCCCATCTAGCCGCAGTGGCCATCGACGGCCCTCGCGGCTCCCGCCACGCCCGTCGCCCACATGCAGCAGTAGCTGCAGCTTCATCCCGCCGCGTCCGTCACGCCCATGCAGCAGCCACTGCAGCCCCAGGCACCCCCGCCGCTCAGCATCGGGCTGGCGACGACCATGCCGGCGGGCGTTCCGATCCAGCAGATCCGGTTCCCACCCTCACCGTCACCGCTTCTGGCCTGGTTGGCCGGGTTGACGCCACAGCCGGCCTACACTATGGCCGGGGAACAGCCGGCGCCCACCCTGCAGTACGGCGGGCCCTCCGGCTCCGCGGGTGCCTACGCTGGCCGCGCGGGACCGCCGTTTCACGGGGGACCCCCGGTGCCCACCAACCCGGCATCATTCTCTTCGCTGCCCCGTACCGCCGAGCCGCACGCCCACGGGGGTCCGACTCCGACCCCGCCGCGCTTCGCCAAGCTCGACTTCGCCACCTACGACGGCACCGAGGACCCCCTCAACTGGCTCAACCAATGCGAGCAGTTCTTCCGAGGGCAACGGATGCTCGTGTCGGACCGCACCTGGCTCTCTTATCACCTCCGGGTGCCGCACAGACGTGGTACTACGCCCTCGAGCAGGACGAGGGCGGCATGCCCCCATGGGAGCGTTCTCGCGAGCTCTGCCTCCTTCGCTTCGGACGCCGATATGCGGGAGCCGGCTGGCGGAGTTGGGCCGCCTCCCCTTCACCTCTAGGGTGCAGGACTTCACCGACCGCTTTCAGGCCCTGGCGTGCCACGCGCCCGACGTGACGTCTCGCCAGCGGGCCAAGCTCTTTGTTGGCGGTCTGCCAGATCATATCCACGTGGACGTGGAACTGCAGGGACCCCAGGACCTTCAGACGGCCATGTATTACGCACGCGCGTTCGAGCGTCGCGCGGTGGCCATCCAGCAGGCATCACCGTACAGGGCCGCTGGGTCGCCACCCTGGCCGGATGTTCCCGCGCAAGGTTGGCCTGCTCAGGCTTCCGCGGCACCCCTCGCCGCGACCGCGGCGCGCCCGTTCCGCCGGCTCACCTCGGCCGAGCTGCTCGAGCGTCGCCGCCAAGGGTTGTGCTTCAACTGAGACGAGCCCTACGTGCCCGGCCACGTCTACTCGCGTCTCTTCTACCTGGAGGTTGCGGACTACATGGAGGAGGAAGCCGCCGCCGCCGGGCTCGGCGACCTGCACGCCCCAGTTGCCGCGAAGGTGTTTGGTGACGGCTGTTCACCTCGAGGAGTTCCGCAAAGCGCTTTCCCGCCTTCCAGCTCGAGGATGAGCTGTTTGTGCAAGCGGGGAGAAATGTTATGAGCGGCATATATTACAGCCAGGCAGTTAGGGGCCCGACCCAGTTATCTTATCGTGTTAGGGGCTTAGCCCAATTATATCATTAGGAGGATTATATAAACTCATGTAAGGACCCGTTTTGAGATTAAGCAAGAAGCAATCATTATTTGCTCGGCTTCCTGAAGGGAGCCGGGAGACCTAACCCTAGCCGCCTCCTGCCAACGCCAACGCCTCTTCCCTCGCGCACGACGGCGCCTAGCCGCCGGCGACCGCGAGATCGCCCACATCCAGCCCCCTCCTTCCCTTACAATCTCCGCCCTAGACCCGGTAGAACCCTAGTTTCTACCAACCACATCATGAAAACAGAGGGAAGAATTCATATAAGGAATAGAAGGATGTCCATTATTGAAAAACTATATATTGGGAAACCAAAATAATGAAGTGCATGATAAAAGTACATCCATGTATCCCCTTATAAATTTAAAATTTAGACTTTTAGTTCATGTAGAAGAACGATGAAATAGCACTTTAGCAAGTGCAAGTGTCAACATAATACGATGCACTAAAGCATATGTTGGTGAGTTCAACTACAATCCCTTCAGAAAACAGCATAATGGGAATGAGGAGAGTGTGAATTCATAGAATGGCTGCTGTAGCAAAAATTAAATTATGAGTCACAGTCATTGTGGTGTCTGTTCCAGCTGGATCAGCCTGGATCACTTAACCAATGGCAAATCCTACAGATTGTCCAAGACTTGTATGTTTACTGATAGCTGGAGACAACTTCGTTGGCTGGTGGCGACTCAGTAACTGGCCGTTGACTGCACTACGCCATGCCTAATGCTCATAGTTGGTGGATTTTAGAAGCAGCAAAATGCTGCCATCCTCAACAGGGAGAGGCCCTGCATCACCTTGCTGCCCAATACCATCCTGCAGAAGCATAGTTACGGGCTACAGCGGGAGAGGCTAGCTCCAAGCGTCACTATGGGCAGAAGATAGCTCATAGGGGTGTGGTGCTTGTTGAGTTGTTGTGCTTGTCATAGGCCTAGTCATAGGCTTGTAAATAACCTCTTGTATCTATCGAGACGAAAGGCTTTCAGATTTTCTCAAAACAAAAATACTTTTAAGTTGTAACTGAAATGTGATGCCCCAAGACCGGAGCTTCAGATGCCTTCCAGGGTTTCCGAGATTCATTGTGTGATTTTTTTTTGCTTGTTGCATTCATCATTGCATCATGTGCATTGCATCATGTCATCATGCCATCATGTCTTTTTTTTTAACTCAACTAAATAAATGGCATGGATCTTTGATCCATTTAAATCGAGGGAATTCACATGGTGAGTTCTCTTCATAACATATCCTCCTAATATTTAGGGAGCTATTATAAAATATTCCGTTAACTTGGAATCACCCATAACACAATTGCACTACTCTTCAACTCTTCCCTTACCCGACTCAACCTCCTATCCTTTCTTTTCGACCTTTTAAGTTAAATTGCAAATTGGGTTGCAATTTTACTTTCTCCATTAATGTCCCAAATCTGCCCATAAATCACATCTATTGTGTAGGGTCACCTCCTATAATTTCAACCCATTTGGAGTTCATTCGAATGGGTTTCAAAATTCAAACTTGCCGAGTTAAATCCAACGCGTGTGGATTTTACTTCCTCTAAAAATCCTCAGGCCATTTTTGTCAAATTCCTCGTATTTTTGCGAGTCCGGGAAATTTATCTGCGTACTCAAATTCTTTCCCTAACCTTCCTCTTTCCTTTTCTTCTCCTTAATTGTTTTCTGCTAAGAAAATAAAAAGAGAAGAGAGAAAGAGAGAAGGGAGCCCGCAGCCCAATTTGGCCCAAGGCCCACTCCCCCGTAACCCTAGCGCCAGGGGGAGAGCCCATCTGATCGATCCCCAACTTCCCCTGCCTCCTCCTAGCGCCGTCACCAGGGAACCGCACGCCCGATCCCCATCTCCCTCGCAACCCCCATCTCCCCGATCCCCTCGTCCTCTCCCTCGTTCCCACACAGCGCCGCCACACCCAGGAGAGGAGCTCCTCGTCCTCGATCCCCTTGCCGCCACCACCGCGAGTTACCCTCGCCGCCGCGCATCCCATGCCGCCGCCGAGCTCCATCAGGAAGGCCACCCCACGCGCGACCCAGCGCCTTGCTGCCTCCCCGTGCCTGGGGCTGCCTCCTCGCCCTCGCTGCTTGCCCACGGGCCACACGGCCTGATGCCGGCGGCCAGCGCTGCCGTGGCCGTCGCCTCACCCGTCCGCCTCAACGCCTCCTCCTGCCTGCGCCTCCCTCTCCTACATGGCCGCCCTAGGCTCCTTAGGAAGCCGCGCCGCCCGCCTCTGGCCATGTCTCCGACGAGATCCCGGCAGCCCCACGCCGGAGCCGCCGTTCCTGCGCTGCCGCCGCACCATCTTGCCTCCTCGCGCGCCCATGGTCCTCCAGAAGTCTGCGCTGCCCTGCCCGCCTATCAGGAACGCCATGGTTGGCCCCTCCGAGACCTTGGCATGAACCGAGCTTCTTCCTTCCCGAGGTCTCCTGACCCGTCAAGTTCCGCACACGAGACTACATCTCCGGGGACTACCGTGACCGTGTTTTTTTGCCTACTACCACTTCGGTTCGTCAAGGCCACCAAGTTCGACTACGGGGATTCACCCAGTACCATTCGGATGCACCAAGTTCGACTACATGGACCGCCAAGTTCCTCCACCGATGACTCGAACGGCTACAAAACGTGAACCACTACCGTCGACCCGCAAAGACCCCGTGGACGTCAAGTTCCATGTCGTTGACCCCGAACCTCTACGAAAACGTGTACGACTACTTCCGTGGCCGAAGACCCGTGTACAACTACCGTCGTCGAAGGCCGTCGAGTGAACGTCTACCCACATCGTGTATTTGACCAAGTTCGATGACGACCTCCGAAGAACTCGGATTCGCGAAGTTCTACTACCGTCGCCCCCGGAAACCTTGGATTCGTCAAGTACCTCTCCCAAAGCGAACGTGAACCACTACTTCCCTCGACGACCCGTGAACGACTACTTCCACTACGAACTCGTTCCGCCCGAAATGCACGCTTCAAAGGTATAACCACCGAGACGACGCGCGTGAACGAATGTTGTGTGTTGTATGAAATGCTCGCGTGTGCACCATGTCCGACGTGTTTCTTGCATGTTCCCTGTTGCCATACCGTCGTCTCGTGGGACACCCGGTTACCGGGACCCCCCCACCATCTTTTGACACGCTTCCGTCACTTTTCCTTTTGCACCAGTATCTCCATGAGCTACCGGAACCGACATGTTGCCGTGGCATCATTTTCGGATTCGTCGCCGTGGCACCCTTTCTTTCCACCATGGTGACAAATGCTTCATAATGCTCTTATCAATATTTTCATAAAACTTGCATAAACTTGCGTATGTCATCCGCATCATGATAACAACACCAAGAATGTTTAAATTGTTGTTTGCGGCCTCATTTAAATTGTTGTTTGCTAAATGCATATGGGGATTTACCGGAATTGTTGTTTGATGTTTCCAGCCTCATTTAAAATGCCTAGCGGTGTATTTTACTCATGCTTCACCTCTTGCCATGTTAATCAACATTTAATATTGTTGGGTACATAAACGAGATCGAACTAAATAACTTGAATGTGGTGTTAGTATTGTTTGTGCACTTTGCCATGGCATGCCTCATTAAACCGGACATGCATCATACTTGGTTGTGCATCATGCCATGCTTATGCGATGGTTGTTTACTATGTTGTTTGCTTCTTTCCGGTGTTGCTTCTTCGGGTTGCTTATGCGATGGTTGTTTCCGGTGTTACCATTTGCCACCTAAGCCTTTTTCCCTTGGGTTCTGCAGACTCGAGGGTCATTTTTATTTTGAACCCCCGGGCCAGTGCTCCTCCGAGTGTTGGTTCAAACTGGGCGATGTCCGGCGCCCCCTGGGCAACCAGGGTCTATGCCAACCCGACGTCTTGCCCATCCGGTGTGCCCTGAGAACGAGATACGTGCGACTCCTATCGAGATTTGTCGGCACATCGGGTGGCTTTGCTGGTCTTGTTTTACCATTGTCGAAATGTCTTGTAACCGGGATTCCGAGTCTGATCAGGTCTTCCTGGGAGAAGGAATATCCTTCGTTGACCGTGAGAGCTTGTGATGGGCTAAGTTGGGACACCCCTGCAGGGTTTGAACTTTCGAAAGCCATGCCCGCGGTTATGGGCAGATGAGAATTTGTTAATATCCAGTTGTAGAAAACTTGACACTTATAACTTAATTAAAATGAACCAATCGCGTGTGTAGCCGTGATGATCTCTTCTCGGCGGAGTTCGGGAAGTGAACACGGTTCTTGTGTTATGCTTGAATGTAAGTAGTTTCAGGATCACTTCTTGATCACTTGTAGTTTCTCGACCGTGCGTTACTTCTCTTCTCGCTCTTATTTGCGTATGGTAGCCACTATATATGCTAGTGCTTGCCGCAGCTCCACCTCACTACCCTTTCCTACCCATAAGCTTAAATAGTCTTGATCTCGCGGGTGTGAGATTGCTGAGTCCTCGTGGCTCACAGATACTTCCAAATAGTTGCAGGTGCCGATGATACCAGTGCAGGTGAAGCAACCCAGCTCAAGTGGGAGCTCAATGAAGATCTTGATCGTTGTTTTGTTTCGTTTCCTGTTGATCAGTAGTGGAGCCCAGTTGGGACGATCGGGGATCTAGCATTTGGAGTTGTCTTCTTTTATTTTGATTCCGTAGTCGGACATTTGTTTGTACCTTGGATGATGTATGAATATGTATATATTGTGTGAAGTGGCAACTGTAAGCCAACTCTTTATCTCTTTCTTATTCAGTACATGAGATATGTAAAGATTACCCCTCTTGCGACATGCCTACCATGCGGCTATGCCTCTAAGTCGTGCCCCAACACGTGGGAGATATAGCCGCATTGTGGGTGTTACATGAAAGTAGTCAGGTAGCTAGCCAATTGTGTGGGCGAACCGGCCAACGGATAAAATTTAGACTTATAGTTGGTGAGGAACATGAAAAAGCGCAGTAGCAATTAGAAGTGTGAAGAGAACATGCTTTACCTCCGCTTCAATCATCCTGGATGGAAGCATAATGGAAAGAGCGATGGTCACCATAATCAAATATGTATTATCAGTCACAAATTCAACCCTAGTGATATCAATTGCCGCTAGTTCAACTTGGAACACTTAGTGATGGAACGAATTCATGTTTTGGTTGCTGAAAACTTTTAAGTTATACTCCCTCCGTAAAGAAATATAAAAGCATTTAGATGACTAAAATAGTAATCTAAACGCTCTTATATTTGTTTACAGAGAGAGTAACTGATAGCTAGCTAAGAAAAAGGCATCAATCGTTCCAGTAACAGAGATGTAACTATCCCTTTGTTAGGTTTCAGTTTGTCTGGCAGTAACCTAGGAACCATAGAAATAAAATAAAATGGATCAAACTATAGAAAGACCTCTTGACTGACATACCTAGCTGCCGAGCTTCCTCCAATGAAAGCTCTAAAACACGTTTTGCACGTGGTGTGAATGGTATTTCGACAGCAACAAAACCATTGCCCCTCCCAATGATCTTCTCCACTTCCACACGGGCATCCTTCAAATTTATACCCATGGACTTAAGCACCTTTGCCGCAATACCAGTGCCTTCTCCAACCAGACCCAATAGAACTTGCTCGGTTCCGACAAAGTTGTGGCCCAGGCGCCTCGCTTCCTCTTGCGCAAGCATTATGACCTTTATAGCTTTCTCAGTAAACCTCTCGAACATTGCTCTGGTTACAAAAGAAGCACGCCTTCCCCGTCTAGAGAATCTGTAAGATGCAACTGTTGACCTGAAGTTGGACGAGCGCACGGCTGAGAAGCTATGTACCGATCTCAGACCGACAAATGCTGCCATCCTTACAGGACGGTTCAATGACATTGCCAACATTGAGGGAGTCCTCCTGGTTCCATGAGACTTGCAGTGCCGACCGCCTGTACGGCCTGCAAAAGTTGTCTCAAGAGCAACCGGCAGGACTAAGGTCCCTGCCATGGTCAAAAGTAAGTTGTCCCAAACCTGTGCAAGATGTTAGCATAGAAGTAGTTAGAAACCATTCTAGATACTTGATCCTCAAAGAGAAGTAAGCTGAATGCTCAGAGAAAAACACGATAGAAATACTTTAGTACAACAACGATACAAGTCAATGTTTATTTAGCTTTAACCTCTTCGTCTTGCGTCCCTAAGTCTTTTTTTCTTTTGTTTTTGAGAAACACATGTAACTTCATTCATACTCGACAACCATCACAGGTACAATCCTCTGGATCCAAAGTCCAAGAAACTACACAGTAACACCTACAACTAAGAATTATAATGTAATCTCTTAAGAGACATCTTCTCCGTGGTATCAGTCTTTGCAAGATGAACTATAGTCAAGGTTTTATTAAAGATACTGCAATTGGACCGGAGCAGCGACACTGCCACTCGTTTACCCGCACAAGCTTGATTGCCAATAAATGCTTTTGGAAGCCCCTTGAGTCGATCATCAAAGATGATAGGAAGCCGTAAGTTATGAATGGATTTGGGCCTGGATGATCCCCTAGAAGTGCAGGTTGTCAATCTAAAAAAAGGTGCAGGTTTTCGAATTGCAAGATCTTTGCCAAAACGTCAAAGAAGGGATCCGACTCTAGAAAGAAAGCCAACAAAAACAACACAAATCAATAACATAAACTCATCACATGGCACCGCCACGATAGAGAAAGAACCACGGTACCTTTATTCACAAAAACACCACATCCACCACTAGAGAGACCCTAACGAAGACCACAAAACGAAGGAGCTGAGGTCCCGCCATCTCTCAATGCCAAGATGGCAGCCACAAAACTCTGAGGCCAAGATGGCAGCCAGAGGCGAGGGGACTCAAATTTTTTTCAAGTGGCGGCTGTTGTTCTTTCCTAAAACCCTAAACCACACTCCCTTTCTGCCTCACACCCCTAGTGGAAGAAATAAAATAAGACGTGCACTTCATCATGGACTTTATTTTGCACTGTAAATGAAAATACTAGTCCACCGTTCCATACTTTTTTTTCTTGGAAAAGGAGGAAGACCCCCGGCCTCTGCATCTGGGCGATGCATGCAGCCACTTTATTAATTATTCACAAAAGATCTTACAAAGTAATACATCAGTAAGACTGAAGCCACCGTCTAGGCAAAATCTGTCGCTACTCCAATTGATGAAGGGATGCTGATAGTCTGAGCCTAATACCAAATAGACCTCGCAGCCAAACCTAACATCTAAGACCTGAGGCTCCAACCAAGCCACCTGCCGGGTATGGAGCACCCACCGGTCCGGCGCACACTCAGTGGCCGCCGCCGCCAACTGCCACCAATCCATCTTCAGAGCTGTACTGACACATCAACCTTGCCCGGTCTAGCTGTCGTCGACGCCGCCACGACGCGAGACAACGCCGCCATCCTGCGCTCGTCCATCAACACACGCCCAGCAGCGAAACCCCGCTGCTCCATGCCGCTGGGAACCGCCATTGTCGACGTGTCAGATGCAACGCCACACCTCCTTCGCGAACACCACCTGCTGCCACTGGTCCCATCCCCTCCACTTGCAATTCCTCTGCACTCCCAACCAAGCCCCAAGACCCCTGACGACACCTTCAGGAAGGTCACGACGTGAAGCACCACTGCCGCCAAAACCGAAGAGGATTGTAGGTTTTCACCCGGCATGAGATCAGGGTGGGTAGATTGGGCCGCGCCTTTATGAAGGAAAGTGATGCCCATGGACACCGCCGCCACTGGAACAGTCAAACCGGCCAAGGTTTCCCCCGGACCCAAGGTACACCACCAGGGCTCACCATCACCGGAGCCTACAGCCGCAAACCAGCGGGACGACAAGAAAGGCAACAGGAGGGAGGGGAACCACCAGATCTGACGCCGCGGAAACCGCCGGAGGAACACCGGCCGCCCAATCCGATCCCCGGCAGCCCACCTGCCCCGCCGCGCTCGGACGAGGAGGCCAACCTAGGGGCCGTCGCCCCGGATCCAGCAGCCTCCGCCCCAGATCAGGCAGAGCATCGCCAGGCTGCTGCCACGACCGCCCCTAGGAACCGGCTGGCCGCCACGCTGCCGCGCTCATGGAGACGTATAACGCCCTCGATGCGGCTATATCTCCCACGTGTCGAAGCACGACTTAGAGGCATAACCGCATTGAAAACAATGTCGCAAGAGAGGTAATCTTCACACAACCCATGTAATACATAAGGGAAAGAGATACATAGTTGGCTTACAATCGCCACTTCACACAATACATGAATCGCCACTTCAGGTTTTCTTCTCAACGTTGTTTGTTTCATCCGTCTCCAAGTTGCCTTTGTTTTTCCCATCCTCCCTCCCTTTGTTTCTTTAAGGACTCAGATGTCTTAATCAAGTATCTTTCATTCTTGTGAAGTCTCTCCATCCTTTCCTGTCAAAATTCTTATCCGGTGATTCTCATGAAGATTCTAACGGAGCTTCTAGTTCATCATTCTTCGTTTCTTTTATCTTCTCCGGTGGTTTCAAGTCAAGCTTTGTTAACCTTACCCTTTTTCCTCATTTCAATGCCTTCTCATACCGGTGTACTTCATAATAATTCACTTCTCGCTATTCATTTATTCCGGCATGCTCAAATTTTCTAAAAAGGCTCGTCTTGTCATTCAAGATTCTTTCAAGATCTTTCGAGGATGTTATCTCATTCAAGTCATTTAATTCAACCGGTGCAACCTTTCTTTTAAATCATTTCAACGGTGTTTCTTTTGAGTGGGCCCTAACCCACAGGTCTTTTCCCAGGATCTTACCTGACTCTTCTTATTTTCCCGGAGCTATCCTAAATTCCTTTTAAAGTTTGACGTAAGAATGAGTTATCATCAGTCAAATGCCATCTCCTAGATCTTTCACAATTCTTTTCATCGTTGGCTCAACCTCTTCGTTTTGATTCTTCCGGAGTGTCTAAATAATTCTTGGTGATGTTTCTCGTCGTCATTCTCGGATTTTGAAAACCGAAGAAGAGTTTCTCTTTAATCTTGCTCCACTCTCTTCAAGATTCGTGACTCTAGCTTGTTGCCATCCTCTCGTAATTGTTTTGATCGTGAGAATTTTTTTCACCTATCCAGAGTAATTCAAGAGTCTTCTCAGTTTGTTATCCGGAGTCCATCAATTCAGGTTTATTCATTCTCAGCTGTCAGTTATCATTCTCCTATCTTGCCGGTGCATCAATCAAATATCCTCTAATCAGTTCTTGATCTCTTCGTTCTCATGTATCTAGTTTTTCTCAAGCACCTTCGTTCATTTGCTAATTCTTACCGGTGATGCACCCCTACTTCGATCATTTTCAATTCTTACGGTGGTCCGTTCAAGAGTTCTCTTCCTTGGTCACCATATCAATTTATTCGTTGTTTCAACCATTCCGGTGGTTCGTTCAATACCTTCTCAAGTTTGCGCTATATCTCTCTTAATCCTTTCTACGAGAATAAGTAGGGTGCCAAATGCATTGTTTGTCATCAATTTAATTGATGAAGGACGAGCATAATATAATTCTTATTCTTGTTTCATCGAGTTTGTTCAATTCCTGTTTTTCCGGAGTGGTTCATCATACTTATTCTGGGTTTCAAGTGCTCTTCTTTCTTTCCCGGAGTTCCAAGTTCTCTCAATTATTTCATCGCGAGATCCATTTAAATCATTGCAAGGCTTCAATCTTATTCTTTTCATCCTCCATTTCGATTGATCATTTCTTTTACTACCGGAGTTCTTCATGGAGGTTCTACATGATGGTTCATCAAGGATTTGATTCCTTCTCGAAGTGTTCATCGAGATTCTTTTCAGAGGAGCTCTAGCATTCTTCATCTTGCATTCGTGAGTGCGATTCCTTTCTACCGTATCTTTGGAGGTGGTATTATGTCATTCTTGATAATTTGAGCTCATCCTTCATGATTCACATATTGTTAAGAATGAGGTATTTTAAGTCCATCAATCTCTTCATTGGAGTTATATAGGGTTATATTTCACCTAAAGCCTTCCCTGAGGATTGTTGCTATCATGGTGTTTATATTTGACCCAAGCTCTTCTTTATCCTTCCGGTGAAATACTTTCTCGTCTCCTTGTCCATATCAATTCAATTCTTCTTCCCGTGAGTGGCAGGTTGTCACCTCATAATTTGAGATGTATTCTATAAGACCATATCAAGCTTATTCTTTTCGTTGTTGGTTTTCAACAACTCCGTTCTAGCATTTGTTGTAACCGTGCTCTCTCAAGATCTTGTTTCCCTTCGTTCCGGAGACATTGTGATGTTGCTCTCCTCAACCCATCTTCTCGGATTGTCAGGACCATGTTTTGATCGTGCTTATCCTTTTAACCGGAGTATTGTGTCCCTTTTCTCAAGCTCTTTCATGTTATCTAGTTTTTTTTCATCTCTTTTGAACCGGAGTGCTGTCTGAGATCTTTCTTACTCCCTTGCCCCATTCATTCAATAGTTACGGAGGTAGTGTGTTGTTGATTTCATCAAGTATCCTCTCATCTTACCAAGTTCTTATTCAATTTCTTTTCTTTTCAATCGGAGTGCTGCTCGAAGTTGTTCTTCCTTGTTCCTCTTTTCTAACGGAGTGTTCTCAGCTTCGTCATCTCCGCTGTATTCTTTTCTGGATATGGCTTAATCTTTTTCAGGGTTCTTTGGTTTCACTCGTTTGGCAAAGGAGCAACTTAGTTTTACCTCTTCTCTTTCTCTTCCGTTTTCCCTCCGGTGCCATTCTAGATCTCGGGACGAGATCCTCTCGTAGTGGTGGAGTGTTGTAATGCCCCGAGACCGATGTGTCAGGTGTCGTCCAGTTATTGGCTGTTGTTGCCTTGTCATTGCTTGCGTGTCATGCATTGCATATCATGTCATCATGTGCATTTCATTTGCATACATGTTCGTCTCATGCATCCGAGCATTTTTTCCGTTATCCGTTTTGCAATCCGGCGCTCCGTTCTCCTCCGGTGGTCATTTCTACCTTTTTCTCGTGTGTGGGGATTAAACATTTCCGGTTTGGACCAAGACTTGCCAAGCGGCCTTAGTTTACTACCGGTAGACCGCCTGTCAAGTTTCGTACCATTTGGACTTCGTTTGATGCTCCAACGGTTAACCGAGGGACCAAAAAGGCCTCGTGTGTGTTGCAGCCCAACACCCTTCCAAAGTGGCCTAAAACCCACCTAAACCTGCTCCATCATCTCGGTCGTTCGATCACGATCGCGTGGCCGCAAACCGCACCTCATTTGGACTCCCCTAGCTCCCTCTACCTATAAATATGTGTCTCCCTCCGAAATTCTCGCGCAGACGAAACCCTAATCCTTCCCCTCGCGCCGCCGGACGCGTCCACGCGCCGCCCGGACATGTCCGCTCCGCCGGCCACCTCACCTCCACCAATCAGAGGACGCCACCTCGGCTCCGCCGCCGACTCCAGCGAATCCGCCGCCGCCATGTGTCGCCCGCGCCCTCCTCTCTCTTCCCCCGCGCCGCCGCGACCCTGTGGGCCCGAGGCCGGCCCGCCCGGCCCATCTCTGCACCGCCGCCCACGCCCGGCTCTCCTCCCGCCCGAGCCGCGGCTCCTTCCACCGGCCGCCAGCTTGCTTCGCCGCCGCCTTCCTTCGCGCCGCGCGCCACCCGAGGCACCTCGCCGTCCCTCGCCCCTCGCCGCTGCGCTCGCCGCCGGCCACAGCGCCACCCGCGCCGGTCGCCGCACCCTCCGGTCTCGCCCGCCGCCTCCGGCGAACTCCGGCTGCAGCTCCTCCCCAAACTCCGGCGCCCTGTTCCGGCAATTCTCCGGCGAGAGCCCGGCGCCACCTCGAGAAGCGTGCAGATCCAGATCCGCCCTGGTGGATGAGATCCACCGGGAGATGAACCAAACGGCGCCATCCCGAACCGGATCCACCCCATCCCGGATATCCTCATCCCGCGTTGACTTTTTCGCGGAGGTATAATTTCACTAAGTCCCCGAGATTTCCATGTTTCATATGCCCATATTCATCATGTCGTAACTCCGCATCCGTAGCTCCGTTTTGGGCATATAGCATATCAAAATGTTCGTCTCAGAGAGTACATCATTTCATTCCATTGCATCATTTTCATTTGAGTTCATCTTAATGCCCGAAATTTTGTTAGAAGTATGCTAGTTGAGATAATTGTCAGATCTGCTGCTCCATTTAGATATTTTTCATTTTTGCCATGATTATTGTGTGCATGATATGCCCTTAAGCTCTACATTTGTTTTGTTATATGTTTTGCCATCTATCCAGTGTGAAGTGGCGATTGTAAGCCAACTATGTATCTCTTTCCCTTATGTATTACATGGGTTGTGTGAAGATTACCTCTCTTGCGACATTGCTTTCAATGCGGTTATGCCTCTAAGTCGTGCTTCGACACGTGGGAGATATCGCCGCATCGAGGGCGTTATAAGACCGCCCTGGACCAGATCGGCGTCGCTGCCATATATCGGGGCCTCATCCTCCGCGCTCATGGAGACGGCCCTGGACTAGATCGGCGTCGCTGCCATAGATCGGGGCCTCATCCTTGAGATCGGGGATCTCACGCATCCCTAGCCCGGGGTGAGAGGGCGATGCCTCCGCCGCCTCCATCGCACGCGCGGGCTTAGCCCGGCGCCGACCACCGACGGCGAGGGAGGGGAGAGCAGGAAGGAGGGGCCCAACGGCGGAGGGTTGGGACCCCACGGTCTCCCGCGCGGGGGCGACGGAGGGGGAGGGGGAGATGATGTTAGATGATGGCCTCCGTTCCATACTCTTAAAGCAACTCTAGCAGTATCGGGCCAATTGGCATAATAACCGTCAATATGACTAGGCTGGGGACGTTGGTTTGGAGCACGTGCCATCCGCTCATGCGGGAGGGAAGTTTCACCTCCCTCCTCAACCTCCCGCGCTGGCTCATGGCAATTTTACCGCAATTTTTCCCACTGTCGCAGCTTGCAGCTATGAAAAGCCCCGCAGCCTCCACTCCCCTTCTCGCCGATCACAACCTCCACTATAACAGCCGGCGGACTAGGTGCTGTTCTCGGAGGAGAAGTGGTGGTAAAATTTATGTCAGCCATTTTGGGAGACACATAAGGATTTCCACAAGGATCACCATATGTGTCCCAAAAATGGTTAGCATAATTTTTCCACCAGATGGGAAGAAATCGACGACTCTACGGCGAGAAGCGTGGAGGAATGAAATCGACGACGATGTTTGAAATTTTAAGAAGCGGGGAATCTATGGAGATTTTGAGCATCGCCATCGGAATCGAGTTGCCGCCATCGGAACTGACACCCTGAAGCTGAAATCAGTACTGGAAACGGGTCGCCAACGACCAAATCACAGTCACAATCGGTACCCCGTTGTAAAGCCCTCGCTGTCGTGCTACTGGCCATCCAAGCCCTCGTCGCCATGCTCAGGTTTAACTGAATATATATGTATCAGAGATTGGGAAAAAAATATGTCCCACTGACGAATGGGTCCCATGATATGAAGGAAGCTCTTATGCTGATTCTATGTGTGCACTTGGCTCGGCAGCCTCATATTGCTCCATATGTGATATGGAGGCTGCCAATATGGCAACACTGCTAGAGTTGCTCTTTTGTAAGGCATCTTTGGCAAAATAAGGGGCTGCCTCAGGAAAAAAATCGCTAGATTGGAGTATTGTCAATCTTGTCCAACATCGTCTGAAAGGGCTTGGGCATATACAATGCAGGCCTCCAGAAGCGTCAGTGCATGACGAATGGTTAAGGCATGCTGATAATATCAAGAAAGATAAGGATAGACCAAACTTGACACGAGAGAAGTCCGTAATGAAAGATCTAAAGGACTGAAATATCACCAAAGATTGGACAGGGTGCGTGGAAGGTAGCTATTGCACCCACAAAACTCTAGCCTACACCAACTTATTTGGGATTGAAAGGCTTTGTTGTTGTTGGAGTAGTGTCAAGCGGAAGAAAAGAACATTTCCGTCGGTTCGCCCGTCCGTTTAAAGATAAGGATCGCTGGCGCACTTGAACTTTCTGCCGCATCAATCAACTAATGCTGCCGCGAGATCGCCCAGGGCAACCTTAACCAGAATATAAGAACTAAAAACAAAGGGGAAGAGAACATCCCAGGGGCTTCATGACCAATAATCACTCCAAAGATGAAATATTGGCGTTGAAGAATCAAGCCCTCGCCCGAGAACAAGCGATTACCGGAACCAAGAGCGAGGAAATCGAGAGAGGGAAGCCACGAGGATGAACTACTCACCTGCGATGAGAGACCGAGAGAGGGAGAGAAAGGAGCGCGGCCCTGTTTGTTTCTCCTCCAAGGAGAAGGAGATAAGAAGGGAGAAGAGGAGTCGCTTGGTTGGGGGTGCCCAACAAGCAACCAGAGAAGAGAATTGCTCTTTCCTTTCTTTGTTTTGGCCTCATGCTCATTCTGGCTGATTCTTTTCTCTCTCTCCTTTAGTTTCCACAAGTATCTTTTTTTTCTGAATTATTATGAGGGCTGGGGATTTGGACAAGTCACCAATTTACCCGCCAAGCATGGTGGCAGATATTTCTTTGGCGGTTCAGATATTATTATTTTTCATCTCATGAGAAGAGAATCTGCAACTGTTCATACGATGCACGTAAAATGTTGGGACGGAAGAAAAAGACAGTTGGGTTCAACAAAATTTGAGACATTAACAGCTAGCACAAGTCTTGGTGCAGAGATGATGCTAATGAAGATTTGAATATACTCCTACATTGTCTTCCTTTTAATGAACACTAGCAAGGATCATGAAGGCCCACATGCTTCATTAATTACCGAAAATGATAAAAATCTGGCGTCGGACTTTTAGGTTTCTAGGGCTAACACATCGATTGCCGTCAGATTATTTGCACGGATATTGAAGCACATTTGGTTGCTAGGTCATGTTTCCAGTTCGTATGTCGTAGGGACGCGTCCGCGCGAATGCGCGTTCACGACAAGTCAACCGCCACCTTATCCACTCCCCCCTTGACACTATCATTTTCGTTCCATTTTTTGTCGCCATCCTCGCATAGAGGGAGAGACGAGCTGCTCGTTGATGGATTTCCTCCGTCGCCGCACCAAGCCTCCTGATGGACATATGGAGCAGCCGCAGCTCATTGGTGAGGCCTTGCTGCACTCATCTTCTTTCTTTCCCCTCCTCCTTCCGCATCTCCACACCCGGCGGCAGCAAGATTTCGAAGGAGAAATTATTGACGGCGAACGACATGGAGAGAAGCAGCTCGAGGGCGGCGCTCGATTGTTGTCGCCGTCGTGGTGGCGCTATGCCTCCTCTGTTTTCTTATCATTGCTCCACCTGCTCTCTCACCTTCTCTCTATCTCGTACACACGCCACCATGGAGCTTTGATCCGGTGCTTCCCGCCACAGTCTGTTGCCGGGAACGCTGCGCCCCGCCAGCTATCCTCTAGATCAACCTTCTCCACCACGTTCCAGTGGCAGACGTCGGTAACTGTCTTCCCCAGCCGTTGCGCCGCCCGCTGCCACACCTAGTGTGCGAGCTTCATCGGCAACGACTCCTTGTATGGTCTGTGTATCGCTGATTCGGCCTGGTGAGATGTTATTTGTAGCACATATTCTTTCAGAGTGATTGAGCCACCCGATTTTTCTGGTTATGTACATGTACTGAATTTTGTCTAATTAAGGTTCTATTTAACACAATGGCAACCTAAATTGTGTTCACATGGCAAATTTGCCATGATTTTGTGTTTTGTGGAAAAACAAAACAAATCATGCTAAATTTTCCATGTGTCCAGTATAATTTTTGCCTTCGTCACTTGCAATATGTCTTTTCTCTACATTTTGCCACGATATAGATCGCAATTTTTTCATACATTTGCCATGTGACCATCACATTAAAACTCTAGTTTTGCCATGATTCATGAATCAAAAAAATTCTAGAAATTGCCATGTATGTAAAGATGCCATGGCCTAGAACAGAAAATATCATAAACTTTTTCCATGTGATTTGTACAAATATTTGTAATTTTGTCATGCGTTAGAAAGCCGCCATTTTATGGGCAAATTTTTAAAATGCTTTTGCACATGGTAAATATATTGCAATTTATATCTTTTTCAATCTGTTGCAATGGCAACAATCTTATAACTTTTGCAATGTCTAGAATTCAGTTTTTGCCATGTTACGAATACACTTTTTTGCCATGGCAAAATATCACTGCAATACACAATTTGGTAATTCATTTTGCATGGCAACAATATTTTAATCCTCTTGCAATGCCTTGAATCCCATTTTACCATCTCGCCAATACACATTTTGCCATCGCAAAAATCTTCATAACATTTGCCATGTCACCATGCAATTTTTGCCATTACGAATACAAATTTTGCTGATGAGACTTTTGCCATGGCCAAATATCATTGCAATACACAATTTGTTAAATGTTTTTGCATGGCAACAATCTTTCTATACCTCTTGCAATGTCTTGAATCCTATTTTTGCCATATAACTAATACACATTTTGTCATGGCGAAAATATTCATAATTTTGCCATGTCATGATACGTCTCCAACTAATCTACTTTTCCAAACACTTTTGTTATTGTTTTGGCCTCTAATTTCTATGATTTGAGTGAAACTAATCCGGACTAACGTTGTTTTCAGCAAACTATCATGATGTTGTTTTCTATAGAAATAAAAAACAGAATTGGGTGGGGATA
This sequence comes from Triticum dicoccoides, assembly GCF_002162155.2. NCBI lineage: Eukaryota > Viridiplantae > Streptophyta > Magnoliopsida > Poales > Poaceae > Triticum > Triticum dicoccoides. Next base: position 464,931,268 of record NC_041388.1, on the reverse strand, counting down.
GTTGGAGACTTACTTTGGATTATATAATGAATTATGGAGTGAGAAGTGATAGAGGGGGCCACCGGGCCGCCACACGGGCTGGTGGCTCGTTACCCCCCAGGGTGTGCCACCTGGCTGTGCGGGCCTCCTGTCCAGCGCCTTCTGATGATTCCATCGCCATAAATTCCCATATATGTGCAAAGACACAAAAAAATCATCACGTTTTATGATACAGAGATGTCGCCACCTCATGTTCTTCATCTGGAGACCTAATATGGAGTTCGTTTCTTGCTCCGAAGAAGCTTGTCCAACATCATCTGAGATGATTTTGGCATATTCAGCGTAGGCTCCAGAAGCTGTGGTGCATAGCGGACGACAAAAGCATGCAGATAATGTCAAGAGAGGTCGGGGTAGACTGAATTTGACATGGGAGGAGTCCGTAAAAAGAGATCTGAAGGATTGGAGTATCACCAAAGAACTAACCATGGACAGGGGTGCGTGGAAGCTTGCTATGCATGTGCCAGAACCATGAGTTGGTTGCAAGATCTTAAGGGTTTCACCTCTAGTCTACCCCAACTTGTTTCGGACTAAAGGCTTCTGCTACCTCTTGAGCATGTGTTGGTTTTCCCTTGAATAGGAAAGGGTGATGCAACAAAGCAGCATAAGTATTTCCCTCAGTTTTTGAGAACTAAGGTATCAATCCAGTAGGAGACCATGCGCGAGTCACCGCGTACCTACACAAAGAAATAAGAACCTCGCAATCAATGCGATAAAGGGGTTGTCAATGCCTTCACGGCCACTTGCAAGAGTGAGATCGATAGAGATAATAATAATAAGATAAATATTTTTGGTATTTTTATGATGTAGATTGAAAGTAAAGATTGCAAAATAAAATAGATTGGAAACTTGTATGATGAAAAATAGACCCGGGGGGCATAGGTTTCACTAGTGGCTTCTCTCAAGATAGCATAAGTATTACGATGGGTGAACAAATTACTCTCGAGCAATTGATAGAAAAGCGAATAATTATAAGAATATCTAGGTATGATCATGTATATAGGCATCACGTCCATGACAAGTAGACCGACTCCTGCCTGCATCTACTACTATTACTCCACACATCGACCGCTATCCATCATGCATCTAGAGTATTAAGTTCATAAGAACGGAGTAACGCCTTAAGCAAGATGACATGATGTAGAGGGATAAACTCATGCAATATGATATAAACCCCATCTTTTTATCCTCGATATCAACAATAGAATATGTGTCATTTCCCTTTTTGTCACTGGGATCGAGCACCGCAAGATTGAACCCAAAGCTAAGCACTTCTCCCATTGCAAGAAAGATCAATCTAGTAGGCCAAACCAAACTGATAATTCGAAGAGAATTGCAAAGATAACCAATCATACATAAAAGAATTCAGAGAAGATTCAAATATTGTTCATAGATAGTCTTGATCATAAACCCACAATTCATCAGATCTCGGCAAACACACTGCAAAAGAAGATTACATCGAATAGATCTCCAAGAGAATCAAGGAGAAATTTGTATTGAGATCCAAAGAGTGAGAAGAATCCATCTAGCTAATAACTATGGACCTGAGGGTCTGAAGTAAACTACTCACACATCACCAGAGGGCCCATGGAGTTGATGTAGAGGCCCTCCGTAATCAATGCCCCCTCCGGCGGAGCTCCGGAAAAGGCCCCAAGATGGGATCTCTTGGGTACAGAAGGTTGCGGCGGTGGAAATACGGTTTCGTGGTGCTCCTGGATGTTTTCAGGGTACGTAGGTATATATAGGAGGAAGAAGTAGGTCGGTGGAGCCACGAGGGGGGAGGGCGCGCCCCCTGCCTCGTGGCCTCCTTGTTGGTTGCTTGATGTCCACTCCAAGTCCTCTGGATCATGTTTGTTCCAAAAATCACGCTCCAGAAGGTTTCATTCTGTTTGAGCTCCATTTGATATTCCTTTTCTGTGAAACACTAAAATAGGCAAAAAAAACAGCAATTTGGGCTGGACCTCCGGTTAATAGGTTAGTCCCAAAAGTAATATAGAAGTGTATAAATAAGCCCATTAAACATCCAAAACAGAATATATAATAGCATGGAACAATCAAAAATTATAGATACATTGGAGACGTATCAGCTTCTTATGGGTTTCTTGCTCCGAAGAGAGGGATTTGTCGTTATCATCACCAACCCTTCTCCATCAACAATTTCATGATGCTCACATCCATGTGTGAGTAATTCTTCTGTAGGATACGGAGGTAGATTGGATTTGGATGAGATTTGTTATGTAATCGTTGTCAGATTTGATAGGGCTTGATCCCTAGTATCCATTATGTTTTGAGATTGATGTTGCTATGACTTTGTTATGCTTAATACTTGTCACTAGGACCCGAGTGCCATGATTTCAGATATGAACCTATTATGTTTTCATGAATATATTTGTGTTCTTGATCCTATCTTGCAAGTTGTAGACACCTATTATGAGTTATGATTCTCATACCCCAAGGTGACAATAATTAGGATTCTTTCAAGTGATTACCGTAGTTTGAGGAGTTCATGTATTCACTAACACTACTATAGGATGCTGCTAACGCAACACTACAATCAGAGACCCTTAGACGAAACTGTGTGCGATGCATTGATCGCAAACGGTGATATAAAAAATGTCAAAAAGATGCAAAACATTTGCAGTGGCGGATACATCAAACACGGTTTAGATTTTAGTTGTGTGTGATGTGGGGCATACAGTTCAGTTTAATGAACTATTTGCGATGAAGCAGAAGAACGGAAACAGGCAGCCAGATGAAGGTGTGTGCGATATACGATATACAGTTAACTCAGATTAACTATTTGTGATTAGGCACTACAACAGAAACGGACAACCAAATCAAGGTCTCTGCAATTGTGGGCATACACTTCAGAGGATGAACTGTTTGCGATTAGGCAACACAACAGAAATGGTTAGCAAGATCAAGGTATCTATGATTGACGGCATACACTTCACACGGATGAACTGTTTGCGATTAGCCACAACAAACATAAACAGTTAGACAGATCAACGTGTGTGCGCTATACAGGCACACATTCTAATCAAAAGAAGCGTGTGTGATAGTAATAACGAGTGCGCACGGTTGATGGAACAAGACGTGGGCTGACATCGCCTATTGCGGTGCACCCTATGGTGCAAACGCCACGTTACGCCATCCGGGAATAGTGTCGCACTTAGATATTATAGAACCGTCAATAAATTTTGAGCACGCGTCCCGTACAATCCAAATTACTACCACACTATATTTAATTGCAAATTTGTTCACACCGATCAAAACCTAAATGATTTCCCCTTAGGAGCGTATTAGTACTCGGTTATAAATACTACCTACTCCAAGATGACTGCACATTTCTCCTCAATTCCTCATCCAAAAAAACAAACAAGTCATTCATCATCGTTCCATTGTGTCTGCCATGGCCCGCCTGAGTTCTGGGTCAAGAGATTACTACCAGGGACAGGCGAGCATGGAAGCGCAAGAACGAGAGATGTCCTGCCTCGCCGCGAAAGCAGACGACATGTCCCGATGTGCCGCCATAGCCGCACAGAGGTCCCGCCGCGCCACTGAAGCAGCACTGAGGTCCCGCCGCATCGTCGATGCGGCAGACTGGTCCGGTCGCGGCACGGAAGCAGCAAAGATGTCCCGCCGCGCTGCGAATGCAGCAGAGATGTCCTCCCGTGCCGCGGTGGCCTGGGAAAATGTCTCGTGGGCAGACGAGGACTCTCACAGGCGCATGCGCGCTATGCTCGATGACCTAATGGGTCGGATCTCCGACTGGATGAAGCTGCAGGACAAGATGAATGCCTCGTTTAAAAATGCTACCAGAGTCATCCGGGGACTAGGGGAGGACAAGGCGAAGCTCGACACCGAGCGGGGTCTGCTAAGGGAGAAGATTGTCAGAACGACGAAGCAGCATGAGGATACCACTACCTTGTTGAAGAGGATCGATGTCATTGTCAAGAAACTTATTGACGAGAATGTGATGTGATGTCTACTATGCAACCTTCTTCTTGTAGACTCGTGTTGGGCCTCCAAGCGCAGAGTTTTGTAGGACATTAGCAAATTTCCCTCAAGTGGATGACCTAAGGTTTATCAATCCGTGGGAGGCGTAGGATGAAGATGGTCTCTCCCAAACAATCTTGCAACCAAATGATAAAGAGTCTCTTGTGTCCCCAACACACCTAATATAATGGTAAATTGTATAGGTGCACTAGTTCAGTGAAGAGATGGTGATACAAGTGTAATATGGATGGTTAGATTTTTGTAATCTGAAAATATAAAAATAGCAATGTAGCTAATAATAAAAGTGAGCAAAAATGGTATTGCAATGCTTAGAAACAAGGCTTAGGGTTCATACTTTCACTAGTGCAAGTTCTCTCGACAATGATAACATAATTAGATCATATAACAATCCCTCAACGTGCAACAAAGAGTCACTCCAAAGTCACTAATAGCGGAGAATAAACGAAGAGATTATTGTAGGGTATGAAACCACCTCAAAGTTATTCTTTCTGATCGATCTATTGGGCTATTCCAATAAGTGTCACAAATAGCCCTAGAGTTCGTACTAAAATAACACCTTAAGACACACATCAACCAAAACCCTAATGTCACCTAGATACTCCAATGTCACCACAAGTATCCGCGGGTTTGATTATACGATATGCATCACACAATCTGAGATTCATCTATTCAAACCAACACAAAGAACTTCAAAGAGTGCCTCAAAGTTTCTACCGGGGAGTCAAGACGAAAAAGTGTTCCAACCCCTATGCGTAAGTTCACAAGGTCACAGAACCCGCAAGTTGATCACCAAAACATACATCAAGTGTTCTCAAATCCTTAAAAACTCAATCCGATAAGATAACTTCAAAGGGAAAAGTCAATCCATTACAAGAAGGTAGAGGGGGAGAAGCATCATAAGATCCAACTATAATAGCAAAGCTCGCGGTACATCAAGATCGTGCCAAATAAAGAATACGAGAGAGAGAGAGATCAAACACATAGCTACTGGTACATACCCTCAGCCCCGAGGGTGAACTACTCCCTCCTCGTCACGGAGAGCGCCGGGATGATGAAGATGGGCACCGATAATGGTTTGCCCCCTCCAGGAGGGCGCCAGAACAGGCTTCCGATTGGTCTTTCATGGCTACAGAGGCTTGCGGCGGCGGAACTCCCGATCTAGGTTTTGTTCTGGAGTTTTTGGGATTTATAAGAGGTGTTGGCGCCGGGAACAAGTCAGGGGGGCCCACGAGGCGACGAAAAGGACGGGCCACGCGCCCTCCACCCTTATGGTGGCCTCGGGACTCCTCTCCGATAACTTTTTATTCCAATATTTTTTATATTTTCCAAAAATATTCTCCGTAAATTTTCAGGTCAATTGGACTCTGTTCGAAATTCCTTTTCTGGGAAACTCAAAAACAAGGAAAAACAAAAACTGGCACTGGGCTCTAGGTTAATAGGTTAGTCCCAAAAATCATATAAAATAGCATATAAATGTATATAAAACATCCAAGATGGACAATATAATAGCATGGAACAATCAAAAATTATAGATCGTTGGAGATGTATCACGATGCTCCGCATCGAGCGCCAAAGGTTGGTGGAGGAAATCGTGGATGCTCTCAAGCAGCGTCTTGAGCACACGAAAGAGCTCATCACCGCTCACCGCGAGAACTAGTCTCCGCGGCCTGCAGCAACGCATCAAGAATGTAGAGATCAGCGAGCCAGATCGTTGTCTACGTCTTCCTTCTTCTTTTGCCCTTTGTGTATTCCGGGCGTTGCCACATGTTGCTTTTTTAATTATCCTCCTAAATATGTAAGACAATTATTATCCACTGTCATCGTCCTTATATTCATCAGTCTTGCTATAAGTCGCAGTCGATGCTGTATAGGTCCGTCGGATCTTACATCAAGATCCGTGTAAAACTTTCTTTTTAGACTTCCTTTTTTTTCTCTTAAATCTCAGTTGAATGAGACATAGCCACGCTATTAAACAGGGGCTCGGGCGCCATTAGTGGAGACGTTGGGAGAGAGGTGGGCGATGGGTAGAGGTCAAAGGGCTCTCCTCCTAATAAGCACGTGCAGGGGTCTGATCGCATGCCTTCCATACTCAAATAGGCACCCCTAGCCAATAAAAAAATTGGACGTGTGGCGGCACGTAAATGGTAAGTAGAACGCCCATGATTTCAATAATCTTGTGTTTCCAATTGTAAAGTGATAACACTTGTTCCAAAATGACTTTGTTCATTGTTAATGTGTGCGTCTTCGCAAATCGAACAAAAAATTTACCACAATATGTTGGTGCCATGTCATGACACTATGCCAAGTTTCATGATTTTCAGGCAAGTTTTGGATTTACGGGAATTTTAAAACCAAGTTTCTTGATGTTTCCGGCCAAGCCAAGATGCCCAGATGTTTGTATTTCATTTCCATTTCTTGCATGGGACCTAAAAATTCACCCAAGTACACATAAATGATTTTTCAACTAACTTTGGCACACTGGACATGTGCTTGTAGTTCAAATTTGAATTATGTGCATTAAATGACTGGAAACTCAATTAATCTATAAAAAGGCCAAACAAACCCAGAATAATTCCAAAATTTAGCACGAAACTCCTATTGGTCTAAGCTACCTGTGTAAAAAAATCAAGGCGGGAGAAGGCAGTGTATGTCGTTTCGCACACGGAGGTGATACGTTGCCTCTCGGAAGCACGAGCCTTCTTGAGAGAAGCTCCGTTTTGTTAATGTGTGCATCTTCGCAAATCGAACAAAAAATTTACCACAACATGTTGGTGCCATGTCATGACACCATGCCAAGTTTCATGATTTTCAGGCGAGTTTTGGATTTACGGGAATTTTAAAACCAAGTTTCTCAATGTTTCTGGCCAAGCCAAGACGCCCAGATGTTTGTATTTCATTTCCATTTCTTGCATGGGACCTAAAAATTCACCCAAGTACACATAAATGATTTTTCAACTAACTTTGGCACACTGGAGCATGTGCTTGTAGTTCAAATTTGAATTATGTGCATTAAATGACTGGAAACTCAATTAATTTATAAAAAGGCCAAACAAACCCAGAATAATTCCAAAATTTAGCACGAAACTCCTATTGGTCTAAGCTACCTGTGTAAAAAAATCAAGGCGGGAGAAGGCAGTGTATGTCGTTTCGCACATGGAGGTGATACGTTGCCTCTCGGAACCACGAGCCTTCTTGAGAGAAGCTCCGTTTTGCATGAAGCTTATACCAAAGCTTGTCCTAATTCGGCCAAAAAATTTACCACAACATGTTGGTGACATGTCATGACACCATGCCAAGTTTCATTATTTTCATGCGTGTTTTGGATTTGCAGGAACTAAAATACCAAGTTTCTCAATATTTTTGGCCGAGCCACGACGCCCAGATGTTTGAATTTCATCCCTATTTCTTGCATGGGACCTAGAAATTCACCCAAGGACACACATGTGATTTTTCAACCAACTTTGGTGCATTCGAGCATGTTCTTGTAGTTCAAATTCGAATTATGCACATTAAATGCCCAGAAACTCAATTAATGTATAAAAAAGCCAAACGAACCCGAAATAATTCCAAATTTTAACACGACACTCATATAGTTCTATGTTGCCTCTGTAAAAAATCAAGGGGGGGAGACAGTGTATATCATTTCGCAGACAAAGGTGACACGTTCCCTCTCGGAACCACGAGTCTTCTTGAGAGAAGCTTTGGTTTGCAAGAAGCTTATACCAAAACGTGTCCCAATTCGATGAATTTTTTTACCACAGTGATGTCTACTACACAACCTTATTCTTGTAGACGTTGTTGGGCCTCCAAGTGAAGAGGTTTGTAGGACAGTAGCAAATTTCCCTCAAGTGGATGACCTAAGGTTTATCAGTCCGTGGGAGGCGTAGGATGAAGATGGTCTCTCTCAAACAACCCTGCAACCAAATAACAAAGAGTCTCTTGTGTCCCCAACACACCCAATACAATGGTAAATTGTATAGGTGCACTAGTTCGGCGAAGAGATGGTGATACAAGTGCAATATGGATAGTAGATATAGGTTTTTCTAATCTGAAAATATAAAAACAGCAAGGTAACTAATGATAAAAGTGAGCACAAACGGTATTGCAATGTGTTGAAACAAGGCCTAGGGTTCATACTTTCACTAGTGCAAGTTCTCTCAACAATAATAATATAATTGGATCATATAACTATCCCTCAACATGCAACCAAGAGTCACTCCAAAGTCACTAATAGCGGAGAACAAACGAAGAGATTATGGTAGGGTACGAAACCACCTCAAAGTTATCCTTTCTGATCGATCTATTCAAGAGTATGTAGTAAAATAACACGGAGCTATTCTTTCCGTTCAATCTATCATAGAGTTCGTACTAGAATAACACCTTAAGACACAAATCAACCAAAACCCTAATGTCACTAGATACTCCAATGTCACCTCAAGTATCCGTGGGTATGATTATAGGATATGCATCACACAATCTCAGATTCATCTATTCAACCAACACAAAGAACTTCAAAGAGTGCCCCAAAGTTTCTACCGGAGAGTCAAGATGAAAATGTGTGCCAACCCCTATGCATAGGTTCATGGGAGGAACCCGCAAGTTGATCACCAAAACATACACCAAGTGGATCACGTGATATCCCATTGTCACCACAGATAAGCACATGCAAGACAAACATCAAGTGTTCTCAAATCCTTAAAGACTCAATCCGATAAGACAACTTCAAAGGGAAAACTCAATTCATCACAAGAGAGTAGAGGGGGAGAAACATCATAAGATCCAACTATAATAGCAAAGCTCGCGATACATCAAGATCGTATCACCTCAAGAACACGAGAGAGATAGATCAAACACATAGCTACTAGTACATACCCTCAGCCCCGAGAGAGAACTACTCCCTCCTCGTCATGGAGAGCACCGGGATGATGAAGATGGCCACCGGAGAGGGATTCCCCCTCCGGCAGGGTGCCGGAACGGGTCTAGTTTGGTTTTCGGTGGCTACGGAGGCTTCTGGCGGCGGAACTCCCGATCTATTGTGTTCTCCGAAGTTTTTAGGGTATATGGATATATATATAGGAGGAAGAAGTACGTCGGTGGATCTCCGGGCTGTCCACGAGGCAGGGGGGACGCCAAAGGGGGTTGGGCGTGCCCCCATCCTCGTGGGCAGCCCGGGACTCTTCTGGTCCATCTCCGATACTCCGTGGGCTTCTTCTGGTCCAAAAATAAGTTTCGTGAAGTTTCAGGTCAATTGGACTCTGTTTGATTTTCCTTTTCTGCGATACTCTAAAACATGAAAAAAAACAGAAATTGGCACTGGGCTCTAGGTTAATAGGTTAGTCCCAAAAATCATATAAAATAGCATATTAATGCATATAAAACATCCAAGGTTGATAATATAATAGCATGGAACAATAAAAATTATAGATACGTTGGAGACGTATCAGCATCCCCAAGCTTAATTCCTGCTCGTCCTCGAGTAGGTAAATGATAAAACATAATTTTTGATGTGGTATGCTACCTATCATATTTATCCATGTAATTTTCTTTATTGTGGAAAGAATATTCAGATCCATAAGATTCAAGACAAAAGTTTAATATTGACATAAAAATAATAATACTTCAAGCATACTAACAAAGTAATCATGTCTTCTAAAAATAACATGGCCAAACAAAGTTGTCCCCACAAAATCATATAGTTTGGCTATGCTCTATCTTCACCACACAAAATATTTAAATCATGCACAACCCCGATGATAAGCCAAGCAATTTTTTCATACTTTTGGTGTTCTCAAACCTTTTCAATCTTCACGCAATATATGAGCGTGAGCCATGGATATAGCACTATGGTGGAATAGAATGGTGGTTGTGGAGAAGACAAAAAAGGGAGAAGGTAGTCTCACATCAACTAGGCGTATCAATGGGCTATGGAGATGCCCATCAATAGATATCAATGTGAGTGAGTAGGGATTGCCATGCAATGGATGCACTAGAGTTATAAGTATATGAAAGCTCAACAAAAGAAACTAAGTGGGTGTGCATCCAACTTGCTTGCTCACGAAGACCTAGGGCATTTTGAGGAAGCCCATCATTGGAATATACAAGCCAAGTTCTATAATGAAAAATTCCCACTAGTATATGAAAGTGATATCATAGGAGACTCTCTATATGAAGAACATTGTGCTACTTTGAAGCACAAGTGTGGAAAAAGGATAGTAACATTGTCCCTTCTCTCTTTTTCTCTCATTTTTATTTTTATTTTATTTTTTGGGCCTTCCTTTTTTATGGCCTTTCTCTTTCTTTTTTTCGTCCGGGGTCTCATCCTGACTTGTGGGGGAATCATAGTCTCCATCATCCTTTCCTCACTTGGGACAATGCTCTAATAATGATGATCATCACACTTTATTTACTTACAACTCAATAATTACAACTCAATACTTAGAACAAAATATGACTCTATGTGAATGCCTCCAGCGGTGTACCGGGATGTGCAATGATGCATGAGTGACATGTATGAAGAATTATGAACGGTGGCTTTGCCATAAATACGATATCAACTACATGATCATGCAAGCAATATGACAATGATGAAGCGTGTCATAATAATGGAATGATGGAAAGTTGCATGGCAATACATCTCGGAATGGCTATGGAAATGCCATAATAGGTAGGTATGGTGGCTGTTTTGAGGAAGATATATGGTGGGTTTATGGTACCGGTGAAAGTTGCGCGATACTAGAGAGGCTAGCAATAATAGGTATGGTGGCTGTTTTGAGGAAGGTATATGGTACCGGCGAAAGTTGTGCGATACTAGAGAGGCTAGCAATGGTGGAAGGGTGAGAGTGCGTATAATCCATGGACTCAACATTAGTCATAAAGAACTCACGTACTTATTGCAAAAATCTGTTAGTTATCGAAACAAAGTATTACGCACATGCTCCTAGGGGGGTAGATTGGTAGGAAAAGACCATCGCTCGTCCCCGACTGCCACTCATAAGGAAGACAATCAATAAATACATCATGCTCCAACTTCATCACATAACTCATACGTGCATGCTACGGGAATCACAAACTTCAACACAAGTATTTCTCAAATTCACAACTACTCAACTAGCATGACTCTAATATCACCATCTCCATATCTCAAAACAATTATCAAGTATCAAGCTTCTCATAGTATTCAATGCACTTATAAGAAAGTTTTTATTATTGCCATGTTGTTCTAAAAGACTCTCAAAATAATATAAGTGAAGCATGAGAGATCAATTATTTCTATAAAATAAAACCACGGCCGTGCTCTAAAAGATATAAGTGAAGCACTAGAGCAAAAACTATATGGCTCAAAAGATATAAGTGAAGCAACCTTCTTCTTGTAGACGTTGTTGGGCCTCCAAGTGCAGAGGTTTGTAGGACAATAGCAAATTTCCCTCAAGTGGATGACCTAAGGTTTATCAATCCGTGGGAGGGCGTAGGATGAAGATGGTCTCTCTCAAACAACCCTGCAACCAAATAACAAAGAGTCTCTTGTGTCCCCAACACACCCAATACAATGGTAAATTGTATAGGTGCACTAGTTCGGCGAAGAGATGGTGATACAAGTGCAATATGGATAGTAGATATAGGTTTTTGTAATCTGAAAATAGAAAAACAGCAAGGTAACTAATGATAAAAGTGAGCACAAATGGTATTGCAATGTCTTGAAACAAGGCCTAGGGTTCATACTTTCACTAGTGCAAGTTCTCTCAACAATAATAACATAATTGGATCATATAACTATCCCTCAACATGCAACCAAGAGTCACTCCAAAGTCACTAATAGCGGAGAACAAACGAAGAGATTATGGTAGGGTACGAAACCACCTCAAAGTTATCCTTTCTGATCGATCTATTCAAGAGTCCGTAGTAAAATAACACGAAGCTATTCTTTCCGTTCAATCTATCATAGAGTTCGTACTAGAATAACACCTTAAGACACAAATCAACCAAAACCCTAATGTCACCTAGATACTCCAATGTCACCTCAAGTATCCGTGGGTATGATTATACGATATGCATCACACAATCTCAGATTCATCTATTCAACCAACACAAAGAACTTCAAAGAGTGCCCCAAAGTTTCTACCGGAGAGTCAAGACGAAAACGTGTGCCAACCCCTATGCATAGGTTCATGGGCGGAACCCGTAAGTTGATCACCAAAACATACATCAAGTGGATCACGTGATATCCCATTGTCACCGCAGATAAGCACATGCAAGACATACATCAAGTGTTCTCAAATCCTTAAAGACTCAATCCGATAAGACAACTTGAAAGGGAAAACTCAATTCATCACAAGAGAGTAGAGGGGGAGAAACATCATAAGATCCAACTATAATAGCAAAGCTCGTGATACATCAAGATCGTATCACCTCAAGAACACGAGAGAGAGAGAGAGATCAAACACATAGCTACTGGTACATATCCTCATCCCCGAGGGAGAACTACTCCCTCCTCGTCATGGAGAGCACCGAGATGATGAAGATGGCCACCGAAGAGGGATTCCCCCTCCGGCAGGGTGCCGGAACGGGTCTAGATTGGTTTTCGGTGGCTACGGAGGCTTCTGGCGGCGGAGCTCCCAATCTATTGTGTTCTCCGAAGTTTTTAGGGTATATGGATATATATAGGAGGAAGAAGTACGTCGGTGGATCTCCGGGTTGTCCACGAGGCAGGGGTGTGTGCCCCGGGGGGTGGGCGCGCCCCCACCATCGTGGGCAGCCCGGGACTCTTCTGGTCCATCTCCGATACTCCGTGGGCTTCTTCTGGTCCAAAAATAAGTTCCATGAAGTTTCAGGTCAATTGGACTCCGTTTGATTTTCCTTTTCTGCGATACTCTAAAACAAGGAAAAAACAGAAAATAGCACCGGGCTCTAGGTTAATAGGTTAGTCCAAAATCATATAAAATAGCATATTAATGCATATAAAACATCCAAGGTTGATAATATAATTGCATGGAACAATCAAAAATTATAGATACATTGGAGACGTATCACACAACATGTTGGTGCCATGAAATGACACCATGCCAAGTTTCATGATTTTCAGGTGACTTTTGAATTTACAGGAATTTAAACAACCTAGTTTCTCAATGTTACTGGCTGAGCCACGACACCCAGATGCTTGAATCATTCCCATTTCTTGCATGGGACCTAGAAATTTACCCAAGGACACACATGTGATTTTTCAACCAACCTTGGTGCACCGGAGCATGTGCTTGTAGTTCATATTTGAATTATTCATGTCAAATGCGCAGAAACTCAATTAATGCATAAAAAGGGGCAAACGAACTTGAAACAATTCCAAATTTTAACACAACACTCATATAGTTCTATGCTTGCTTTGTAAAAAAATCAAGAGGGGGGCAGCGTATGCCGTTTCGCACACAAAGGTGTCGATGCAACAAACCTTCGCGTGTGTTGCCCAGACTGTACATAGGCACGACATCAAGGAAGCAAGCTACATCAAGCATGCTAGCCAAGAACCAAGCCTGAGAAGAAGCTATTTGAGAAATCAAAGGGCAGATCAAGAAGACCAAGACAGGCCAAGACATCACCAAGAAGAAACCTCCCTTGCCGAGTAGGCGAGACTGGTCAGGTCGAGGCTACCTCGAGAACAAGTCCCAAGACTTCCCCGGCAAGGGTTGCCAGGGCTACTGATGGTCTGCGTCCCCGCCAGGACTCCACCGCTCCACCGCATCACGAGCATGTCATCCATCGATGCGGTGTCGAGCCCCCAGATATCTAAGTGTCCATCATTTGGCGTGTGGTAGCCACTTGGAAGGAAGATTATCTCCATGTGACACCCGTCTAGAGGCGTGTCAAGCAGACATGAGAGAGATGGCTAAAACAGTGCGGCAAGGCTTTCCGGGCTACACCCACGATGTGACACTAAGCGGTGCATTTAATGCACCTTGTCCCGTCTGCAGAGTTCGGTATGATAGCATTGTTGGCTATCTAATCACTAGATAATGACTGTTTTGCCATTGTGGTAACCCCTTGACCTATAAAAGGAGGGACGTGGCAACCTTAGAAAGGTTCGGACCCCTATACACCCATATGTCCGTAGCTGCTCTCGTCCTGAGGCGACCTTGCCAGGCTTGGGCACTGTGCCTTCACCACAGTCCTCCCATCAATCCACCAAAGCATGAGTATGGTTTTACACCTCACGCTGGCCCGAACCTGGGTAAAAATCGCCAGCGTCACCACTGTCATGCTGTTCCACGGCCTCTGCTCTTTGTGCAATGCGCCCTTCCCCATTGCCGAACCACAAGGGATCGATGGCCCCATAGGTGATCATGTTCTGCCACGACATCTTTGGCACGCCAGGTAGGGGAACGCTTGCGCGAACCTGAGGTCGTAAGCAGCGCGTTGATCCTCATCATCATTGTCTCCATCAGTTGCTTCATAATCCATGGCGCCCAAGAAGAAGCCCGGCGCGACAGCTCACCCCTCCACCTCGATGACCCCCTCACATGTAGCCACTGTTACTGTGGGGACTACGGTGGCGTCGGGGGACGCGGCCGCCACGGGGAACATGACCGGCACAGGCAGTGCTGTCATCGTTCCCTCGACGGCCAAGTGATGACCCACAAGTGTTGGGGATCTATCATAGCCTTTTCGATAAGTAAGAGTGTCTAACCCAATGAGGAGCAGAAGGAAATGATAAGCGGTTTTTAGCAAGGTATTCCCTACAAGCACAGAAATTATCGGTAACAGATAGTTTTGTGATAAGGTAATTTGTAACGAGTAACAAGTAATAAAGGTAAATAAGGTGCAGCAAGATAGCCCAATCCTTTTAGTAGCAAAGGACAAGCCTGGACAAACTCTTATATAAAGGAAAGCGCTCCCGAGGACACATGGGAATTATCATCAAGCTAGTTTTCATCACGCTCATATGATTCGCGTTCGGTACTTTGATAATTTGATATGTGGGTGGACCGGTGCTTGGGTACTGTCCTTCCTTGGACAAGCATCCCACTTATGATTGACCCCTATTGTAAGCATCCACAACTACAACAGAAGTATTAAGGTAAACCTAACCATATCATGAAACATGTGGATCGAAATCAGCCCCTTACGAAGCAACGCATAAACTAGGGTTTAAGCTTCTGTCACTCTAGCAACCCATCATCTACTTATTACTTCCCAATGCCCTCCTTTAGGCCCAAACAATGGTGAATTGTCATGTAGTCAACGTTCACATGACACCACTAGAGGAAAGACAACATACATCTCATCAAAATATCAAACAAGTACCAAATTCACATGACTACTTATAGCAAGACTTCTCCCATGTCCTCAGGAACAAACATAACTACTCACAAAGCATATTCATGTTCACAATCAGAGGGGTATTAATATGCATAATGTATCTGAACATATGATCTTCCACCAAGTAAACCAACTAGCATCAACTACAAGGAGTAATCAACACTACTAGCAACCCACATGTACCAATCTGAGGTTTGGATACAAAGATTGGATACAAGAGATGAACTAGGGTTTGAGATGAGATGTTGCTGGTGAAGATGTTGATGGAGATTGACCCCCTCCTGATAGAGGCAAAGGTGTCCCGTCTTTTGATGAGATGATGGATATTGCTTTGGTGGAAGTCGACTTTGACAATCCGACTACGAACGTGCGAGGACGTCGCGCCTTAGCAATCGCTAAACCAACTCCGAGAGGTTATTGACCACGCCGGAGCACGATCAACCTGACCACGAGGGTCTGTTTCCTGCGAGCAAACGAAGAACAAGCAAGAAACTGAGATTGCAATCTGAATATTGCGAGTATATATGAAGTATTGATAAAGGTGGGGATCCGTAAGCGGTCTTGGTCTGGTCGTTGGACACAAACGAAGTACACGAAGTTGCAATGGCTAACTTTTAACTAAACAAATCCCAAAGTCTAAACGATGCCCTAAGGGCTGTATATATGGAGGAAGAGGGGGGGGGGAATTTTGTGGCCCTTGGTGGAGGGGTCCAAAATCAACCCTATCTCTTGTTTCCCCACACATACGGACTCTAAAAATAGCCTATACTTATGTATTTCGAAATTACATGGGCCTGGCCCAATAATAAGGTGACGCAGCACCTAAAATAGCCTCGAGACGAAATTTATGAAGTGGCATCTTGTATATTTCGTCCAAGGCTTCATGCACCCATTATGGTGGCTTCAAAGTCCTGAAATCATCACTTGTAACTCCGTTCTTGTTTCCCTTGCGCATGCCATCATCTCCATGCTTGTTCTTGCTCCAATGTTCATCCTTCTCCAAGCTAGGCCCTTCATTTGTAAGCAAAACAAATGTATCCAATTTAGGCAGCATCATATTCTCATGAACATTAGAATCATTACCAAGAAACGAAAGTACCTGGTAATTTAGTTGGCGTGCACGAGCTCTAGTAATTGGTCCAGTATGTATAGCAGCAGGGGCTGTGGGTGTAACAATTGTATTGATGTCCTCATCATTAAAGGGACCATCAGCACGTGGCATTAGCTTTGATTTGCGCAAATCAGGAAATCTATCCTTACGCAAATGTAACCAAACAAGATCTCCAGGTGCAAACACAACATGTTTTCTACCCTTATCTCCAGCAAGTTTATATTTAGCATTCATACGCTCAATGTTTTCCTTAGTTAACTCATGCATTTTTAAAATCAATTCAGCACGTTGTTTAGCATCAAAATTAACCTTCTCCGAAGATGGAAGAGGCAACAAATCAATAGGTGCACGAGGTAGGAAACCATACACAACTTCAAAAGGGCACATCTTAGTAGTAGAATGCAATGAACGATTATAAGCAAATTCAATATGAGGCAAGCATTCCTCCCACATTTTCTTATTATTCTTCAAAACAGCCCTAAGCATAGTAGACAACGTTCTATTGACTACTTCAGTTTGTCCATCAGTTTGGGGGTGACAAGTAGTACTAAAAAGCAGTTTAGTCCCCAACTTAGCCCATAAACATCTCCAAAAGTGGCTAAGAAATTTAGTATCACGATCTGAAACAATAGTATTTGGCACACCATGCAAGCAAATAATTTCACGAAAGAACAAATCAGCAACATTAACAGCATCATCGCTTTTATGACATGGTATAAAGTGTGCCATTTTCGAGAATCTATCCACGACAACAAATATGCTATCTGATGAGGACATCAATACAATTGTTACACCCACAGCCCCTGCTGCTATACATACTGGACCAATTACTAGAGCTCGTGCACGCCAACTAAATTACCAGGTACTTTCGTTTCTTGGTAATGATTCTAATGTTCATGAGAATATGATGCTGCCTAAATTGGATACATTTGTTTTGCTTACAAATGAAGGGCCTAGCTTGGAGAAGGATGAACATTGGAGCAAGAACAAGCATGGAGATGATGGCATGCGCAAGGGAAACAAGAACGGAGTTACAAGTGATGATTTCAGGACTTTGAAGCCACAATAATGGGTGCATGAAGCCTTGGACGAAATATACAAGATGCCACTTCATAAATTTCGTCCCGAGGCTATTTTAGGTGCTGCGTCACCTTATTATTGGGCCAGGCCCATGTAATTTCGAAATACATAAGTATAGGCTATTTTTAGAGTCCGTATGTGTGGGGAAACAAGAGATAGGGTTGATTTCGGACCCCTCCACCAAGGGCCACGAAATTCCCCCCTCTTCCTCCATATATACAGCCCTTAGGGCATCGTTTAGACTTTGGGTTTTGTTTAGATTAAAAGTTCGCCATAGCTGCAACTTCGCGTACTTCGTTTGTGTTCAACGACCAGACAAAGGCGTCACAGAACCCCACCTAGATCAATAAAGCTTTCATCTTATATTCGCAATATCCAGATTGCAATCTTAGTTTCTTGCTTGTTCTTCGTTTGCTCGCAGGAAACAGACCCTCGTGGTCAGGTTGATCGTGCTCCGGCGTGGTCAATAACCTCTCGGAGTTGGTTTAGCGATTGCTAAGGCGCGACGTCCTCGCACGTTCGTAGTCGGATCGTCAAAGTCGACTTCCACCAAAGCGAAATCCACCATCTCATCGAAAGACGGGACACCTCCGCCTCTATCATAAGGATAAAAATATTACTTTGCTTCCTATGACTCCTGATTCCATTTTGAAAGATGATATTAATAGAGCTAATAAAGCACAACAGGAGAAGAATAAGAGTGAAAATCAGATTGTGGCAAAAGAATTTGAGCAACAAATGAAGCCTAATAATAAACCATCTAGTGTTGCTTCTGAAATTAAATTGAAAAGTGCATGTTTATTTGCCACCAAATCTGATATTGATGAGCTAGATTTCAGCAAATCTGTTTGCTATGCTTTTGTGTGCAAAGAGGCATTATTTTCATTCGAGGACGTGCCTTCCTCTTTGCCTCCTGCTGTCACTAACATTTTGCAGGAGTTCGCTGACGTTTTTCCACAAGACGTGCCACCGGGATTACCGCCTATTCGAGGGATTGAGCATCAGATTGACTTAATTCCCGGTGTGATAGAGGGAAAGGTGTCCCGTCTTTCGATGAGATGGTGGATTTCGCTTTGGTGGAAGTCGACTTTGACGATCCGACTACGAACGTGCGAGGACGTCGCGCCTTAGCAATCGCTAAACCAACTCCGAGAGGTTATTGACCACGCCGGAGCACGATCAACCTGACCACGAGGGTCTGTTTCCTGCGAGCAAACGAAGAACAAGCAAGAAACTAAGATTGCAATCTGGATATTGCGAATATAAGATGAAAGCTTTATTGATCAAGGTGGGGTTCTGTGACGCCTTTGTCTGGTCGTTGAACACAAACGAAGTACGCGAAGTTGCAGCTATGGCGAACTTTTAATCTAAACAAAACCCAAAGTCTAAACGATGCCCTAAGGGCTGTATATATGGAGGAAGATGGGGGGAATTTCGTGGCCCTTGGTGGAGGGGTCCGAAATCAACCCTATCTCTTGTTTCCCCACACATACGGACTCTAAAAATAGCCTATACTTATGTATTTCGAAATTACATGGGCCTGGCCCAATAATAAGGTGACGCAGCACCTAAAATAGCCTCGGGACGAAATTTATGAAGTGGCATCTTGTATATTTCGTCCAAGGCTTCATGCACCCATTATTGTGGCTTCAAAGTCCTGAAATCATCACTTGTAACTCCGTTCTTGTTTCCCTTGCGCATGCCATCATCTCCATGCTTGTTCTTGCTCCAATGTTCATCCTTCTCCAAGCTAGGCCCTTCATTTGTAAGCAAAACAAATGTATCCAATTTAGGCAGCATCATATTCTCATGAACATTAGAATCATTACCAAGAAACGAAAGTACCTGGTAATTTAGTTGGCGTGCACGAGCTCTAGTAATTGGTCCAGTATGTATAGCAGCAGGGGCTGTGGGTGTAACAATTGTATTGATGTCCTCATCATCCTCCCCTTCTTGAAATGAAGTCGTCCTCGACGGAAGTTCATCTTCCTCACCCAAATAAGGCTTCAAATATGCAATGTTAAAAGTGGGACTAACCCCAAAATCTGCAGGCAGCTCAAGTTTATATGCATTATCATTTATTTTCTCTAACACCTTAAAGGGACCATCAGCACGTGGCATTAGCTTTGATTTGCGCAAATCAGGAAATCTATCCTTACGCAAATGTAACCAAACAAGATCTCCAGGTGCAAACACAACATGTTTTCTACCCTTATCTCCAGCAAGTTTATATTTAGCATTCATACGCTCAATGTTTTCCTTAGTTAACTCATGCATTTTTAAAATCAATTCAGCACGTTGTTTAGCATCAAAATTAACCTTCTCCGAAGATGGAAGAGGCAACAAATCAATAGGTGCACGAGGTAGGAAACCATACACAACTTCAAAGAGGAAGGCACGTCCTCGAAAGAAAATAATGCCTCTTTGCACACAAAAGCATAGCAAACAGATTTGCTGCAATCTAGCTCATCAATATCAGATTTGGTGGCAAATAAACATGCACTTTTCAATTTAATTTCAGAAGCAACACTAGATGGTTTATTATTAGGCTTCATTTGTTGCTCAAATTCTTTTGCCACAATCTGATTTTCACTCTTATTCTTCTCTTGTTGTGCTTTATTAGCTCTATGAATATCATCTTTCAAAATAGAATCAGGAGTCATAGGAAGCAAAGTAATATTTTTATCCTTATGAACAAGAGTATACTGATTGTTTCTACCATGGTGTACAGAATTTTTATCAAATTGCCATGGTCTACCAAGTAATAAGGAACATGCTTGCATAGGTACCACATCACAATCAACATAATCAGCATATGTAGATATACTAAAATGCACACGAACAGTACGTGTTACCTTAACCTTGCCGCTGTTGTTGAACCATTGGATGTAGTAAGGATGTGGATGTGGTCTTGTGGTGAGAGAAAGCTTCTCGACCATCTCCATGCTAGCCAAGTTGTTGCAGCTCCCTCCGTCTATGATGACGCGCACAGAACGTTCCTTCACAACTCCCTTGGTATGGAACAAATTGTGCCTCTGATTTTGCTCAGCTTGTGTGACCTGCACACTCAAAACACGTTGAGCAACTAAACATTCATACCTGTCAGCGTCTTCAGGAGCCATGTATTGCGTCTCATGATCAGAATCATCCCCACCATGTTCTTCACGTGTAATAAGAGCCAAAGTCTCCTCATCATAGTCACTAGCGGACTCATATCCACCATCCGCGGTAGCAATCATCACACGCGGAGATTTGCATTCTCTCGCATAATGACCTCCTCCCTTACAACGACGACAAATAATATCACTTGTGTGCCCTGTTGATGCCATGGAAGAAGAAGAACGCTGTGCAGGCCCCGCAGGTGCGCTCTTGGAAGATAATGGTGGTTGTGCCTGTTTTCTGGTATCACGGCTGGAGGTGGCACCGGATGGAGGTGCTGGTGCAGTTGAAGTAGAAGATGCACGTGGTGTCCATGATGAAGGTCGGCCTGCAGAAAAGTTAGTTCGCCCCAATGCTTGTCGATCCTGCACTTCACGTTCAGCTTTACAAGCAAGATGGAATAAACGAGTGATATTAGTATACTCCTTATAGTCTAGAATGGTCTGAATCTCTCTATTTAATCCACCCAGAAAACGTGCAAGCATAGCTTCATTCTCCTCAACAATACCACATCTAATCATGCCAGTTTGTAATTCCTGATAATATTCTTCTACAGAATTTTTCCCTTGTCTTAAACGCTGCAATTTTTGAAGCAATTCACGTTGATAATATGGTGGAATCCAACGCGTACGCATAGCAGTTTTCAAAGCAGCCCAAGTAGTTGGAATAGGATATAATCTACAATGTTCAGACCACCATACACATGCAAAACTAGTGAAAGCACAAACGGCAGCAGCAACTCGTCTCTCCTCAGGATATTGTAAACATGTAAATCGTTGTTCAGTTTCTAACTCCCAAGTAAGATATATATCAGGAACATATCTACCCTCAAATGGTGGAATATTCAATTTCAGTTTAGGAATATGGACATCATCTCGTACCTGAGGTGGTGGTGCAGGCCTACCATTACGAATATATACCTGAGGTCGACCTGCTGGTGGTGGTACAGGTGGCTGCACGTAGTGTTGATTTTGATCAACCTCATCCTCATAGTCTCCCACATAATCATCCTCCTCCGCATCAGCAGCAGGAGCCACAGAAGTATCAATAGCAGCACCAACAGTTTGGCCAAATGCAAGAGGAACACGGCTTGCTCGGCGGAGGTCTGCTTCGCGACGTGGAGGTAGTCGTTGTTGTTGTTGTTGTTGGAGAGGTGCGTTAGCTGCAGCGGGTGGTGGTGGTGGAAGAC
Organism: Triticum dicoccoides; assembly: GCF_002162155.2. Taxonomy (NCBI): domain Eukaryota; kingdom Viridiplantae; phylum Streptophyta; class Magnoliopsida; order Poales; family Poaceae; genus Triticum; species Triticum dicoccoides. The sequence continues at coordinate 464,909,369 of NC_041388.1, read as the reverse complement.
GCGCGAGCAATTCATTAAACTTGTTATCGAGCTTTGTTTCGAACGTCTTCTCAAAGCCAGTGATCTTCTCCATGGCCTCTTCAAAATTGTTCAGCACATCTTGCACCTGTTCAGTCATCATTTGCTGAAACTTATCATGAAGCTCCTTGTTCGATAAATTCTCCCAGTCAATCTCGTCGGCTTGTGATCCTGGCATGGTTAGCAGCAATAGAAACACACAAGAATATGATCCTACAGACTACGAACAAGTGGTGGTGGTGGGTGTCACAAATCCGTCAAGCAAATCTCAAATTCTTACCAGTTCTTACCCAGCAGCAGGCGGTGATCGGCAACCGTTGTAGTAAAAAACTCTCAAAGCTTGGATAGAGCGATTACCAGGGAGAGTCAAACGCACGACGTAGATGTATGTGGAGCTGGGAAGGCTTATAATATGGTAGCAAAAAGGGTCAGCAATAATCAATTCAGAGATGCAAAGTTGAATAAACGCTCAACGACGGTACTGTGCTGGTCCTAGGCTAGACTGTGCTAGAGACGCGAGCCTAGAACACTAACAAAATCACGGCGCGGCACGTAAACAAGGGAAAAGCACACTCTGGAATGTTTTCGCTCTTTTTTTTTTGCGCTCTTTTTTTTTGCGCTGCTTTTTTTTGCGAAAAATCACTATAATGGCGAGTGTCTCAAAACTCTTCTTAGCTCAAACTGACAGGATGGGCACGGAATTTTTTTTGACCAATTTTTTTTTTTTGACTGCCCGGACCCAAAAACTGGAAACGGGTCAAAAAAAACTTCCTATAATGGCACCTGTCTGAAAACACTCAGAAACACCTAAAAATAGGATAGCCAGAAATTTTTTCGAAAAATGCGTTTTCGAAAAATTTTGGGCCTAAACGGAGCGTGGCTACCCGACTCCGGCAAGGAAACACGAATCGGAATCTAGATGGATCTCGAAAACAAACCTAATATGACAAGAACTCGGATTGGTGGTGGATATATGGTGGTAGATGGCAGCGGTGGTGGTATATGACAGCTGTGGTGGTATATGGATACGGATTCGAAGCGGTGGCGGATAAGCGGTGGTGGTAGATCGCAGGGGTGATGATGATGGTGCGGCGGCGGCGTGATAACTTATGACCAGAACTCGAAACTCTAAAAGACTAGACTCTAAGACCAGCAACTAGACACGACGATGCAACCGCAAATTCAACAAAGCAAAACCCTAAAAAGATTATGCAAAGGCTCAGATTGGTTCGGATATGATGAACTAACCCTAATTTTTTTTGTGGCTTTTTCGTGGACTGTAGGTATGAAGAACAGACTCGATCTAAACTACGAAAAACTGTAAAATCTCACCGAGCAACCTGGAAATCTGATACCACTTGATAGAGGCAAAGGTGTCCCGTCTTTCGATGAGATGATGGATATCGCTTTGGTGGAAGTCGACTTTGACGATCCGACTACGAACGTGCGAGGACGTCGCGCCTTAGCAATCGCTAAACCAACTCCGAGAGGTTATTGACCACGCCGGAGCACGATCAACCTGACCACGAGGGTCTGTTTCCTGCGAGCAAACGAAGAACAAGCAAGAAACTGAGATTGCAATCTGAATATTGTGAGTATATATGAAGTATTGATAAAGGTGGGGATCCGTAAGCGGTCTTGGTCTGGTCGTTGGACACAAACGAAGTACACGAAGTTGCAATGGCTAACTTTTAACTAAACAAATCCCAAAGTCTAAACGATGCCCTAAGGGCTGTATATATGGAGGAAGAGGGGGGGAATTTCGTGGCCCTTGGTGGAGGGGTCCGAAATCAACCCTATCTCTTGTTTCCCCACACATATGGACTCTAAAAATAGCCTATACTTATGTATTTCGAAATTACATGGGCCTGGCCCAATAATAAGGTGACGCAGCACCTAAAATAGCCTCGGGACGAAATTTATGAAGTGGCATCTTGTATATTTCGTCCAAGGCTTCATGCACCCATTATGGTGGCTTCAAAGTCCTGAAATCATCACTTGTAACTCCGTTCTTGTTTCCCTTGCGCATGCCATCATCTCCATGCTTGTTCTTGCTCCAATGTTCATCCTTCTCCAAGCTAGGCCCTTCATTTGTAAGCAAAACAAATGTATCCAATTTAGGCAGCATCATATTCTCATGAACATTAGAATCATTACCAAGAAACGAAAGTACCTGGTAATTTAGTTGGCGTGCACGAGCTCTAGTAATTGGTCCAGTATGTATAGCAGCAGGGGCTATGGGTGTAACAATTGTATTGATGTCCTCATCACCTCCCGATGAGAGGATCGTTGGTGATGACGATGGTTGTGATTTCCCCCTCCCGGAGGGAAGTTTCCCCGGCAGAACAGCTCCGCCGAAGCCCTAGATTGGTTCCGCCAAGGTTCCGCCTTGTGGCGGCGAAGTTTCGTCCCGTGAGCTTGCTTATGATTTTTTCCTCGACGAAAGACTCCACATAGCCAAAGATGGGCATCAGAGGGCCACCAGGGGGCCCACGAGGCAGGGTGGCGCGCCCCCACCCTCGTGGACGGTGGGTGGCCCCCCTCTGGTACTTCTTTCGCCCAATATTTTTTATATATTCTGAAAATAATTCCCATGGAGTTTCAGGACTTTTGGAGATGTGCATAATAGGTCTCTAATATTTGCTCCTTTTCCAGCCCAGAATTCCAGCTGCCGGCATTCCCCCTCTTCATGTAAACCTTGTAAAATAAGAGAGAAAAAGCATAAGTATTGTGACACAATGTGTAATAACAGCCCATAATGCAATAAATATTGATATAAAAGCATGATGCAAAATGGACGTATCACCAAGGTAGGAGCAGAAAACGCCGGAGGAGGGCAGCGCCAGCAACACCCCTGCGCTCACATTCCGCAAGGCGCGGGTGTGGAGAATATTCAGTCTCCGCCTCTCCACCTCGCTGAAGGACACAACCGCAGTGATGGCGCTCGCTCTGGCGTGAATCGCAATTCCCTAGTTGTCCCTGCCATGGGCGCGGCTATGGGACGTGCGCCTTCACCAGGGCAAGATAATCAAGACGAAGCGCCGAATGTGGTCGTCAATCCCCAGGCACATCCCTCTCGTCGTCATGCCACCATGGCGACCGGCTCGCGGCAGCGAGAGCACAGAGCCGCCGCCACCGGCCCCGTCGAAAGCCGGGCAACATCATGGTCTGCATCATCGTCAATGCTAAGCACTGCTTTGGAAGCCATGGCGCGAGCCTAGCTCCTGTTGAGATTCCTGTCAGCAGCCGATCAAATGGATGAGTGGAGAGCCACCATCCAAAGTTTGATTGGCTTCACTGAGGTGGGAGGATCACAGCAGGTAGGTCCACCACGACACCCGCCAGCGGAAACAACGGCCGGAGCTACTGACCGTATGGAAGGGGTCCCTCCGACGGTGCAGTCCCTTCCACGGTAGCTAGCATAGAGGCTGCAGCCAGTACCACGCGACCGAGAGCCTGATGAGGTGTCGATGGCTTCATTTGGCCCTCGAGCCCGTCGAGACCAACAACAGGTCCTGGAGGATCGGTGGGGGGGAGGGGGGAGGACGCGCGCGTCACCATAGAGCAATGCCGTGAAACTCGCCGCTAGTCCGACAGGCGCAATTTCCTAGACGTCGACGAACCCGCGCCCACTGAGGGCGGGTACTTACCTTTCGAGGTTGGGTGCCCCGCCTTCACTCGCGAGTTGCGGCAAGTCCGCTGGCCATCTGCCTGCGTTTTCAAGCCAGAAATACCAGAGAAGTATGACGGAAGACTGAACCCGACAGAATTCTTGAGCATCTACACCATCATTGTTCATTCCGCCGGGGGAAGAGATGAGAAGGTGTTCGCCAATTACTTCCCTTTGGCACTCAAGCCAAATGTGAGGTCATGGCTGATGCACCTTCCAGAGAACTCCATTTTATCATGGGTTGACCTGTGCAACGAGTTTGTTGGCGCCTTCACGGGTGGCCATCAAGAACCAGGATGGCCCAATGATCTACAACTCCTCCCACAAAAGGAATGGGAGAGCTTGCGGAAGTACATGCAGAGGTTTAGCCGGGTGCACAGAAACATTCCAGACATCCACCCGGTAGCTGTGATTGCCGTGTTCCAGTCCAACATGCACAATAGGAGGATACGTTCCAAGATGAACGTCCGGTTGCCCAAGACCTTGAATGAGCTGTACACCCTAGCAGATAAGTGTGCCCGCATAGAGGAGGGGGGGGGCGACTCCCCGAAGAAGAGTATGGCATCAAAGCTGACTCATAAGATGACGACGATGCAATCAACCAGAAGAAGAAGAACAAGAAGCGCAAGGAGAAGGCAGTATTGGTTGTGGAAGGCTCAAGCACTCCTAGTACCGGCAAGAAGGCCAAGATCGAAGCTCCCGGCAAGGAAGTTGCTGTGTGCACTGGCTACTGGGAAGCAGTGGCGGCCGAGAAGGCTAGCGGCCCATACTAGAAGATCCATCAAACCAAGGTCCATGATCTCCAAGAGTGTCCTCAAGTTGATCAGCTCGTCAAGAAGTGGAAAGCCGAGTACGAGAAGTGTGACAAAGAGAGAGACCAAGAAGGCATTGGTGGGAAGGGCCGAGGTGGCAGAGGAGGTCGCCCCGGCAAGGTCCCTCAGCATCAAGGGAAACCTTCTAAAGGCCGTGAGAAGAAGGAAGGTGATGAGGAAAGTGATGAAGGGGATGAATAGGAAACTGGTGAGCAAGAGTTTCAGAAAGCCACGGACGCCCCGTGCGTTGATGGAGGTGCATCTTCGCACTCCTCTCACCGCCAACTTAAACAGTGGGCACGTGAGGTCAATGTTGTGGAGCCAGCGACAGATTCCCGGAAACCACTCAAGTGGTCTCGCACACCCATCATCATTGACAAAGAGGATCACCCTGACCGCACCACCGTGGTAGGGTGCTTGCCGTTGTTGGTCTCGCCAATAATCCGCAATCTCAAAGTCACAAATATGTTGGTTGACGACGGGGTCGGGTTGAATCTGATTTCCCCTAAGGTGATCACCAGGCTGCAGATATCAGATGAAGAGCTCAAGGTTACTGGCATGTTCCAAGGGATCAACCCCGACAGGAGTCGTCCAAAGGGGAAGGTTACCTTGTCGGTAACGTTTGGGGGCAAATTGAACTACTGGACTGAGAAAATTGTGTTCGACGTGGTTGATCTCCCCTGCCCTACAATGGAATACTTGGTCGTCCAGCCCTGGCAAAATTCATGGCGGCAACCCACTATGCCTACAACACACTGAAGATGCCAGGGCCGATGGGCGTCATTTCCATTCCGTCAGACAAGAAGGATGCCATCATATGCGTGGATAAGATGTACCGAGATGTAGTCGGTGCCAAGGCCGTGGAAGCAGCAACTCCCGCCAAGGAAAATAAGAAAGGGAAGAAAGCTAGCAAGGATACTAGCAAGGAATCCGGGAAGCGCACCTCTCCGGAGTGTGCTGCACCCATCGATGATCTATCAGAATGCTCCACTAGCAAAAGATCAAAGGTTCTTGCACCTGCTGTGTAGAAGGTCCCGACAGGGCTGGGAGGCGCTGATGGTACGTTCACCATCAGCTCCACCCTTGACGACAAATTGGAAAGCACGCTCGTTTCCTTCCTGCGGGCGAATGTCAATGTGTTTGCTTGGCAACCATCCGACATCCCCAGTGTTCCTAGGGAGGTAATCGAGCACCACCTTGCTGTCTGCCTGCACGCCCGACCCGTCAAGCAAAAGGTCAGAAAACAAGCTCTGGAGCGGCAACAGTTCATTGCCGAGGAGATCAAGAAACTCAAAGCAGCTGGTTTGGTCAGAGGTGTAATGCACCCAACATGGTTGGCAAACCCAGTGGTAGTGCGCAAGGCGAATGGGAAATGGAGGCTTTGCATAGATTTCACAGATCTAAATAAAGCATGCCCGAAGGACCCGTTCCCCTTGCCGCACATCGATCAGATCATGGACTCCACTTCCGGGTGTGATCTTCTTTCCTTCTTGGATGCTTACTCCGGGTATCACCAGATATTCATGTCCAAGGAAGACGAGGAGAAGAACACGTTCATAACTCCATGTGGCATGTACTGCTTTGTATGGATGCCCTTTGGGTTAAAGAGCGCCAGGTCTACCTTTGCGAGAGTACTGCAAATTGGTTTTGAGTCTCAGTTGCATAGGAATATCGAAGCTTATATGGATGCCATAGTGGCCAAGACCAAGGAAAGATCAACACTCATCCAAGATCTAGAAGAAACCTTTGCAAATCTGCATAGAGTCAACTTGAAGCTGAATTGAGAGAAGTGTGTATTTGGTGTTCCCTATGGCAAGCTACTTGGCTTTTTCATGTCTCACCGAGGGATAGAGGCCAACCCCGACAAGATTAGAGCAAGTGAACAGATTCAAGCACCCAAGACAGTCAAGGACGTGAGGCGCTTGACCAAATGTGTTGCCTTGCTGAGTAGGTTCATTTCCAAGTATTCTGAGCATGCCTTATCGTTCTTCAAAATTTTGAAGAAGGCAGGGCCAATGAAGTGGACCCCGGAAGCAGAAGCAGCGCTGTGAGACTTGAAGGCCTATCTTTCCTCTACTCCCACCTTGGTTACTCCTAAACCACAAGAGCCGTTGCTGCTATACTTAGCGGCAACCAATCAAGTGGTTAGTGCAGCATTGGTGGCGCAGCACGAAGTAGATGAGGAAGCAGCTGTAGCTACTGTCCCCTCCGAAGAAGGAAATGAACCTATCCCGGCAGGACCCAGTGCAGATCAAGAAAAAGAACATCAGAATGACAGAGATGATTCCAAGACCGCGGCAAGGAAGAAGGTGGTGCAGCGGCCGATATACTTTGTCATCTCCCTATTATAGGGGCTAGATCAAGGTACTCTGGCGTGCAAAAGTTGATTTTTTGGCCTCATTACGGCCTCAAGGAAACTGCACCACTACTTCCAAGCCCATGAGATCACAGTTGTCACCCGCTTCCCTTTGCAACGCATACTGAGGAACCCGGAAGCCACTGGCAGAATAGTGGAATGAGCTTTGGAGTTATCAAGCTTTGGTTTGAAGTTTGAGAGCAGGTCAACCATTCATAGCAGAGCACTGGAGGAATTCATTACAGAATGGATACCCATTCTAGATGTAGACACGCCGAAAACAGTTATCCCCAGAAAGGAAGCGCCCCAAGAATGGATCATGTACTTTGACGGTTCCTTTTCACTACAGGTTGCGGGAGCTGGCGTGCTCCTTGTCGCACCTACATGAGAGCACCTCAAGTACATGGTCCAAATGCATTTTCCATGAGAGAAAGCTACCAATAACACTACAAAATATGAAGGACTCCTCGTCGGGCTCAGAATCGCAACAGAGTTGGGAATTAAGAAGTTAATCATTTGTGGAGATTCACAGCTAGAGGTGAGACAAGTAAACAAGGATTACCATAGTCCATTGATGGAGGCATACATAGAGGAAGTGAGAAAATTGGAGGAGCGTTTTGACGGATTGCAAATAGAGCACATACCACGTGCGGAAAACAACATTGCTGATCATCTGTCAAAACATGTTGCGCAAAAGCTTCCTGTGGAACCAAGGACCTTTGTTCTCCACCTAACTCAACCCTTAATATCCCCAACGACAAAGGTCAGAAAGAGGAGGAAGCTGGACTCCGCCAAGCCTCTCCCGGCGGAGCTTCCTGAAGCTCCTGGAAGAGAGGTTGGCGGCAACAACTCCACTTCGTCTGATGAGAAGCACCCTCCTGCCGAACTATCAGTTCTTGCAGTTTAGACATGCACTCCCACAAACGAGGAGGTGTTGTTGATCCTTGTTGCCGAGCCCTAGGCTCCAACTTGGGCACGACACATAGTCCATTTCCTCCAAACAGGAGAACTTCTCCAAGTGCAAGAGGAAGCTGAAAGAATAGCCTAGAGGGCCAGTATGTATCAGTTTGTCGATGACGCGCTGTATAGAAGGAGGGCCAATGGAGTGAAATTGAAGTGCATTTGCTGGGAAGAGGGAAAGGAACTATTGGCAGAGATACACAAGGGCATGTACAACTCCCATATTGGGTCAAGAGCCTTGGTTGGAAAAGCTTTTTGGTAAGGTTTCTATTGGCCCACGGCCCTCCAAGACGCAGTTGAGCTAGTCACCAGCTGTGAAGCCTCCCAGTTCCACTCCAAGAATATCCATCATCCTGCCCAAGCTCTCCAGACGACCCCTTTGTCATGGCCCTTTTCGGTCCAATGGCTCGACATCCTGGGCCCCTTCCCCCATGCTACTGAGGGCTTTGAATTCTTGTATGTGGCAATCGACAAGTTTACAAAGTGGCCAGAAGTGGAGCCCGTGAGGAAGGTGACCGCACAATCAACTATCAAGTTCTTGAAAGGATTGGTGTGCCGCTTCGGAGTACCCGCCAGAGTCATCACTGATAACGACACCCAGTTCACAAGCCGCGCCTTCATGCAATATGTTCAAGCCCTCGGAAGCAAAGTTTCATTCACCTCTGCCACCCATCCTAGAAGCAATGGACAAGCTGTGAGGGCGAATGCTGAAGTGCTGTGAGGACTCAAGACAAGAACTTTTAACAAGCTATAGAAGTGCGGCAGGCGCTAGATTGACGAGCTACCGGTGGTTCTTTGGTCCCTCTATACGACACCAAATCGAGCTACTAGCCAGACTCCCTTCTCCCTAGTCTATGGGGCTGAAGCAGTGATCCCCATGGAACTCATATACGGGTCACCTCGAGTATTTGCCTACGATGAAGTAGAGCAAGAGCGGCACCAGCATGACGATGCCGTGCTCCTTGAGGAGAACCGTCTCCGGGCTGCTACACGTGCTGCACGCTATCAACAAGCCCTGTGCCGCTATCATAGCCGCAGGGTTCATGCCCGGAGCCTTGAGGAAGGCGACCTTGTCCTTAGGCGTGTTCAGTCCGCCAAGGGCACAAACAAGTTGACGCCAAAGTGGGAAGGCCCTTACCGGGTAGTACGAGTCACTAGACCCGGCGCAATCTGTCTGGAGACCGGAGATGACATTCAATTGCAAAACTCATGGAATATTGAGCATCTTCGTAAGTTCTACCCGTAAGGTGCGGCTATCGGGCCCTGCCCGGCAGCTGCCCTTTTGTACAAGCCTTGCCAATGTTGCATGTAACCCTTTGTACAAAGCCAAGCGCAGACCCTGAGCAACTGATAAATAAACGAAGAGCTGCCCCCCTAAAACTTGTGTCGGTGCAATAGACCCTGGGTCCATTGCCCAGACCGTGCACATGCACAAGAGCAGAATTGAAGCATCAGCTGGAGTCAGAGATTGATGAACCAAGAGATTCGAAGAACCAACATGAAGCTCAGAGGGATCAAGATCAAGCCAGAGGAGCAGTATATCGGCAAGAGAAGGGCCTTCCTTGCCGGGCGGGCGAGCACGGCAAGGGGCAGGGCCACCACCAGAAGCAAGCAACCAAGGCGCCCCGGCAAGGCCTGCCTGGGCTCGCGAGGGTGAAACCACCCCACCAACCACTCAAGCGCGACCCATGTCGTCAATCAGTGCGGTGTCAAACCGCAAGGTGATTAAGTGGCAACCATTCGCCACATGGCGGCCGTTTCCTACAGAAGGAACATACATATGACACCCATCCTACGACGTGGTAATAGAACAAGCGCGGAGCTGGCGAGATAGCCCGACAAGCCTTGCCGGGCAACCAGTGATGTGACACTAAGCAATGCATTTAATGCACCCTGTCAGCTCGCAGAGTTAGGTATGATAGCAATATTTGCTATCATATTAGTGGATAATGACCACTTTGCCATTGTGGTGACCCCTTAATCTATAAAAGGAGGCCCATGGCACTCGTAGTTGCCGCTGCCATGCAACGACCCCTGCCGGGCAAGTGTACTGCGTTGCATTATCCACATCCCACCACCAATTCACCATATCAGAAGTAGGGTTTTACGTCACATGGCGGCCCGAACCTGTGTAAATTGCTTGTGTGCTCTCTGCCGTGCTGCCGCACACTGATCTGCTCTTTGTGCAACGCGATGTCCCCCTACTGAACCAACAAGGGACCTCCTAGTCCCACAGGTGGCCGTGGATATCCCGTGACATCTTTGGCGCGCCAGGTAGGGGGCTCGCTTGCGCGAACCTGAAAGTGTGCGCAACACGTCATCTTCATCACCATCTTCGTCATCGACGTCGCCCTCGACCATGGCGCCTAAGAAGAAGAAGTCCGGTCCTTCGGCCCATCCGTCCAGAGGATGCGGAGGCGAGCGAAGACGTGAGCGCTGCCGCCGGCGTGGTTGGAGCAGGTGGCGCCATCGCCACTCCCCCTGCAGCCAACACGGGGGCTGGAGATGTTGGAGGAGAACTGCATCAACAACACCTCGACGGTCGTGCTCTGCAAGGTGTGGGCGAGGGGGTCGCTTCGCCTGCACCCTCTCCCCCCACTGACGGGTACAACCGCAACAATGGCGCTCGGTGGGGGTGAGCCATTGCCCTCTGGCCGCCCCCACCGCAGGAGCGACTACGGCCTCTCGGATGATTCGACCAAACTGCTGCGCTCGGCGGAGCTGCTGACCCTCGAGCACCACCGCCGCGCGATCCCGCTGCCCAGACGGTCGGCCCACAACTACGTGGACGCAACACCACCACTATCACCGCCGCTGGCGCCATCAGGAGCCAGGCGACGGTGCGGCCGACGCCATCGAGCAAATCCAAGCACCAAGGACAGTTAAGGATGTGAGACGCTTGACGAGATGCATTGCCGCGCTAAGTAGATTCATTTCCAAGTCTGCTGAGCGTGCCCTGCTGTTCTTCAAAATTTTGAAGAAGGCAGGGCCTATGAAGTGGACCCCAGAAGCAGATGGAGCTCTGCAGGAGTTGAAGGCCTACGCGTCGTCTGTGCCTACCTTGGTTGCACATAAACCCCAAGAGCCGTTGTTGCTATACTTGGCGGCAACCAACCAAGTGGTCAGTGCGGCCTTCGTAGCACAACAAGAAGTGGATGAGGCAGAAAGTGGATAGATAACGGCAGAGTCAGAAAAGGATCAGAGCAGCAGTGAGCACGACAATGAGAACAACCCTAGGGACGCGGCAAGGAAGAAGGTGGTGCAATGCTCAGTGTACTTCGTCAGCTCCTTGTACCTCTTGAGCATGCGTTGGTTTTCCCTTGAAAAGGAAAGGGTGATGCAACAAAGTAGCGCAAGTATTTCCCTCAGTCTTGAGAACCAAGGTATCAATCTAGTAGGAGGTAGCATGAAAGTCGCCTAGTACCTGCACAAACAAACAAGAACCTCGCAACCAACATGATAAAGGGGTTGTGAATCCCTTCACGATCACTTACGGAAGTGAGATCTGATAGAGATAATAAGATAAATATTTTTGGTATTTTTGTTGTATAGATTGGAAAATAAAGATTGCAAAATAAACTACGATAGAAATAACAAGTAGATATGAAAATAATATGATGGAAGATAGGCCCGGGGCCATAGGTTTCACTAGTGGCTTCTCTCAAGATAGCAAATTCTACGATGGGTGAACAAATTACTGTCGAGCAATTGATAGAAAAGCGCATAGTTATGAGAATATCTAGGCATGATCATGTATATAGGCATCACGTCCGCGACAAGTAGACCGAAACGATTTTGCATCTACTACTATTACTCCACACATCGACCGCTATCCAGCATGCATCTAGAGTATTAAGTTCATAAGAACAGAGTAACGCATTAGGCAAGATGACATGATGTAGAGGGATAAACTCAAGCAATATGATATAAACCCCATCTTTTTATCCTTGATGGCAACAATACAATATGTGCTTTGCTGCCCCTGCTGTCACTGGGAAAGGACACCACAAGATTGAACCCAAAGCTAAGCACTTCTCCCATTGCAAGAAAGATCAATCTAGTAGGCCAAACCAAACTGATAATTCGAAGAGACTTGCAAAGATATTAAAACATAAATAAAAGAATTCAGAGAAGAATCAAATTTTGTTCATAGATAATCTTGATCATAAACCCACAATTCATCGGATCTCGACAAACACACCGCAAAAAGAATTACATTGAATAGATCTCCAAGAGAATCGAGGAGAACTTTGTATTGAGATCCAAAGAGAGAGAAGAAGCCATCTAGCTAATAACTATGGACCCGAAGGTCTATGGTAAACTACTCACACATCATCGAAGATGCTATGGTGTTGATGTAGAAGCCCTCCGTGATCGATTCCCCCTCCGGCGGAGCGCTGGAAAAGGCCCCAAGATGTGATCTCACGGGTACAGAAGGTTGCAGCGGTGGAAATAGGGTTTCGTGGTGCTCCTGGATGTTTTCAGGGTATATGGGTATATATAGGAGGAAGAAGTAGGTCGGTGGAGCTACGAGGGGCCCACGAGGGTGGGGGGCGTGCCCACCCCCCTGGGGCACGCCCTCCTGCCTCGTGTCCTCCTCGCTTCTTTCTTGATGTCCACTCCAAGTCTCCTGGATCACGTTTGTTCCAAAAATAACTCTCCCAAAGGTTTCATTCCGTTTGGATTCCGTTTGATATTCCTTTTCTGCAAAACACTGAAATAGGCAAAAAACGGGAATTTGCACTGGGCCTTTGGTTAGTAGGTTAGTCCCAAAAATAATATAAAAAGGTATATTAAAGCCCATTAAAGATCCAAAATAGATAATATAATAGCATGGAACAATAAAAAATTATAGATACGTTGGAGACGTATCAAGCATCCCAAGCTTAATTCCTGCTCGTCCTCGAGTAGGTAAATGATAAAAACAGAAATTTTGATGTGGAATGCTACAAAGCATAATTCTCAATGTAATTTTCTTTATTTTGGCATGAATGTTCAGATCCAAAAGATTCAAGACAAAAGTTTAGTATTGATATAAAAATAATAATACTTCAAGCATACTAACAAAGCAATCATGTCTTCTCAAAATAACATGGCTAAAGAAAGTTATCCCTACAAAATCATATAGTCTGGCTATGCTCTATCTTCATCACACAAAATATTTAATCATGCACAACCACGATGAAAAGCCAAGCAATTGTTTCATACTTTTGATGTTCTCAAACTTTTTCAATCTTCACGCAATATATGAGCGTGAGCGATGGACATAGCACTATTTGTGGAATAGAATGGTGGTTGTGGAGAAGACAAAAAGGAGAAGATTGTCTCACATCAACTACGCCTATCAACGGGCTATGGAGATTCCCATCAATAGATATCAATGTGAGTGAGTAGGGATTGCCATGCAACGGATGCACTAGAGCTATAAGTATATGAAAGCTCAAAAAGAAACTAAGTGGGTGTGCATCCAACTCGCTTGCTCACGAAGACCTAGGGCATTTTGAGGAAGCCCATCATTGGAATATACAAGCCAAGTTCTATAATGAAAAATTCCCACTAGTTTATGAAAGTGACAACATAGGAGACTCTCTATCATGAAGATCATGGTGCTACTTTGAAGCACAAGTGTGGTAAAAGGATAGTAACATTGTCCCTTCTCTATTTTTCTCTCATTTTCTCTTTTTTTCGTCCGGAGTCTCATCCCGGCTTGTGGGGGAGTCATAGTCTCCATCATCCTTTCCTCACATGGGACAATGCTCTAGTAATGATGATCATCACACTTTTATTTACTTACAACTCAAAAATTACAACTCGATACTAGAACAAAATTTGACTATGTGAATGCCTCCGGCGGTGTATCGGGATATGCAATGAATCAAGAGTGACATGTATGAAAGAATTATAAAGGTGGCTTTTCCACAAATACGATGTCAACTACATGATCATGCAAAGCAATATGACAATGATGAAGCGTGTCATAACAAACAGAACAGTGGAAAGTTGCATGGCAATATATCTCGGAATGGCTATGGAAATGCCATAATAGGTAGGTATGGTGGCTGTTTTGAGGAAGGTATATGGTGGGTGTATGATACCGGTGAAAGGTGCGTGGTATTAGAGAGGCTAGCAATGGTGGAAGGGTGAGAGTGCGTTTAATCCATGGACTCAACATTAGTCATAAAGAACTCACATACTTATTGCAAAAATCTATTAGTTATCGAAACAAAGTACTACGCGCATGATCCTAGGGGGATAGATTGGTAGGAAAAGACCATTGCTCGTCCCCGACCGCCACTCATAAGGAAGACAATCAATAAATAAATCATGCTCCGACTTCATCACATAACAGTTCACCATACGTGCATGCTACGGGAATCACAAACATTAGAACAAGTATTTCTCAAATTCACAACTACTCAACTAGCATGACTCTAATATCACCATCTTCACATCTCAAAACAATCATCAAGTATCAAACTTCTCATAGTATTCAATGCACTTTTTATGAAAGTTTTTCTTATACCCATCTTGGATGCCTATCATATTAGGACTAATTTTATAACCAAAGCAAATTACCATGTTGTTCTAAAAGACTCTCAAAATGATATAAGTGAAGTATGAGAGATCAATAATTTTTATAAAATAAAACCACCACCATGCTCTTAAAGGATATAAGTGAAGCACTAGAGCAAAATTATCTAGCTCAAAAGATATAAGTGAAGCACATAGAGTATTCTAATAAATTCCGATTCATGTGTGTGTCTCCAAAAGGTGTGTACAACAAGTATGATTGTGGTAAACTAAAAAGCAAAGACTCAAATCATACAAGACGCTCCAAGCAAAACACATATCATGTGGTGAATAAAAATATAGCCTCAAGTAAAGTTATCGATGGACGAAGACAAAAGAGGGGATGCCTTCCGGGGCATCCCCAAGCTTAGGCTTTTGGCTGTCCTTGTATTTTACCTTGGGTTTCCTTGGTCATCCCTAAGCTTAGGCTCTTGCCACTCCTTATTCCAAAATCCATCAAATCTTTACCCAAAACTTGAAAACTTCACAACACAAAACTCAAAGAAAATCTCACGAGCTCCGTTAGTATAAGAAAACAAACCACCACTTCAAGGTACTGTAATGAACTAATTATTTATTTATATGGGTGTTAAAACTACTTTATTCGAACTTCCCTATGGTTCATACCCCCGATACTAGCCATAGATTCATCAAAATAAGCAAACAACACACGAAAAACAGAATCTGTCAAAAACAGAACAGTCTGTAGTAATCTGTAGGTTTCGAATACTTCTGTAACCCCAAAAATCCTGCAATAAATTTGTGGACGCGAGGAATTTACCTATTAATCATCTGCAAAAATAATCAACCTAATCGCACTCTACAGTAAAAAATGGCAGCAATCTCGTGAGCGCTAAAGTTTCTGTTTTTTACAGCAAGATCACAAAGACTTCCCCCAAGTCTTCCCAAAGGTTCTACTTGGCACAAACACTTATCAAAAACATAAAACCACATCTAAACATAATCTAGGTGAATTATTTATTACTAAACAGGAACAAAAAACAAGAAACAAAAATAAAATTGGATTGCCTCCCAACAAGCGCTATCGTTTAACGCCCCTAGCTAGGCATAAAAACAAGAATAGATCTAGGTATTGTCATCTTTGGTATGCAATCCATAAGTGGCTCTCATAATAGATTCATAAGGTAATTTAATTTTCTTTCTATGGAAGTGTTCCATGCCCTTCCTTAATGGAAATTAGATCTAACATTTCCTTCTTTCATATCAATAATTGCACCAATTGTTCTAAGGAAAGGTCTACCAAGAATAATAGGACAAGTGGGATTGCAATCTATATCAAGAACAATGAAATCTACGGGCACATAATTCCTATTTTCAAAAATAACACCATCACAAATCCTTCCCATAGGTTTCTTAATGGTGGAATCCGCAAGATGCAAATTTAAAGAACAATCATCAAAGTCACGGAAACCTAACACATCACACAAAGTTTTTGAAATCGTGGAAATAGTAGCACCCAAATCACATAAAGCACATCATTCATGATCTTTAATTTTAATTTTAATAGTAGGTTCCCACTCATCATAAAGTTTTCTAGGGATATAAACTTCTAATTCAAGCTTTTCTTCATAGGATTGCATTAAGGCATCAATGATATGTTTGGTAAAAGCTTTATTTTGATCATAAGCATGAGGAGAATTTAGCAATTATTGCAACAAGGAAATACAATCTATTAAAGAGCAATTATCATAATTAAATTCCTTGAAATCCAAAATAGTGGGTTCATTTATATGTAAAGTTTTGACCTCTTCAATCCCACTTTTACCAATTTTTGAATCAAGACCTAAAAACGCCGAATCATTGAGACGCCTTTTAACTAAAGTTGACTCATCTCCAGTCCCATCATTATCAAGATTCATATTGCAAAACAAAGATTTAATAGGAGACACATCAATAACTTTTAGATCTTCATCCTTATTATCGTGATAACTAGAAGAACATGCTTTTATAAAGCAATCTTTTTTAGCATGCATCCTAGCGGTTCTTTCTTTGCACTCGTGAATGGAAATTCTCATGGATTTGAGAGACTCATTGATATCATTCTTAAGTGGAATATATCTAAGTTTCAAAGAATCAACATCAAGAGAAATTCTATCCACGTTCGTAGCCAACTCATCAATCTTAGGCAATTTTTCTTCAAGCAAAGCATTGAAATTCTTTTGCGAAATCATAAATTCTTTAACACTAGTCTCAAAATCAGAGGGCATCTTAAAATTTCCATAAGAGTTATTGTAGGAATTACCATAATTATTAGAGGAATTACTAGGAAACAACCTAGGATTAAAGTTTCCTCTATACGCGTTGTTACCAAAATTGTTCCTACCAACAAAATTCACATCCATAGATTCATTATTATTCTCAATCAAAGTAGACAAAGGCATATCATTAGGATCAGAAGAAACACACTTATTAGCAAACAATTTCATAAGTTCATCCATCTTTCCACTCAAAACATTAATTTCTTCTATAGCTTGAACCTTTTTACTAGTAGATCTTTCGGTGTGCCATTGAGAATAATTAACCATAATATTATCTAGGAGTTTAGTAGCTTCTCCTAAAGTGATTTCCATAAAAGTGCCTCCCACGTCCGAATCCAAAAGATTTCTAGAAGCAAAATTCAATCCGGCATAAAATTTTGTATAATCATCCATAAATTCAAACCATGTGTAGGGCAATTATGTATCATTAATTTCATCCTCTCCCAAGCTTGTGCGACATGCTCATGATCAAGTTGCTTAAAATTCATAATATCGTTTCTAAGAGAGATGATCTTAGCGGGAGAAAATACTTAGAGATAAAAGCATCTTTGCACTTATTCCATGAATCAATCCTATTTTTAGGCAAAGACGAAAACCAAGTTTTAGCACGATCTCTAAGCGAAAATGGAAATAGCTTCAATTTAACAATATCATTATCCACATCTTTCTTCTTTTGCATATCACATAAATCAACAAAGTTGTTTAGATGGGTAGCGGCATCTTCACTAGGAAGGCCAGAAAACGGATCTTTCATAACAAGGTTCAGCAAAGCAGTATTAATTTCACAAGATTCAGCATCAGTAAGAGGAGCAATCAGAGTACTAAGAAAATTATTATTGTTGGTATTGGAAAAGTCACACAATTTAGTATTGTCTTGAGCCATCATGACAAGAAATCCAATAAACAAGCACACAAGAAGCAAGCAAAAAGAGACGAATGGAAAAGAGGCGAGCGGAAAAGAGGGCAACTAAAACAACAAGGGTGAAGTGGGGGAGAGGAAAGCGAGAGGCAAATGACAAATAATGTAATGCGAGGGATAATAGTTTGTGATGGGTACTTGGTATGTCTTGACTTGTGTGTAGACGACGCCAGAAATGACTAGTTGCTGGGAGATCAAATCTTGACTTGACTTGGTGCAACCTCCCCAGCAACAGCGCCATAAATCCTGCTTGCTACCTCTTGGGCATGCCTTGGTTTTCCCTTGAAGAGGAAAGGGTGATGCAACAAAGTAGCGTAAGCATTTCCCTCAGTTTTGAGAACCAAGGTATCAATCCAGTAGGAGGTAGCACGCAAGTCGCCTAGTACCTGCACAAACAAACAAGAACCTCGCAACCAACATGGTAAAGGGGTTGTCAATCCCTTCACGGTCACTTACGAAAGTGAGATCTGATAGAGATAATAAGATAAATATTTTTGGTATTTTTGTTGTATAGATTGGAAAATAAAGATTGCAAAATAAACTACGATAGAAATAGCAAGTAGATATGAAAATAATATGATGGAAGATAGACCCGGGGGCCATAGGTTTCACTAGTGGCTTCTCTCAAGATAGCAAATTCTACGGTGGGTGAACAAATTACTGTCGAGCAATTGATAGAAAAGCTCATAGTTATGAGAATATCTAGGCATGATCATGTATATAGGCATCATGTTCGCGACAAGTAGACCGAAATGATTCTGCATCTACTACTATTACTCCACACATCAACCGCTATCCAGTATGCATCTAGAGTATTAAGTTCATAAGAACAGAGTAACGCATTAGGCAAGATGACATGATGTAGGGGGATAAACTCAAGCAATATGATATAAACCCCATCTTTTTATCCTCGACGGCAATAATGCAATACGTGCCTTGCTGCCCCTACTATCACTGGGAAAGGACACCATAAGATTGAACCCAAAGCTAAGCACTTCTCCCATTGCAAGAAAGATCAATCTAGTAGGCCAAACCAAACTGATAATTCGAAGAGACTTGCAAAGATTTTAAATCATGCATAAAAGAATTCAGAGAAGAATCAAATATTATTCATAGATAATCTTGATCATAAACCCACAATTCATTGGATCTTGACAAACACACCGCAAAAAGAATTACATCGAATAGATCTCCAAGAGAATCGAGGAGAACTTTGTATTGAGATCCAAAGAGAGAGAAGAAGCCATCTAGCTAATAACTATGGACCTGAAGGTATGTGGTAAACTACTCACACATCATCGGAGAGGCTATGGTGTTGATGTAGAAGCCCTCGGTGATCGATTCCCCCTCCGGCGGAGCACCGGAAAAGGCCCCAAGATGGGATCTCACGAGTATAGAAGGTTGCGGTGGTGGAAATAGGGTTTCGTGGTGCTCCTAGATGTTTTCAGGGTATATGGGTATATATAGGAGGAAGAAGTAGGTCGGTGGAGCTGCGAGGGCCCACGAGGGCGGGGGGCGCGCCCTCCTGCCTCGTGGCATCCTCGCTTATTTCTTGACGTCCACTCCAGGTCTCCTGGATCATGTTTGTTCCAAAAATAACTCTCACGAAGGTTTCATTCCATTTAGATTCCGTTTGATATTCCTTTTCTGCGAAACACTGAAATAGGCAAAAAAACAACAATTTGCACCGGGACTTTGGTTAGTAGGTTAGTCCCAAAAATAATATAAAAAGGTATATTAAAGCCCATTAAACATCCAAAACAGATAATATAATAGCATGGAACAATCAAAAATTATAGATACGTTGGAGACGTATCACTCTGGCATGCAAAAGTTGATTTTTGGTCTCATTATGGCCTCAAGGAAACTGCGCCATTACTTCCAAGCCCATGAGATCACGGTTGTTACTAGTTTTCCATTGCAAAGGATACCTTGAAACTCTGAGGCTACCGACATAATAGTGGTGTGGGCTTTGGAGTTATCCATCTTTGGTTTGAAGTTTGAGAGCACATCAACCATTCAGAGCAGGGCACTGGCAGAGTTTATTGCAGAAGGGACGCCAACCCTTGATGAGGAAGTGACAGAGACAGCTATGCCCAGCAAGGAGTCACCCCAAGAATGGATTATGTATTTTGATGGTGTTTTTCCCTACAGTGTGCAGGGGTTGGCGTGCTTCTTGCTGCCCCTCTGGGGAGCACTTGAAGTACGCCGTCCAGATGCACTTTGCCCAGGAAGAAGCCACCAACAATACAACTGAGTATGAAGGGCTCCTTGTCGGTCTCAGAATTGCAGTAGAATTGGGAATCAATAAGTTGATCATATGAGGAGATTCGCATCTTGTGGTGAGACAAGTCAACAAGGATTATCAAAGCCCATTGATGGAAGCATACGTCAAGGAAGTGAGAAGATTGGAGGAGCACTTTGACGGGTTGCAAACAGAGCGTGTACCACGTGCGGAAAACAACATAGCTGATCACCTGTCAAAGTGTGCTGCGCAGAAGCTTCCTGTGGAACCAGGAACTTTTGTTATCCGTCTATATCAACCCTCCGTAGCACCAACCACAATGGCCCAGAAAAGGAGAAAGTTGGACTATGGTAAGCCTCTCCTGATCGAGCCATCCGCTCCCAGCAGAGACCCTGCCGGAAACAACTCCTCACAGCTTGCCGGACCACCCCCTCTAGCCGGGCCAATGGACCCCGCGAATGAGGTTGTTGCTCCCGTAGCCGAGGAGGTGCCGCTAGTCCTTGGTGCCGAGCCCCAGGCCCCAACTTGGGCAAGGCACATCGTCCGCTTCCTCCAAACCAGAGAGCTCCCCCACCCTCTTCCTCTCGAGCACCACAGCGGCCTCGGCCTCGCCCCCTCCTTCCTCCTCTCGCGGCGGGCTCCGCCACCTCGGGTTCCAGAGGAGGAGGGATATGTTGCCGAGTGGAAGCCCTCGCCGCCGCTGCCGGGACACTACTACGCCCTCGCCCTCTCACCATGGCTAAGGGAGAAGAATTGCGGAGAAGGAGAGGTATGTGCATAGGGGTTCTGCCTTTGTCTCTTTTTATAGCGGGGACAAGGCAAGGGGCTGGCCTCTCGTGCTGAAGATGGCCACCCTTCTCCTCCAATACGGCCTCTCTGCACCCTCGGCAACTTTGGGAATCAAGTCCGACCCTCTACTCCAACCATCGACATTCGATTTTCAACCATGGCACTCCTCCCCGTGCCCTCCACATCCACCACCTACCATGCCCAATGCATGTGCAGCACGTGGCCGGTGCATGCGGGACGGGGGGAAAGTGGGATGGCGGTTTCTGCCCCGTGATCGTGGGGTGAGGCGAATTCACAAGCCACGATCAAAGTTCCCCCGCAGCGTTATGAGCCATGCGTGGGGAACCCAAAAACTGAGCTGAAATCAAGGCTAATGAAGCAGCAATGGAAATCTCAAGGGGCCAACCCCTTTAGCAACCCTGCATGTGCACTTCTTAGGGCCTACCCTGATGACGCTCGACAACTCGTTCGGGGCAGGCCCGGGGGCTTCTGTCGGTGCAACAGACCCTGGGTCCATTGCCTAGACTGTGCACAGGCACAAGAGCAGAATTGAAGCATCATTTGGAGTCAGAGATTGAAGGACCAAGAGATTCGAAGAACTAACATGCAACTCAGAGGGATCAAGATTAAGCCAGAGGAGCAGTATATCGGCAAGAGAAGGGCCTCCCTTGCCGGGCAGGCGAGCCAGGCAAGGGGTAGGGCCACCGCGAGAAGCAAGCAACCAAGGCGCCCCGGCAGGGCCTGCCGGGGCTCCCGGGGGCGAAACCACCCCACCAACCACTCAAGCGCGACCCATGTCATCAATCAGTGCGGTGTCAAGCCGCAAGGTGATTAAGTGGCAGCCATTCTCCACATGGAGGCCATTTCCTACAGAAGGAACATACAGATGACACCCGTCCTATGACATGTCAATCGAACAAGCGCGGAGCTGGCGAGATAGCCCGACAAGCCTTGCCGGGCAACCAGTGACGTGACACTAAATAGTGCATTTAATGCACCCTGTCAGCCCACAGAGTTAGGTATGATAGCACTATTTGCTATCATATTAGTGGATAATGACCACTTTGCCATTGTGGTGACCCCTTAATCTATAAAAGGAGGCCCATGGCACCCGTAGGAGGGGTTGGAAAGTTGAGGAACCCGCACTGCGCAGTCGCCACTGCTATACGGCGACCCCTGCCAAGCAAGTGTACTGCATTGCGTTATCCACATTCTACCATCAATCCAGCAAAGCGGGAGTAGGGTTTTATGCCTCACGGCGGCCCAAACCTGGGTAAATTGCTTATGTGCTCTCTGCCGTGCTGCCGCACGCTGGTCTGCTCTTTGTGCAATGTGATGTCCCCCTGCCGAACCAGCAAGGGACCTCCTGGTCCCATAGGTGGTCATGGATATCCCGCGACAACTTGCATGCATGCATAGCATAGAATGAGCATGTCATGATCATGTAGATGAGGTCATATGTTGCTACATATGATGAGCATGTAGATGAGGTCATATGATCACCTTGCTTTCCTCTACACTTACTGGAGCACTGTTGCCATGGACTCGATCCCGAAAGGAAGAAACGGAAGCAAGCCTAAATACCGATCCCCGGCAAGCCAAACAGATAAGTTCCTGTTTATCCATACTTGTCTCTGGAAGAGGAAAACCTTGTGCATAGAGAAACCTCATTGCTTTCAAAGCATCTGTGCTCCCATCCCTTGACCCGAACATTGCTTTAGTCAAGATGGTTGTAGTGGCTTTTGACAGAGATGGTCTGACGAGGAGCGGGTTTCCTTCCATAGTTCCGAGCCCGGCAGGCCAAGCCACGTGGCAACGAACGGAAGGCACCGACAGGGTAGCTTGCCAGAGAAAACTTATTTACTTAAACGTATAGAGGCATTCCACCTCTACATGGATTTAATACATGCACAAGTACCCGGCAAGACCACCCTTTTTCATTAATATGCAGGTAAACATGTACAAATCTTACAGAGTGCAAACATGGATAAAAGAGATTACATATTTGAAACTAAAGTTTGGCAGGTGCCTACATATTTTAGATTGAAAAAAGATAAGTTCCCCGTAATCCCTTTCTTGTCCTTCTCCTCCTAGGAACTATAGTGGGAGGTGAAGAGGGCAAAAGGAGCACCTGGGCAGAAGCCCAGCCTGACCCCGTCAAGGGCTGCAAGGAGAAGCCTGACAAGATTGGGAGGGCGCGGACGAAGTTGATGGGCAGGGAGAGTGGCTAGGCAATCCCCTGGTCACCGCCACCAGGGTCAGCAGGACACAGAATGGCGATTGAAGCCGGAGTCCACGGGGAAGCCTGTCAGAGCTCAGCTGGAAGACTGCTGGAGGAGCCGGAGGCACCATCCATACCCAACACCCTAGCAAATCACCTTGCCGGGGAGGAGATGCAGGTGCAGATGGTGGTGACGCCGGCCTCCCGCTGACGGTGATGGTGCGGCTAGTGTTCAGCCTGAGTTGGAGCTGTCATCCTCCCCATTAGCGCCATCGTCATCACCGTCACTGTACTCCTCATCGCTATCGCTCGAGGAGGAGCCTTCGTCGTCAGTCGAGCTCTCGATGCAGCACCCCAAGTGAGCACCCGAGCGTCCAAAGACTTTGACGGAGAGCAGGGCGGCATCCATTAACTTGAAATGGAGAACGTGCCCAGCCGCCAAGCTATGGGCATGGACGAATGTCTTCTAGCCATGCAGGAGGAGCATGACATGAGGAGCGGGGAACTCAACGTCCGCCCTCATGCTGTCGTTGCAGCAACCCCTCATGTGCAGCCTCAACCACGGCGGCTGCTCGACCTCCATTACCCTCGCAAATGGGGTAGGGAGCCGAAGACGACTGCGCAGGGGCTCGTGCAGCTTGACGATAAACTCCAACGGCTGGTTCCCGACGTGGCCTTTATTCGGGTCCTGAGCGGCCGGAGAGGGTGCAATCAGAGCGCCGCCCCGTCCTCCTCGACCCCGAGCACCACGGCGGCCACATCCCCGTCCTCTCTCGCCTCCTGTCATGATGGGCTCCACCTTCACATCCCCAACATGAGGAGGGAGCCACTGTTGATCAGTAGCCCTCGTCGCCACCAGTGGAGCGCCACTATGTCCTCTCCCCCTCACCATGGCGAAGAGACAATATCAGAAGGAAGGTAGAAGAGATACGAGTGAGCCGGCACCTCGCCCACATCCCCTTTATAGGCAAACAAGGCTGGGGGTTGGCCCCTCACCCAGGGGGCAACCGCACCGACCCACCAATTCGGCTCCTTTGTGCCACTATCGGCGCCCAGAATCAAGACCGACATCCTGCGCCTATCCATGGGGCCTGACTTTCTACCTCGGTGCTCACTCACGTGCCCTCCATATCCACCACCAACCCTGCGCAATGCATACATCATACGTGGTGGAGCGGCAGAGGCATGGGAGTTAGTGGGATGGTAGTTACCGCCCTGTGAACGTGGGACGTGGGTGACCCACAAGTCATGGCATAAATTTTCGCCATGACGTCTCGCACGACGCACGGAAAAACACGGAAACTGACTCAAGCACATGTTAATGAAGAAGCAAGGAAAATATCAAGGAAGAAAGAATACTAGTACAAGACCCCTGCATGTGTACCTGATAGGGCCTACCCCAACGATGCTCAGCAACATGTTTGGACCAGTCCCCGGGGCTCCTGTCGGTGCAACAAACCTTCGCGTGTGTTTCCCAGACTGTACACAGGCATGATAGCAAGGAAGCAAGCTACATCAAGCATGTTAGACAAGAACCAAGCCTGAGAACAAGCTCTTTGAGAAATCAAAGGGCGGATCAAGAAGACCAAGACAAGCCAAGACAACAAGACATTGCCAAGAAGAAATCTTCCTTGTTGGGTAGGCGAGCCTGGTCAGGTCGAGGCCACCTCGAGAACAAGTCCCAAGACTTCCCCAGCAAGGGTTGCCGGGGCTGATGACGGTCTACGTCCCTGCCAGGACTCCACCGCTCCACCGCATCACGACATATGTCATCCATCGATGCAGTGTCGAGCCCCCAGATAGCTAAGGGGCCATCATTTGGCACGCACTACTGCAGGATGCTGCTAACACGAAACTATGATCAGAGATCCTTCGACGAAACTGTGTGCGATGCCATAATCGCAAACGGTGGTGTAAAAAAACTGTCAAAAAAGGTGCAAAACATTTGTGATGGAGGATGCATCAAACACGGTTCAGATTTTAGTTGCGTGTGCGATTGAGGGCATACAGTTTCGTTCAATTAACCATTTGCGATGAGGAAGAACAAAAGAAACGGGCAGACAGATGAAGGTGTGTGCGATGTACAACATATGGTTCACTTGGGTGAACTGTTTGTGATTAGGCAACACAAAAGAAATGGTCAGCCAGATCAAAGGTGTGTGCGATATACGACATGCGGTTCACTCGGATGAACTGTTTGCGTTGAGACATGAGAACAGAAACGGTTCAAATGAACAAGATGTGTGTGATACGAGGCAAACAGGTCTGTAATTGGAAATGTGTGCAAAGACCGATAACAACACAGACGATTACCGCTAACAAGCTGTGTGTATCGTGAGAAAATGATTGCTGGTATACAATTGTGAGTGATTGATGAAAACATCACTGACGGGTTCCATTGTTTAGTCCGTGTGCGATGTGATTTTGTTTGTCCGCACAACATCTACGCTCTGTCTACAGAGCATCAACATATATACTTAAAATGACAGCATTGCATACCAAATTAAGCATACAATTACACAAGTGACTACACATATAACATTTCCACACACCAAAGAAAGCAATTACATGCATACTAAAGTAGGAGAAACGAGGATCTAATCATCTACTTATTGTTGCGACGACGCTTGCCATTGCTCCGCTTCTGGCTGGATCCATGGCCGTTTTGGGGAAGGAGACACTTCCTCATGTCAATGATCCGCCTGTACATGTAGTAGCTCATGTACACCTCCTTGGCCGCGTACACGGCATGAGCTTTGTCGAGTTTCTCCATCCAGGCCGAGTGCCAGGCACGCTTTTGCTTGATGCACGAATCCTTCGTGTCTCTGTAGTAGGGGTCGATGATGGCCTCGGCGAGGTGAACCAGTGAGTCCTTCTCATGCTCCTTGCTGCCCCAGATCTTGTATTGGCCCTGGATGTCGATAAGATTCTAGCAGGCGATGCCCGAATTCTCGAGCGCCTTTACATCATTGGTGATGTCAACCATAGCGAACATGTAGTGGGGGCTGTTGACAAACCTGGTGAAATGCTCGCAAGGCCTTGTGGCTAGGCAGTAGTGGTAGACGAGGATGTGGTGGCGCACGTACATCTGGGCGACGGCGACCTTGGGACAAGACCCGGCACGAGCGCGAGTGTACTCAAGGTCGAACCCGACCACCTTGTACTTCTCCGCGGCAAGCAACAGCTCCATGATGTGGATGGAGTGCTCCACCCACACCGGATCATTGGTGTACACCACTGAGAGGTCCATGAACCTTCTGTGGGTGTCCACCACAGCACGCATGGTGAACTGTTGATCGTCGTCGGCAGCCGCTCAGAGCGCCATTGGAGCCACGCAGGATACCCTCTAAGAATTTCTCGTGGTGGTGTGCTTCTTGCAATGATGGGGCACGATCAAAAGGTTGAAGAGAGACAAGGGGAGGTTAAATGGCCGCCGTAATAAATGGGGGCCGGCTGGCCTGTAATCGTCACATCTTGTCATGACGTTCATAGCGGAGGATTCCCGTGCATGCTTGACAACACCGCACCGCACGCATGGGCTCGAAGAGGCGCCAAATGTATCGTCGATGAGCCTATTCCCGTGCTACCGTGCTGTTTACCGCACAAGCTTCCTGTCCGACTAGTTTGGACACGCGTCGGCTAGAAGAGGGACTAATCATGGGCGTTTATTGGCAAAAAACTTTGTAAAAACGAAGTGTGTGGAATGACTTCGGTCATAAGTTTACCCTTGGGTGATGAGGTCAAAGTCACACAGAAGGGTGATGATGGACAGTCGAGTGTGATAATTAATTCTGCGCTCTACAGTGCACAGAGTGGAAGAAACCAACTGTGTGCAATAATGTCGAAGATCGCAGTCGAGTTAGCTATACAGATCATGTGCTGTGAGATCGACAAGGTAAACTGATTCGAGAATGGTTAATAAAATCTAAGACCATTGCATATTAAGGTCAAAATAGTGCTAGAAATATACAAGTCTCATATGATGCATTTCAACGATTGTACCACAAAAGCTCGAAATGTTACAAGGTTCAAATTCCAAAGTTATATGGCTCAAATTCGAATATTACAAGGTTCAAACTGATATTAGAAATGAAATTCAGCTCATCAGTTGCAAACGCTCGCGCTGATCCGCTGAACATGGATATCAGAGAGATTCAAACTAATATCACCGCTTCTAAGTCTGGCTTTGAAACCTCACAATTTTTGCAAAGGAGTCAGCCACTGAGAAGTCATGTATGGGGTTGACACGATGACTTTCGATTACTGTGTCATCTGAAGTTCCAAAATTAAATTTATCATTTTTGGAGCCTACTCCATTCTGCCGCAGGCGCCGGCGCTGATCAACAAACCATTCATTTTTGCGAAATAAATGTAGGGCAAACCTCCTTTCCTTTAGTACCCGTGCTCTGAGAACAAAGAACCTGGCGAATATAATCTCCGGTAAGGTCCCTCGGTAGGAGTTGAAAGTAATTTCTAAGAGATGCAGATCTAGGCATTCGACGTGATTGTTATATTGTATCACATTATCCACCACTGGGCCTAATCTTATCTGCAAAAGAAGAAAACGTGTTAGTGCCTACATGCAGTTTTGAACATTACTACAGGCCTAGCTATTTGGTTTGCAGGATTTGTAAAATGCACTAACATGCCATCTTCGATCTGACATGATTAACATGGGCATTTGATTACATTCTAGAAAAATGTAGCCTTCTTCACAAGAGTTTGGAGTGGATGAAAAGTTCCCTAAGAAAACTAGTACAGATGAATCCATAGGAGAAATGCTTATTGATTGTAACCATATGGATCAAGCAACCAATATGGGGGGGGGGCATGTATGTACCGAAATCGTCCAAAAGAAACTTCAGAAATCGTAGTACATTGTCATTGTAAACTTGGAAAAAGGTTTCACAAATTGAACTCCCTTATGGTTAACATTTAACAGGAAAGGAACATCACCTCGATATATAGCTTCTCCAGGCACGGAAAGCATCTCAGGAAACTGACAACTTACTCCAGGTCGGGCTCGAGAGATTCTAGTGCCACGACCTTCACTGTGTGTAGTTTCGGGGTTAAGCTTGTCGGAATCATTTTCTGAATGACAGACGAACAAACATATTCAAAATTAGAAATAATGTGAATTTGTGGAAGGAGATTTAGAAGGCGACTGTTGTACTTGAACGGGTGTGGATCCAATAACAAGTTCGGAGCATTTGTCAGACAAGTAGCCCACCACCGTCAATTTCGGTGCAGAAATGACATTGATTCTTGTTGGACCCTC
Organism: Triticum dicoccoides; assembly: GCF_002162155.2. NCBI lineage: Eukaryota > Viridiplantae > Streptophyta > Magnoliopsida > Poales > Poaceae > Triticum > Triticum dicoccoides. The sequence continues at coordinate 464,881,252 of NC_041388.1, read as the reverse complement.
TTGATCAACTACAAGTAATCTCTCAAGTGCAGGTGTGTCCTGGATGACCATACTGTGGTACACATCTTGTGATGTCTTCTTGCCGCACCAGCAACACACATAAATAGTCCGGAGAGTCATGGAGGTGATGTGGAAGGTACTCAACCCATTGATCGCCTGAAGACGAAGGTACTCGAGTGCAGTATAGCCACGGAGCAGGCGCTCCATGTCACCCTTTGAGAGGCAGACGGTGACGAGATTGAGGTGCTTCAGTCGTGGTAGAATAAGAGCGGGCGCCTCATTAAGGGGCGGGAAATGGCAGTTCCTGAACTTGGTGACGCGCAGCGTGGGCGTGAGGCGGAGTGCGGATGTTGGCAGCGACCGCATATTCCCATCATCAAAAGTGAGCTCCTCGAGCTGATCTAGGGCGGGGGATCGGAACTAGTCGTCAATCTTGGCTCGGTCCTTGCCGTTGGAACGGAGCTTGCCCATTCTAAGGCCTTTGGTTGGGCCAAGGTGACCATCGAGGATCTTGGTGAACGCATCCAAGCTTTTGCGATAGCCATGGCAGAGCTCATGGGTGTCGATGAGGTCGAGAGGGCTGGAGTTCCATAGGGGGCGCCACCGCCAGGAAAGGAGGGTTGTACATGCCCCATATTTGATTGGGAGGAGGGAGATGATGACTCTCAACATATCATCAGGGAGGCTGCTGATTAAGTCTAGGCCTGCTAGAGTCACTTGCGGTTCTAGCTCGCCCCGCCTCCGCTTGTTGGCAGCCCCGTTCTCCACCTCTGAAGTCTCCTTGTCAGCGGTGCTTTCTGATAGAAATGGGAGTACATGGAATATTTAGTTAAAACATGGCAATAGAAAAGTGTCTTGGTAACTAGAAGTTATCAGGTAGGAATATAGTGAGAAAAGGGAATACCAATTGGTTGCTTAAATACTACACAATTCATTTGATATTGCGGGGTAAGTCAACATATGCAGATAGTTGAAAAGAAAACTTACTTCGAACAAAGTCTGAACATATGATTTTGTCGGGGAAGTTAGCATATATCTCATGACCAGGCCCTTTTATGTGAAGTGCAATTTTAGTGCCAGCTTTCAGTACATAAAACTTTGCAATTTCATTCCAAAAGCCAGTGCCAAAATAGGAGTCACCACGTTCATCAAGTCTTACAGTAGCAACGATTGTAAAAACATGGTTTGTGTGCAGTATGACATCCGTGGAGCCTTGATGTATGTAAAGGGAACAATTGTGCACTACATAATCTGTTGCATAGCGAGGGATGTTCTACAGAAAATGGTAGGATTGTTAAAGAAAATAAGGTAACATGCAAATATGGGCCCAAATTGGAAGAACTATACAACAGTTGAAATCGAAGGACAAAAATCTATGATTAAACAGATAGGGTAAACATGATGTCATGGAAAAATGAGAGTAATCGAAAGAATAATACATCATTAATTTGCCTAATATAGAAAGAAGAGGGGAAAAAAATCCCCTTTGACGTATATGGTGCATGTGGCACCTTTTATCCAAATGTAGCAATATTTAGAATATGTTTAGGAAAGTAGGCCATGCCAACCGATTTAGGGTGAGATTAAACATACCGCGCACGTGCTCAAGTTATCTGGTACGGAGAGATGGAATCTCTGGCAGCGGTCGCAAAGTCCTAAAGTGTCGGGGCACTGTACATTCTATGAATGAAAGAAAACCCTCAAATCAGCTTGAATAAAAATGAATTCACGGCAATTTCCACTGGGTGATTAAAGGAGGCAGATGAACTGGGATAAGAGATGAGATAATATCTCGGTAAACTAGTTACCTTGTCATCCATGAGAAAGAACCCTCAGTATGGAAGATTCCCCAACTGAGCGGAGCTAGGTCGACCGCGAGCAGCGTCGATAAAGTCGATGGTGATAGGTGGCGGCAATCGGAAGTGGTGAAATGCGGTGGGCTTTGCCAGATTCCTTGCGGCGGCGGCAGGCGTCAAGCTAAGTGTTTACCGCCGCGATAGGCGGTGCCATGGCATAGACACAGAGGAGCTTGTGCAGGTGTGAATGGGGAACGTACCGGAGGGGCCGAGGGGGTGGCGGGCGGGGTGAGGGTTTTTGTGACGCGAGGATGGTGAGGTTTTTCTTTTTCTTTTTTGAATTGGATGGTGAGGGTTTTCTGTCCCACAAAGAATTTTGGGGGTGACGGTTTGCTAGAGCAAACCGTGTGCGATTGACGCAATAGGAAAAATGAAAGTTATTGCACACGGTTCCAATTTGGCAACCGTGTGTGATTGACGTACTACCTCAGTCCTAGTTTATTGGTCCCCCGTTGTAATTTTTACCAAAATTTGGCAAAATATTTAACATACTCAGACATAAATAATAAGCGTACACATAGATAAGCATAGTTCAACCATAGGCAGTACATAGTTCAACAGTATTAAGCATACTCAAGCGTACATATATAGTTCCATCCATCCCACATCTCATCTCACAGGCCGGCACGATCCTGAAGCTTCTCTAGGTACTTGGCGTACGCACCGTGCGCCACCCTGCTAGAATACTTCTGCTTGAAGGAGCCAACGGCCCGTCCTCTTGCATGTGCCAGAACACTTAGATACACGTCATGAAGCTTCTGGTTGCAAAATGGGCATCCATAACTGCCGTTCCAGGTCCTAATATGCCTGTTATGCATTCCTGCATAAAGCTCCCTCAGGATTTGCCTATTGTACCTCCTCTAGACATCTTCATCCTCGCTGTCCACATCGTCAGAAAGCACCTATACAAATAGTAAAACAAATTTGGCATCAAATCAATGATTACATGCCGTGAAGTAGGATTATGAATTTGTGGCTATTTATTTATACATATCCAGAGACTATGGTTTGATTTTTAAGCGCAGTCGTCTATGTACAGACCAATCTTGAAGAAAATAATGTCACAAACATATGTAGGTCATTGAAAATCAATTGTCAAGCCCTGTCTAGGAATTATTAGCACGAACACTAACCCTAGTCGGATTACTAGCAGAAATCATTTGCACAGATGAAACAACTAATCACTTATCACATGTACCATTCAAACAATCAATACACTGCACGGATCTAACGAAACTTACTCAGATTTCGTGGATTGGGAGAACATAACCATAGGATTTCTATTCCAAAAAGGGGGAGGCAGGAGTAACCAGAGAAACCCTATGATCTATTTGACACATAAATGGGTATAAATGACTAACCAGCTGTCCGTCATCGTCAGGGTCGTCACCGGAGTGGTCGTCGGAGTCATCGCCGGAGTGGTCGCCAGAGTCGGTGTGGAACTCCGCCTCCGGCTATGGAATCTCGACACCGTCGACGACATCAGGGTGCAGCAATAACTCGCCGGCGGTGACGGAAACCTCTGTCTCTATCTCCACGCCGTGCTCCGGTGCTTTAGCAGCTCCGACGTCGCCACTCCCTCCGATGAGGCACTTCGGCGGCATCCTCATACACTGCCGGCTTTGAGGACTGAGAGCGGCGTCGAGGATGCAAGCGGAGAGAGAGGATTGTGTGTGCGTAGCGAGGATGGGGGGTGCGGCCGCTCGGGCGCACCATTAATATGGAGTAGTGGGAGTTGTGGGAGAGAGGAGGGCATCGGTCAAACTGATGGTTCACCTCTCGGTGAGCCTACGCACCGGACTGCTGACATGCCTACCAAAGTTTCACACAGCTACTCGCACGCCTCCCGATGACACTGCGCAGCGAGCACGCCTCCGTTAATTCACACACCTGCACACACGCCTCCTCGTCTGCCTGCGCGGCGGACGCGTCCCTTCAACTCACGCCTGCTCGCACGCCACACGGGTTTCGCGGCGGCACATATATTGTTTTTCTATTTGGATTATTAATGTTGCCACTTTATTGCTTAACCGAAGCATGGCACTTATCCATTATTGGTCTAACGCTCACAGTTCGAATAAATAATCCGTTTGGGATATTGGTTCCCAATTATTAATAATCTCCCGTCTGTAATTAGATAAAGATTACATAAAAAATGGTCTCAAATTTGACCAAAAAAGTACAATGCCACTTTGTATTGGTGTCCATATGACGACACGATAAGTTTCATGAACTTCAAATAAGTTTTGGATGTACTAGAATTTAGAAATCAAGATTCTCAATGTTTGAAATTTGTTGCACGAGGAGTAAATATGCACCCAGTGAGACACATGTGTTTTTGCAATCCATTTAGGTGCACTGTCACGTGTGCATGTAGCTCAAATTTGATTTTTGCACATTATACCCGTAGAAAATCAATCAATCAATGTACTAAAACATCTTAATGATCTCTGTGATTTTTTGAAATTAAAACGTCCCTCATTTGGTAACATGTATGTTCACCGCGGGATAATTAATTTAACATGCATCGTAGTTGCGGTAGATTCGTGGTGTGTGTGTGGGTGTGTGCGTCTGGGGGTGGCGGGTGGCTCGTAGTACACTACGAGTTGTGAGCCACCGTGTGGGTTGGCCGTTTTGTTAGGCAGGCCGGTGCCACATCAGAGTCGTGAACTTGTTATTTAAAACATTACACAACCCTGTTGATGCGGAGCATCCCAAGGTCATCCCCATGGACCTACCATCATCTCACCAAGTGCCTACCGGGCCCATGACTCGATCACGTGCAAGAGCCCTTGAAACCGAGGTGACATCTCTCCTCTCACAATTCCACTTCGATGCACATGAAGCATGGCTACTACCTCATATGGATACCTTGTGCATACTCAGGTATAATGGAGAAGCTAAGGAGCAAGGAAAAGAAGAAGAGGAAGATGGACGAGAAAACGGAGGAGAAGAAGGGGTAGACACACAGCCCGGAACTTCCGGCCAGAGCCCGGAACTTCCGGCCCCCGGACCTTCCGGCCGACCCGGAGCTTCCGGCCGCCGATGACCTCGACAAGCCCAGGCGTGCCAACTCTCGGGTTAGCCCGCCCCGGACCTTCCGGCGCCCGGAACTTCCGGCCTGCCCGGACCTTCCGGCCCCCGGAAGCCAGCACAGCTCCACCGCGCCGACTCTCTGGTTAGGCCGGAACCTCCCCGGAACCTCCGGCGCCCGGAACTTCAGGCCTAGTCCAGAACTTCCGGCCCTGCCTGCGCGCAGCCACTTGGGTTGAGGCCCGTGTACCCCTTTCGTTACCTAGACTATATATACTCTATCCCGCACACTTTCTAGGGTTACCGTTGTGATAGCTCATACTTCGATATAGAGCTTCGCTCATCCATACCGATCTACTCCTCGAGAGAGACCGTGGCCCCTCTTCGGGGAGAAGATCAACTTGGATTCAAGACCCCCTCTTGGGCGGCCCCATCAAGACCTCCTTCTAGGAGAAGAACCGGTTACTTGTATCGTCCTTTGTTGACCTTGGATCATCGTGTATCTCTTTGTGTTTCGAGGATCTAGCACATGTGTAATCGAATCTTGTTGGTTTGAGTGTTTCTCTTGTGTTTTCCCTCGTGAATCCCCCTCGTGTTCTTCGTGCTTCTCTTTGGGATCCGCTCCTTTCGTGAAAGATCGGCCATCTAGGGTTCCACCCTACATCATCTTGGTATCATGAGCAAGGTTGATCACGATTTTTGAGCCTCCCCATTGTGTTTCTAGCCTAATTTTGTTGTTTTTCGTCCTAATCCGAAAATCCCCACCAAAAATAGCCCCAATTTTTTTTTGTGATTTGTTCGTGTGCTGAGATTTTGTTGGTTTTGATCTGTGAAGTTTGTGTGTGGCTCGTAGATCTAGCCTCCCCACCTTATTTTCCTCCAATTTCTTCTTCTTCCCCTTCGGATCTGGGCTTTTCCCCAAGTTTTTCCGCCCAAATCCACGAACCCTAAGTCCCTGTTCTTGGCAGAATGCCGACCCCCGGAACTTCCGGTCTAGCCCGGACATTCCGGCCCACGGACCTTCCGGCCTCCCCGGAACCTCCGGACCCCGAACCCTCCGTCTTGCCCGGAACTTCCGGTCCAGCCCGGACATTCCGGCCCACGGACCTTCCGGCCTCCCCGGAACCTCCAGACCCCGAACCCTCCGTCTTGCCCGGAACTTCCGGTCCAGCCCGGACATTCCGGCCCATGGACCTTCCGGCCTCCCCGGAACCTCCGGACCCCTAACCCTCCGTCTTGCCCGAAACTTCCGGCTTCGACAGACAGTTTGCACTACCATCTCCACCCAAAAATTCCACCAAATTTTGTTCCGGTGCTCACCATATACCATATATACTTCCGCATACCTCCACCATTCCGCATAACCCAACTATTTTTGGACGCTCTCCGACACTTTTGCTACTTTGAGGTTTGAGAATTTGAGTTGCGGTACCGTATCCTTTTGTGTTTCGGCTATCTAGGTACGGTTCGACATCGACATCACCACCGCTCATTGTCGCCACGGACGCGTCATCAACACCAGTCATCAACCACGACCTCCTCGACTATGATTTGGTATTCGTGCCACCATTTTGACACCACACCGGAAGCAAGACCAGTAACCTCATTTTGGTATTGGACATAGCACTCTTGCCATTACATTGATAGCCATCATAGCCTTACTCCTTTGCGTTGCTTACCCATCGAGACTAGCCATTGAGTATTGCCGGCAACAAGACTTGTGCACATTAGTGATCATACTTCCCATAGCATACATACCATCATCGTGTTGCATCTTTTGGTATCATCTCTTGTGTCACAAAGTTGTCATCGCATACTCACTTGCTATATTGGTTCATCAAGCATTGCATGAGAAAAGAGCTCAAACATCAAAGAGCCAAACAAGCTTTTAAGCAAAGAGGAAAGATAAGCAAAGAGCTTTTAAGCAAGAACCATAGCATCATACAACATTAAGATTGTCATACTCGATCATCTTGGATATATCATAGCAACACCTTGCATAAAACATATTTGGGATAGAAGTCGTTGCATTTTTGCTAAGTAGGTTGTGCACAAGTTCTTGTATCCGCCTATCGTGCAATCGTGCTAGCGTCTCTCTAGTGTTGTGCAACAAGAGCATTTTCGTGGATTCCACATTTTGGTTCACCCTTGGTTGCACAACCCCATCTTATCTTTTTGCGTGTGTGTTTCCGTGTACCTTATATGCTTGGTCTACTTGTTACATTGCATCTTGTGAATCTTTTCCAACATTATTGAAGCTCACTTACAATTAGATCAAATTTTGTGCCACCATCCTAACCAAGCTCCACCAAAAGCTTTTACTTGTGTAGGTGTGAGAACCGACAAGAATTGGTACCAATTGTGCTATTTCCTTGTTACACATTGGAGTCATCTTTGATCCATTGTCAACATCGGTCAAGGTACATTTGATATTGGTTCTTCCCTTTCTTCCACTCACACTTGTCTTGGAATGATGGATAGGCCAAGTACTTCTACCCACCCGCTCTTCATGGAGCAAGACGACGACATGAACTCCTTCGTCACCAAGAGTCACCTCTTTGGTGCACAACGTGCTTTGCATCAAGAGCAACAAGCTATGAGTGAACACATTGACAACCTTGCCGCCGACTTAAGACTTTTTGAGCAGCATACAAGGGACTACTTTGACAACAAGCTAGACGATCACAAGCAAGAGAATGACGCAAGGTTGGACAAGATTCGCGTTTTGTTGCTCAACCGCTCTTCTTCCACTTCAAGAAGGAGCTGTTCAAGTCGACACTCCGACGACACCATCTCCGGTTCAAGTACACCGTCATCGAACACTCTCCGTCAAGCCGCGCGCAGCGAGCGTCAAGCACACCTCAATCCACTTCGAGACACCGACTCGCAAGAACATCGACGATGTCAAGCCGAAGAAGCCTTTGCGCTAGCTCGGGAACGGCAACGCCAACGTCAACACGAACAAGAGGAGCGAGCGCGACAACATCAAGATGCACAAGACACCGAGGCGGAACGCCAAGAACAACAACTACGTGAAGCTCAAGCACTTGAAGCGCAATGTGCCCTTCATGAATCAAGTCGTGTCGTAGCCTACCAAGGCCGACAAGCTCGACTACATCAAGAAGCACTTCGCGATGAAGCTCAAGAAAGAATGTATCAAAGACGTGTGCATCAACAAGCTCCTCGTCCAGATAGACAAGCGCCTCGTCAAGATAGACAAGCTCCCCCTCAAGCGAGACAAGAACATCACGTCCATCGAGAACAAGAAGACAATGGACCCAATCCTCGACAAGCGCAACATGAGGAAGACTTCCAACTTCGTCAAGAGCATCATGAGTTGAACAATCATCTACAACATGGGCGTCATCATCCCCGACCCCAACACAATGAAGAGCAAAGCTATGGCAAGCTCAAGTTCACCATGCCCAAGTTCAACGGAAGCAATGATCCCGAAGAATACCTTTCATGGGCATTGAAAGTTGACAAGATCTTCCGTTTGTACAATTATGAAGAAGAGAAGAAGATCGCGATGGCATCCCTTGAGTTCCAAGACTATGTCCTCATTTGGTGGGAACAAGTCATTGAGCGCCGCGAGGCAAGAGGTGAACCACCCATCACTACTTGGGCACAAATGAAGGATGTCATGAGAGCACGCTTCGTGCCTACCTACTACAACCGTGACCTCTTCAAGAAACTCCAACAACTCAAGCAAGGAACCAAGAGCGTTGAAGAGTACTACAAGGAGATGGAGATTGCAATGATAAGAGACAATGTGACGGAAGATGATTGATACGTCTCCAACGTATCTATAATTTTTGATTGCTCCATGCTACTTTATCTACTGTTTTGGACTATATTGGGCTTTATTTTCCACTTTTATATTATTTTTGGGACTAACCTATTAACCGGAGGCCCAGCCCAGAATTGCTGTTTTTTCCTATTTCAGTATTTCGACGAAACAGAATATCAAACGGAGTCCAAACGGAATGAAACCTACGGGAACGTGATCTTCTCACCGAACGTGATCCAGGAGACTTGGACCCTACTCCAAGAAGTTTCCGGGGAGGTCACGAGGGTGGAGGGCGCACCCCCTGGGCGCGCCCCCTGCCTCGTGGGCCCCTCGGAGCTCCACCAACGTGCTCCTTCCTCCTATATATACCTACATACCCCCATTAGACCAAGGGGGGAGCCAAAAACCTAATTCCACCGCCGCAACTTCCTGTATCCACGAGATCCCATCTTGGGGCCTGTTCCGGAGCTCCGCTGGAGAGGGCATCCATCACGGAGGGCTTCTACATCAACACCATAGCCCTTCCGATGAAGTGTGAGTAGTTTACTTCAGACCTTCGGGTCCATAGCTAGTAGCTAGATGGCTTCTTCTCTCTTTTTGGATCTCAATACAATGTTCTCCCCCTCTCTCGTGGAGATCTATTCGATGTAATCTTCTTTTTGCAGTGTGTTTGTTGAGACCGATGAATTGTGGGTTTATGATCCAACTTATCTATGAATAATATTTGAATCTTCTCTGAATTCTTTTATGTATGATTGAGTTATCTTTGCAAGTCTCTTCGAATTATCCGTTTGGTTTGGCCAACTAGATCGGTAGTTCTTGCAATGGGAGAAGTGCTTAGCTTTGGGTTCAATCTTGTGGTGTCCTTACTCAGTGACAGAAAGAGTTGCAAGGCACGTACTATATTATTGCCATCGAGGATAACAAGATGGGGTATTTATCATAATGCATGAATTTATTCCTCTACATCATGTCATCTTGCTTAAGGTGTTACTCTGTTTTTAACTTAATACTCTAGATGCATGTTGGATAGCGGTCGATGAGTGGAGTAATAGTAGTAGATGCAGGCAGGAGTCGGTCTACTTGTCACGGACGTGATGCCTATATACATGATCATACCTAGATAACCTCATAACTATGCTAAATTCTATCAATTGCTCAACAGTAATTTGTTCACCCACCGTAGAATATCTATGCTCTTGAGAGAAGCCACTAGAGAAACTATGGCCCCCGGGTCTATTCTCATCATATCAATCTCCATTACTTTATTTTACTTGTTTTGCTTTTAGTTTTCACTTTGCATCTATACCAAAAATACCAAAAATATTATCTCTATCAGATCTCACTCTCGTAAGTGACCGTGAAGGGATTGACAACCCCTAAGCGTTGGTTGCGAGTTGCTACCGTTTTGTGCAGGTACGAGGGACTTGCGCTTGACCTCCTACTGGATTGATACCTTGGTTCTCAAAAACTGAGGGAAATACTTACGCTACTGTGCAGCATCACCCCCTCCTCTTCGGGGAAAACCAACGCTAGCTCGAGACATAGCAAGAAGGATTTCTGGCGCCGTTGCCGGGGAGGCCTACGCCAAGTCAAGTCAAGATTTACTCTCCCGTCAACGAGCCATTTCTGGCGCCGTTGCCGGGGAAGCCTACGCAAAAGTCAACATACCAAGAACCCATCACAATCTCTATCTCTCGCATTACATTATTTGCCATTTGCCTCTCGTTTTCCTCTCCCCCACTTCACCCTTGCCGTTTTATTCGCCCTCTCTTTCCCTTTGCCTTTTGTTTGCTCGTGTGTTAGTTTGCTTGTTCGTCACGATGGCCTTACCTAATTTTGGTGATCTTCACCTTAAAAGGCTAGAAGATATCGAAAACAATGTCAGGAAGTTTATGGTCTTGCAATTTGAGCATAACAATTTCTTTAGAAACGAGCTTAAGGAACAAAAGAGTTTTATGAGTTATATGAATAAAGAGCTCGATGATATGTCCAAAGAATTTGATGGTGTAAGAGCCCAAATTGCTCATCTTGAAAAAATGACCGCTGAAATTTCGAATATGCAAGCCACCTTAGTCAATAAGATGGCCGCTAAACCGAATAACTATGAGAATTAAGACGAAGATCTGAAAGTTATTGATGTGTCCCCTATTAAATCTTTGTTTTGCAATATGAATCTTGATGAATCTGATTATGATCTTCCCTTACCTAGAAGGCGTTCTAAGAATTCTGAGTTTTTAGATCCTGATGATGAAATTGATAAAAAGGGATTGAAAGAAATAAAAATCTAGATATTGCTAAACCCACTATTTTGGATCTCAAGGAATTTAACTATGAAAATTTCTCTTTAATTGATTGTATTTCCTTGTTGCAATCCGTGTTAAATTCTCCTCATGCTTATAGTCGAAATAAGACCTTTACCAAACACATTGTTGACGCCTTAATGCAATCTTATGAAGAAAAACTTGAGTTGAAAGTTTCTGTCCCTAGAAAACTCCATGATGAGTGGGAACCTACAATTAAGATTAAAATTAAAAATTATGAGTTTCATGCTTTGTGTGATTTGGGTGCTAGTGTCTCTACTATCCCCAAAGCTTTGTGTGATTTGCTAGATTTCTGTGACTTTGATGATTGCTCTCTAAACTTGCATCTTGCGGATTCCACTATTAAAAAGCCTATGGGAAGAATTAATGATGTTCTTATTGTTGCAAATAGGAATTATGTGCCCGTAGATTTTATCGTTCTTGATATAGATTGCAATCCTTCATGTCCTATTATTCTTGGTAGACCTTTCCTTAGAACGATTGGTGCAATTATTGATATGAAGGAAGGGAATATTAAATTCCAATTTCCCTTAAAGAAGGGCATGGAACACTTTCCTAGAAAGAAAATAAAATTACCATATGAATCTATCATGAGAGCCACTTATGGATTGCCTACCAAAGATGGCAATACCTAGATCTATCCTTGCTTTTATGCCTAGCTAGGGGCGTTAAACGATAGCGCTTGTTGGGAGGCAACCCAATTTTATTTTGTGTTTTTTGTTTTTGGTTCTGTTTAGGAATAAATAATCCATCTAGATTCTGTTTAGATGTGGTTTTATCTTTTAATTAGTGTTTGTGCCAAGTTAAACCTATTAGATCTTCTTGTAAGATAGTTATTTGATCTTGCTGTAATTTCCAGAATCTTTGCGCTCAGTGCCCGAATTGTCAAAAATCACCAGAACGTTATAAAATAGTGATTCCAATTGCTGTTGATCAATAAACAAATTGCCCAGGTCGTCTAATTTTGGTAGAATTTTTTGGGTTCCAGAAGTTTGTGTTAGCAACAGATTACTACAGACTGTTTTGTTTTTAACAGATTCTGTTTTGCGTGTGTTGTTTGCTTATTTTGATGAATCTATGGCTAGTAAAATAGTTTATAAACCATAGAGAAGTTGTAATACAGTAGGTTTAACACCAATACAAATAAAGAACAAGTTCACTACAGTACCTTAAAGTAGTCTTTTGTTTTCTTTCTCTAACGGAGCTCACGAGATTTCTATTGAGTTTTGTGTTGTGAAGTTTTCAAGTTTTGGGTGAATTCTTTTGATGGATTATGGAACAAGGAGTGGCAAGAGCCTAAGCTTGGGGATGCCCATGGCACCCCCAAGATAATCCAAGGACACCAAAAAGTCAAAGCTTGGGGATGCCCCGGAAGGCATCCCCTCTTTTGTCCACTTCCATCGGTAATTTACTTGGAGCTATATTTTTATTCACCACATGATATGTGTTTTGCTTGGAGCGTCTTGTATTATTTGTGTCTTTTCTTGTTAGTCTACCACAATCATCCTTGCTGTACACACCTTTTGAGAGAGCCATGTATGAATTGAAATTTGTTAGAATACTCTATGTGCTTCACTTATATCTTTTGAGCTTGATAGTTTACTCTATGTGCTTCACTTATATCTTTTTGAGCGTGATAATTTTTGCTCTAGTGCTTCACTTAGATCTTTTAGAGCATGGTGGTGGTTTGTTTTAAAGAAACTTGATCTCTCATGCTTCACTTAGATTATTTTGAGAGTCGTTAATAGCATGGTAATTTGCTTAATGTTAATACACTTGGTATTCAAGATATGTGAAACTTTCTTTTTAGTGGGTTGAATACTAAGATAAGTTTGATGCTTGATAATTGTTTTGAGATATGGAGGTGATAATATCATAGTCGTGCTAGTTGAGTAGTTGTGAATTTGAGAAATACTTGTGTTGAAGTTAGCAAGTCCCGTAGCATGCACGTATGGTTAAAGTTGTGTAACAAATTTGAAGCATGAAGTGTACCTGGCTTGTGCATCCTTATGAGTGGCGGTCGGGGACGAGCGATGGTATTTTCCTACCAATCTATCCCCCTAGGAGCATGCGCGTAGTACTTGATTTTTGATGACTTCTAAATTTTTGCAATAAGTATATGAGTTCTTTTGACTAATGTTGAGTCCATGGATTATACACACTTTTACCTTTCCGCCATTTGCTAGCCTCTTCGGTACCGTGCATTGCCCTTTCTCACATTGAGAGTTGGTGCAAACTTCGCCGGTGCATTCAAACCCCGTGATATGATACGCTCTTTCACACATAAACCTCCCTATATCTTCCTCAAAACAGCCACCATACCTACCTATCATGGCATTTCCATAGCCATTCCGAGATATATTGCCATGCAACTTCCATCATCATCATCATCATGACATGCTTTACTTTTGTCATATTGCCATTGCATGATCTTGTAGTTGACATCGTATTTGTGGCAAAGCCACCATGCATTATTTTTCATACATGTCACTCTTGATTCATTGCACCATCCCGGTACACCACCGGAGGCATTCATATAGAGTCATATCTTGTTCTAGTATCGAGTTGTAATCATTATGTTGTAATCAATAGAAGTGTGATGATCATCATTATTAGAGCATTGCCCAATCAAAAGAGAGAGAAAGAGAAAGGCCAAAAAGAAAAAAAAGAAAGGCCCAAAAAAAAGAGAGAAAATAAAAAGGGCAATGCTACTATCTCTTTTTCCACACTTGTGCTTCAAAGTAGCACCTTGTTCTTCATGTAGTGAGTCTCATATATTGTGCTTCAAAGTAGCACCATGATTTCATATAGTGAGTCTCATAAGTTGTCTTGTTCATACTAGTGGGAATTTTTCATTATAGAACTTGGCTTGTATATTCCAACGATGGGCTTCCTCAAAATGCCCTAGGTCTTCATGAGCAAGCAACTTGGATGCACACCCACTAGTTTTCTTTTGTTGAGCATTCTTAGCTCTAGTGCATCCGTTGCATGGCAATCCCTACTCCTTGCATTAACATCAATTGATGGGCATCTCCATAGCTCATTGATTAGCCTCGTTGATGTGAGACTTTCTCCTTTTTTGTCTTCTCTCCACAATCCCCATCATCATATTCGATACCACCCATAGTGCTATGTCCATGGCTCGCGCTCATGTATTGCGTGAAGGTTGAAAAAGTTTGAGATTATTTGAGTATGAAACAATTGCTTGGCTTGTCATCGAGGGTATAGAAGTTGGGAACATCTTGGTGTGACGAAAATGAAGCATAGCCTTACTATATGATTTTGTAGGGATGAACTTCCTTTGGCCATGTTATTTTGAGATGACATAATTGTTTGATTAGTATGCTTGAAGTATTATCATTTTTATGTCAATATGAACTTTTGTCTTGAACCTTTCGGATCTGAATATTCATACCATGATTAAGAAGATTTACATTGAAATTATGCCAAAGTATCACTCCGCATCAAAAATTCTCTTTTTATCATTTACCTACTCGAGGACGAGCGGGAATTAAGCTTGGGGATGCCTGATACGTCTCCAACGTATCTATAATTTTTGATTGCTCCATGCTACTTTATCTACTGTTTTGGACTATATTGGGCTTTATTTTCCACTTTTATATTATTTTTGGGACTAACCTATTAACCGGAGGCCCAGCCCAGAATTGCTGTTTTTTGCCTATTTCAGTATTTCGAGGAAACAGAATATCAAATGGAGTCCAAACGGAATGAAACCTTCGGGAACGTGATCTTCTCACCGAACGTGATCCAGGAGACTTGGACCCTACTCCAAGAAGTTTCCGGGGAGGTCACGAGGGTGGAGGGCGCGCCCCCCCTGGGCGCGCCCCCCTGCCTCGTGGGCCCCTCGGAGCTCCACCGACGTGCTCCTTCCTCCTATATATACCTACGTACCCCCATTAGACCAAGGGGGGAGCCAAAAACCTAATTCCACCGCCGCAACTTCCTGTATCCACGAGATCCCATCTTGGGGCCTGTTCCGGAGATCCGCCGGAGAGGGCATCCATCACGGAGGGCTTCTACATCAACACCATAGCCCTTCTGATGAAGTGTGAGTAGTTTACTTCAGACCTTCGGGTCCATAGCTAGTAGCTAGATGGCTTCTTCTCTCTTTTTGGATCTCAATACAATGTTCTCCCCCTCTCTCATGGAGATCTATTCGATGTAATCTTCTTTTTGTGGTGTGTTTGTTGAGACCGATGAATTGTGGGTTTATGATCCAACTTATCTATGAATAATATTTGAATCTTCTCTGAATTCTTTTATGTATGATTGAGTTATCTTTGCAAGTCTCTTCGAATTATCCGTTTGGTTTGGCTAACTAGATTGGTAGTTCTTGCAATGGGAGAAGTGCTTAGCTTTGTGTTCAATCTTGCGGTGTCCTTACTCAGTGATAGAAAGAGTTGCAAGGCATGTATTGTATTGTTGCCATCGAGGATAACAAGATGGGGTATTTATCATAATGCATGAATTTATTCCTCTACATCATGTCATCTTGCTTAAGGCGTTACTCTGTTTTTAACTTAATACTCTAGATGCATGCTGGATAGCGGTCGATGAGTGGAGTAATAGTAGTAGATGCAGGCAGGAGTCGGTCTACTTGTCAAGGACGTGATGCCTATATACATGATCATACCTAGATAACCTCATAACTATGCTAAATTCTATCAATTGCTCAATAGTAATTTGTTCACCCACCGTAGAATATCTATGCTCTTGAGAGAAGCCACTAGTGAAACCTATGGCCCCCGGGTCTATTCTCATCATATCAATCTCCATTACTTTATTTTACTTGTTTTGCTTTTACTTTTCACTTTGCATTTTTATACCAAAAATACCAAAAATATTATCTCTATCAGATCTCACTCTCGTAAGTGACCATGAAGGGATTGACAACCCCTAAGCATTGGTTGCGAGTTGCTACCGTTTTGTGCAGGTACGAGGGACTTGCGCGTGACCTCCTACTGGATTGATACCTTGGTTCTCAAAAACTGAGGGAAATACTTACGCTACTGTGCTGCATCACCCCCTCCTCTTCAGGGAAAACCAACGCTAGCTCGAGACGTAGCAATGATGAGCAAACTATGGCACGTTTCTTGAATGGACTCAATCATCCCATCAAGAAGATCGCCGACTTCCAACCATAATCGAACCTCATCGAGCTAGTGCATCAAGCTACCAAAGTGGAACGACAAGTACAAGACGACTTCAAGTATGCCAAGTTCTCATCCAAGTGCTATGGCATCTCCAACAATCAAGCTTCGACGACTACAACACCTTCTACCTCAACCAAGCCTTCTCCAGGTAACGGCGACAAGTCAAGTTACATGAAAGCTTCGACAAGCTCAAGTCGTCCTCCTACTACAAGCAACTTCAAGAAAGCTTCATCATCATCTACTCCACCCGATGAGACCATCAAGACAAGTTCTATCAAATGCTTCACATGCGGCGGCCAAGGCCACAAGTCCTTCGAGTGCACAAACAAGCGCACCATGATCCTCAACGACGACGGAACCTATGACTCCATGAGTGAAGGAGAACTGGAAGCTCTTGAGCAAGTGGCCATGCAGCGACAAGTGAACAATGAAGATGAAGATGACCAATTCTTTTGCGATGAAGATTCAAGCCCCGCTCTTGTTGTCTCCAAGGTCTTGACTCTTCAACATCAACAAGACGAAGATCAAAGATGCCATATCTTTCACACAAAGGCCGGCATCAATGGATGTTCCGTCAAGGTCATCGTCGATGGAGGTAGTTGCCACAACCTAGCAAGTGAAGAGCTATGCTCCAAACTCCAATTGGTCAAGATGAAGCACCCTCACCCCTACAAGGTTCAATGGCTAAGTGACAACGGCACCATACAAGTCGAGCATAGAGTACAAGTCTCTTTCAAGATCGGCACCTATGAAGACACATTGGAATGTGATGTCCTTTCGATGACCGTTTGCCACCTCCTCCTTGGACGGCCATGGCAATTTGACCGAGGTGTCATTCACAATGGGCGTAGAAATCACTACAGCTTCAGGATGAAAGGGAAAGAGTTCGTGCTACGTCCTATGTCTCCAAGCCAAGTGATCGCCGACAAGAAAGCCACCCATCATGGAGAAAATAGTGAGAGAGCGATCCACCAAAAAGAGAGTGAGCGCCACAAGCCAAAATTGAGTGACTCCACGATGAGCGACAAGAAAAACTTAGTTCTCTTTGCCACAAAACGTGAGATGAGAGAAGTGTGTGAGAACCCATCAAGTGTCCTACACTATGTCCTATTGTGCAAGGACGAGGTCACACGAACTAACAACTCTCACGATCTACCTTTGGTGTTATCTTCTCTATTGCAGGAATTCCAAGATGTTTTCCCCGATGAGCTACCTCCGGGTCTACCTCCACTATGAGGCATTGAGCACTGAATTGATCTCATCCCCGGAGCGCCGCTTGCCAACAAAGCTCCATACCGTGTCAACCCCGAAGAAACCAAATAAATACAAAGGCAAGTAAAGCATCTAATCGACCATGGTCATGTGCGTGAAAGTTTGAGTCCTTGTGCCGTACCGGTCATTCTTGTGCCAAAACGTGATGGTAGCTTTCGCATGTGCTCCGATTGTAGACCTATCAATGCTATCACCGTTCGTTATAGGTACCCCATTCCACGCCTTGATGATATGCTTGATGAACTTAGCGGTGCCACTATATTTTCCAAAATTGATCTTAAGAGTGGTTACTATCAAATCCGCATACAAGAGGGTGACGAATGGAAAACCGCATTCAAAACCAAGTTTGGTTTGTATGAGTGGTTAGTCATGCCTATGGGTCTCTCGGAAGCACCGGGCACTTTTATGCGCCTTATGAATCATGTCTTTCGCCCTTACATTGGTATATTTGTTGTGGTTTACTTCGATGACATTCTTGTGTTTAGCAAATCTATCCAAGAGCATGTCACCCATGTCCGCACCGTTTTGCAAACTCTTAGGAAAGAGCGTCTCCATGCTAATATGGAGAAATGCCTTTTTGGTGTTGATAAGCTCGTTTTCTTAGGATTTGTTGTCTCTTCTAAGGGTGTTCATGTAGATGAGTCCAAGATCAATGCTATTAAAACTTGGCCCCAACCAACCAATTTGCAACAAGTGCGTAGTTTTCTTGGTTTAGCCGGTTTCTACCGTAGATTTGTGAAGGATTTTAGCACCATTGCTTCACCTTTGCATGCTTTGAGCAAGAAGAACGCGCGTTTTGTTTGGGGACCATCTCAAGATATTGCTTTCAATGAGCTTAAGAATTTGCTTACTCATGCTCCCGTGCTTGCTTTACCCAACTTCGACAAGCCTTTTGAGATTCATTGTGATGCTAGCGGTAATGGCATAGGAGGTGTGTTAACGCAAGAGAAGCGCCCCATAGCTTACTTTAGTGAGAAACTTTCCGGAGCGCAACTCAACTATCCCATATATGACAAAGAGCTATATGCTTTAGTCCGCGTTTTACATGAATGGGAACATTACCTTCATCCCCATGAGTTTATCATTCATACCGATCATGAGACCCTCAAGTATCTCAAGGGTCAAACTAAGTTGAACAAGTGTCATGCTAAATGAAGTGAATTCATTGAGTCTTTTCCCTATGTCATCAAGTACATCAAGGGTAAAGAAAACATCGTAGCGGATGCTCTTTCCCGCATATGCATGTTAGTCATGCAACTTGCGTTAGATGTAATTGGCTTCGATCATATCAAAGACTTATATGAGCATGATACAACTTTTGCCTTTCCTTATGCCAAGTGTTTGATGCATACTTCTTGGGATCGATACTACATCAAAGATGGATACCTTATGAGAGCTAACAAACTTTGCATTCCCGAGTCCTCGCTTCGTTTGTTGCTTTTGCAGGAATCTCATGGAGGAGGCTTAATGGGACACTTTGGTCGCGACAAGACATTTTCTACGCTCTCCAAGAACTACTTTTGGCCCAAGATGCATCGCGACGTCAATCGCTTCACCAACCGTTGTTCTACATGTCGCAAAGCTAAGTCTAAAGCCCAATCTCATGGCCTCTATATGCCACTTCCAATTCCATATCAACCATGGGAATATATTAGCATGGACTTTGTGCTTGGTTTACCTAGAACTCGAAATGGCAAGGATTCCGTTTTTGTTGTCGTGGACCATTTCTCCAAAATGGCTCATTTCATTCCTTGCAACAAGATAGACGATGCTTCACATATTGCAAATTTGTTTTGTAGGGAAATCTTGCGCCTTCATGGAGTGCCAAAGACTATCGTCTCGGACCGTGATGTCAAGTTCCTTAGCTACTTTTGGAAGACCCTATGCGCCAAGCTCGGAATCAAGCTACTCTTCTCCACGGCATACCATCCTCAAACCGACGGCCAAACGGAGGTGACAAACTGCACACTCTCCACTCTACTTCGAGTACTCATCAAGAAGAACATCGAGGAGTGGGAGGAGTGTCTACCCATCGCCGAGTACGCCTACAACCGAGCAAGACATTCGACTACCGGCAAGTCCCCCTTTGAGGTCATCTATGGCTTCAACCCATTGTCCCCATTGGACATTCTACCTCTACCTCTTCAAGAGTGCACAAACTTGGACGCAAGTGCCCGAGCCAACTTCCTCAAGAAGATGCATGAAGATACAAGAAACACCATCGAGCGCCAAGTTCAACGCCTTGCGACCAAGCTCAACTTCAACAAGCAACCTATGGTCTTCAACATTGGTGATCGAGTGTGGCTACACCTTCGCAAGGACCGCTTCCCACAAGAACGCAAATCCAAGCTTCACCCACGAGCGGATGGACCCTTCAAGGTGCTTGCACGCTACAACGACAACGCTTACAAGATCGACCTTCCATGCGACAAGTACAACGTGAGCGACATCTTCAACGTCAAAGATCTCTCTCCTTTCCATGGTGATGAAGATTTTGATCCGAGGACAGATCTTCCCCAAGGGAGGGGAGATGATATGGAGCATCCCAAGGTCATCCCCATGGACCTACCATCGTCTCACCAAGTGCCTACCGGGCCCATGACTCGATCACGTGCAAGAGCCCTTGAAACCGAGGTGACATCTCTCCTCTCACAATTCCACTTCGATGCACATGAGGCATGGCTACTACCTCATATGGATACTTTGTGCATACTCAGGTACAATGGAGAAGCTAAGGAGCAAGGACAAGAAGAAGAGGAAGATGGACGAGAAGACGGAGGAGAAGAAGGGGCAGACGTCAACACTCTGGACAGCCTGGAACTTCCGGCCAGAGCCCGGAACTTCCGGCCCCTGGACCTTCCGGCCGACCCGGAGCTTCCAGCCGCCGATGACCTCGACAAGCCCAGGCGTGCCAACTCTCGGGTTAGCCCGGACCCCGCCCCGGACCTTCCGGCGCCCGGAACTTCCGACCTGCCCAGACCTTCCGGTCCCCGGAAGCCAGCACAGCTCCACGACGCCGACTCTCTGGTTAGGCCGGAACCTCCCCGGAACCTCCGGCGCCCGGAACTTCCGGCCTAGTCCGGAACTTCTGGCCCTGCCTGCGCGCAGCCATTTGGGCCGAGGCCCGTGTACCCCTTTCGTTACCTAGACTATATATACTCTATCCCGCACACTTTCTAGGGTTAGCGTTGTGATAGCTCATACTTCGAGATAGAGCTTCGCTCATCCATACCGATCTACTCCTTGAGAAAGACCGCGACCCCTCTTCGGAGAAGATCAACTTGGATTCAAGACCCCCTCTTGGGTGGACCCATCAAGACCTCCTTCTAGGAGAAGAACCGGTTACTTGTATCGTCCTTTGTTGACCTTGGATCATCGTGTATCTCTTTGTGTATCGAGGATCTAGCGCATGTGTAATCGAATCTTGTTGGTTTGAGTGTTTCTCTTGTGTTTTCCCTCGTGAATCCCCCTCGTGTTCTTCGTGCTTCTCTTTGGGATCCGCTCCTTTCGTGAAAGATCGGTCATCTAGGGTTCCACCCTACATCACCTGCCATACATAAATGTTTTGGCCACATGCAGTCGATGGTTGTCCTACACGACACTCGATACTCGCGTGTGACGCTTTCCGTGGGCCCGCGAGGTCGTCGTCCATCACTTTGACAAACAGCCGGCAGTGAGGTTAAATTGACTAGCAAGGTAGAATCTTTTTTGTTTGTGTTATGGTGGTATATAGTACGCATCGAAGAGGTGGGAGGGGACTAGCACATATACTATACGTACACGTCCGTGAACAAGTACACCTCACTCAGTGTCGGGACTTTTTGGTTTCCGAGGCACGTGCCACATCAAAATTGTGAAATTGGTTATTCGAACATCACACAACACCTTTTTGGGACACATGCATATACCAGCTAGGACACTCACGTGTGACGCTTCCATCTATGGGCCCACGAGGCCATCGTCGATGCATGCATGCATCACTTTGACCTACATCGGGAGAGGTTAATTAATTTCACCATCGATGAGGATTCTTTTGGGTTACATATATTACGACAGGAGCATATAGTATGCGGTGAAGAGGGGGGGAAGGGGACCATCATATGTAGTACGCTTGATATGAACCTCGCTCTATGTGGGTGCATGGTTTACAGTTTTTGAGGCATGCGACACATCAAAGTTGTGCATTTTGGGTATTCACCATATATATGTTTGGCCCACATGCAAAGCGGTGGTGGTTGTCCTCTCGCACCCACTTAAGCGGTTATCAGCGATATCGATGCTTTCCATTTGTGGGCCCGCTTGGTCCATCACTACTTTTTCCTGACAACGAGAGATGACATGCATGATATAGCTTGAGCACACACACATGCATGTGTACGCATGAATCCCTCCCATCGAGTCGAAGAGGCTAGTACAATGACACATCATGAAACGATCTCGCTCTGTGTGGGGAGATAGTGTATGATTTTTGACACACGTGCCACATCAATGTTGTGTATTCAAACATGCATGCATGCATCACCTCCATACATATGCATGTAGTGGTTGCCTTCGAACGGTACACTCCCTCGCGTGGTAATCGGTGACAAGTCTATATATTCATGGGCCCGCGTGGGCATCCATGATCACCTAACCAACAACAAGATAGGTTACCATGGCGGATTCTTCATTTGGTTCATGTTATCATAGTATAGGTCATGGTGAGATTCAGACCTAATTAAGTTTGAGCGCATATATGCATGAATCCCCGCCGTTGGCTTGAAGTGTGGTGTAACATACATATGCATTGTCAACCTAACCCTCACTCAGTCTGGGGATTTCTAGTTCGAAATCACGATGCCACATCAAAGTTCTTCCATTGTTACTCAAAAACACACCTCTCCATACATTGTTTGGGCCACACGCATGTAGTGGTTGTCTTCGGGGACTAGCTACTTGCGTGATTATTTGTGATCTAGCCCATCTCCGGGGTCGTATGGACGGCCATCACTTTGACCAACAACAAGAGAGAGATTGTACGACCAATGTGGATTATTCTTGGTCCGTTTTACGATCCATGTTGGTGAGATATATGCCTCTCTGGCCCGTCGACTGAAAGTGTGTGTGTGTGGGGGGGGTTGCTACTTCGCACTTTGCTAGGTGAACTCATAGCATAGGATTCCCTTCGTGGCGACACGAGGGGGTGGGGGGCTGCTAGCTACTTCGCAATTTGCTAGGTGAATGAACCTCGGTTGGGGAGGATGCGTTCATAGCTTAGGATTCCCTTCAT
>NC_041388.1:464855725-464858319 GCF_002162155.2 Triticum dicoccoides | reverse complement strand
TTCATGCCGACACGAGGGAGGAGGGGGGATGCTAGCTACTTCGCACTTTGCTAGGGTGAACCTCGGTTGGGGGGGAGGGGGCATGCATTCATAGCTTAGGATTCCCTTCGTGCCGACACGAGGGGGGTGGGTGGGGGCAAGCAATACAGTGCGCTTTGCGATAGAGGTGCCACATCGAAGTTGCATTTGGTATTTGAAAACCAAACCACCCTTTTGTTACATAAATTTGGTCCACATGCAAGTGTGTTTGTGTTCTAACCCTCTCCCGCATCATTTTTCGCCAAATTTATGAACATTAGATAAGTCGGATGACGCAACAGACACGGTTCACTCAAACTAACCGTGTGCCACGCCGGTGCACCTATCACACACACATCCGCATAGTACATTGGGCTCCACGAGGCTCCCCCTCTCAAAAATATCTGCCCGCCTCAAGGGTTTTTCTGTTTCATAACACACGGTTGTTATCTCCGGACCGTGTGCGATGTTTCTTGTTCCCAATCGCGCCTTCATCCCTAGAAAATATTTGCCCGCCTCGAGGGTTTTTCTGTTTCATAACACACGGTTGTTATCTCCGCACCGTGTGTGATGCACTATCATCAAAATTTTCAATAGCCCGACATTTCAATCCCGCGTAGTAAAATTTTCAGTACCCGCGTCATTTCCTCAAACACCCCACGCCCCCTCCACACACACACACACACACACACACACACACACACACCAAAACCTCCTCGGGCGTGCGCGCGCACACACACACACCCTCCCTCGCTCGAAACCCTAGCAAGGTCGTCGCCGCCGCCGCAAGGCCTCCATTGTCAACATCTGCCCGTTTGCCCATGTAGCTTACCCACTGATCTCCATACCCAGGCCACCCTGATTTTCTTACATGACGCCTGCCAAACACCCCCTTTCCCACAGATCCCCATCCCCACACCCCACTCCAGAGTGTCACAGCCTAAGCTCGGCTACGCTTCCCGTGGAGCTCGAGGATCGACTGGCCCAAAAGAGGTGTATAGCGGTCTCTTCACCCGACATTGCCGAGGAAGCCGGCGACCATTACTGGAGGCAGGCACTCAAGCAGTGGGCTAGAGTATGCGGGCATGTATCGTCCGTCGGCTACGACATCGAGGTCATCGACAGCGACGACCTGAGGCGGGCTATGTCACAGGTTAAGTGGCCCACACCAAACCCCTCGGGTTCAACCACCATCGGTCTCATCCATGGCCCCGCAACCGATCTCCTCTCGCTCGCTGTCAACAATTTGCCATTCTACATCACCATCGAGCCCCTTTTGTCATTTCTGAAGGACACTGTCGGGGGAAACGACACCTACGGGATCACGAGGAATCCCTTTTTGCTACGGTTGGCGGGCGCGGGGCTGTGGAAAGAGCGGGATTGAGAGATTAACGCGGGGGGATTATCCAGGTTCGGGCCGCAAGTGATGCATAATACCCTACTCCTGCTGGTTCCTTTTTATCTAGTGTTCTTGGACTAGCTACAAGGCGTGTAGGGTCCAAAAAATTTGAATCCTCTCTCAGTACGCCACGGGCCTCCTTTTATAGTCAAAGGGGCTACCACTGTGGCGCACAGGATATGGAAAGCTATACAGTAATCGAGTCTATCTCTTGGCACCGTAGGACAAATGCATTTAATGCACTAACAACGTGCCCTCCTTGCTTTATCGGGGACGGTAAGGAAGCTCGTCCCAGCTGTCGCCGCCTCGCCTGGCTTCGACGCGCGTCTGAACTAGCAAGGCGTGTAGCGCCACGCTGGCTGCTGAGTTGGTGCGGTGGCAGAGTCATCATGAAGATCTGCATGCCACCACGCAGGTGCTTGCCGAGTCGGCCTAGAGGCTGCACATCACCATGCAGGCGCCCGCCTAGCTGGTGGGCTGGTAGCTGCATGGGAACGGCAGTGGAGTCTTGGCAGATGTGGGCCTCGCTACGGCCCCTCGGATGTTTTCGGCAAGAGTCTTGTCGGGGCCCCAGCAAGGGTCTTGCCGCGACATCGTGGTTATCCCCGGAAAGGGCCTTGCCGGGGGTCTCATGGGTATCCTTGGCAAGGATCTTGCTGATGATCGTTGTCTTCTGGTCATCATCTAGTCTTGTGTGCTTCTAGTCTCCACAAAGATCTGCATGCCACCATGGAGGTGCCTCCCGAGCCTCGGTTCCAAAGTGGATGATGGTGTTGGAATTCTTGGGCTCAAGGGGGGCGGCTCTGCTGGTGTCGGGAAAGTTGCCCCGGCAATGTTCTTGCCGGGGCTGCGGAGGCCGCCCCGACAAGGGCCTTGCCGGGGGAGTCCACCTCGCCCCTCTGCTCTTCATGTTTCTGGCTTGCCGTTGCTCTGGCGGTCTTGTGGCTTCGCTTCCTTCCTCTGCCCCGCTAGGTGTGGCTGTAGGCACGGCTCCAACTACCCGCACACAAGTAAAGGGGTACAAAACAGGACCCCTCCATTTGTGCACCAACAGGAGCCCCCGGGCCTGGGCCATACATAAGCGCGACGCGTTGTTGGGCCAGGCCCAAAACGGTGCGCGGGCATGCGGGTCCTGGTTGTACTGCTGTAACTCCCTCGCTCGTCGCACTTCCCCATG
>NC_041388.1:464852641-464855518 GCF_002162155.2 Triticum dicoccoides | reverse complement strand
GTGACGTGGGGGTCATGCGTGGGGCGGTTTCTGCCCTCATGCATCACATCGTAGTAAATGGTAAAGAGGCGACCCACACCTTCCCCATAAAAGGAAGGAAAACACAGGGGCACGACTCATTTACTAGGTGGACTCGGGTCGCGGCCTTCAAGGTGCCCGTGCTCCATGGTCACGGGGTGGAATGCAGTCGCTTCAGTCACCCTCTTGATTCCGGTTCGCTTGCCACGTGTCCTCCATGGCCCGAGGAGGATAGGTGGTGGAGGCGGAGGGCACATGCCATAATGTGGAGGCGGGAAACTAGGGCGTTGCTGATTGGAGCAGCGGGTGTTGGGGATACACATAACAGGTAGGCCCACGAAGGGTCGAAATATCATAAAGCATGGGGTCCACACAATATGTGGGTCCAGATAAATTTCATACAGACATACTATCCACTGGGATGACCATCAAGTCACTCGGACGACAACAACCTCTCGGAGCATAGCACTCCGCTTGACCAAGTCATTCCACTCGGAGCACCTGATCTCACTCGGATATGCGAAGACCAGCAGTCAACAAGGCACTCGAAGCATCATCTTAGTAGTAGGCTGAGTTATGGCATTAACGCCCCCACTTTGTATCATAGGAGGTGAGGGGTGGCGCACTCTATATAAGCCACCCCCACCACTAGACTAGGGGGCTCTTTTTTCTTCCATCTCTCTCTCTCTCTCTCTCTCTCTCTCTCTCTCTCTCTCTCTCTCTCTCTCTCTCTCTCTCTCTCTTTCACCATCAGTCTCAGGACTACGGGGATCTGTTCTCCTCTCATTGTAATCTCTGGATACATACTAAGATAAACAAAGCCTCTCTGGAGCACGGGATGTAGGGCTGTTATCTCCACCGCGAGAGGCCCGAACTCGCTAAAACCACCGTGTCACCCATATGCATCTCGATAGATCATGCTCCTTTATCCTACCCCTCTCTTATTATCGGAGTCGTTACCACGACAGTTGGCGCCCACCTTGGGGCATGGCGTCTATCGAGCCATGATGCAAATGGTTATTTCTTCAACCACCGGCGGCAAATCGATTCCTGCTGGTGCCCTCTATTCGGTTGCATCTTCATGTTTTAACACGTTTTTTACTGTTCATCCTCACGACGAGCAAAACATCACAAACAGAAGGGAAACACACATCCATCCAAATTCCAAGCACAAACAAGGATTGACGATGTGAAAGTAGGAAACAAACTGTGCCTTCACACACAGTAACCGGCGCCGCCTGCGTCATCGTGGTCATGCTCGACCACCGGCGTCGTCATCACGCACTGCCGCCGGTGTCGTCCGCCCCATCGTCGTCTCTGACCTCGGTGCAGCCGAGAGCCGAATGCGCCTCCGCACGTGGCCACCGGGGCCGTCCTCCTCATCGTCGTCACGCACGACTGCCGGCATCGTCATCATGCGCGACCGTCGGTGCCGTCCACCTCATCGTCGTCACGCACGACCGGCAGTGTCGTCACACACAACCGCCAGCGCTGTTCTCCACGTCGTCGACTCCAGCATCGAGTTCACGGCTGCTCAGCGATGATCTCTGCAGTGGAGGCGCGGGCCCGGCGCAGCATAGGCGTGCATCGCTCCTTCCTCCGGCACCGGTCGCCGGGGACGGTCTCCATGGTGGGGGTGCGCTGCGGCGTCAACCTATGAAACAGCCTCGACCCACAACCGATGGCTGTTCAGGATTCAAGGAATCAATGCCTCATAAGTGCATGCATAACGTGGGCTGTTTCATCCATCAATTGACTGCATGCAGAAAAAATGGAAACGGAAGGGCGCTGATCTTCAACGCCGGATTAATTGGCTGCCTCATTAATTGGCCATTCAAACAAGGTGCATTGATTCATTTTTCCACATCCACCTGGCCAGCCTCCAGCACAGAGGCAGCTTGCATTGACTTCAAGCCGGCCCAGGCGCTCACTACTCCGGGCCCGTACTCTGGTACGCTCGGACAAACACAAGTCTACGCTGGCACAGATGCAACACTCAGGCACACCTCATTTTCTTGGACACGTTCAGGCGACTAACATGCAGGCACTTGATCATTCATGTGTTCCCACTCGGTCCAACGTCAATCGCTCGCCGATAACATGTACGATGGAGTCATCCCACACTGCTGCATCCGATGACTGCAGCAGCACACCGATGCAACCAGAAGCTGTCTCCGCCCTCGCACACGGGACACGACGGCGTCTCCCGCGCTGGAGGCACAAACCCGATGCGGCATGGAAACCAGGAGTTGGCCATGCCGCCATGCTCAACAGCTTCTCCCTCCGACGTTGATGGTTCAGGGACAGCCTCTGCGGACGCTCGGCGGCTCATCCCTCATGTATCATCTGCCCGGCGCGACACGGGCGCACACTGCCACCGGCATAATTCACTCGGCATCAAATCTCACCAGTCGACATGGTCACTCGGATGGAATTAGCTCACTCACACCAAACCGGATCGTAGGCGCTCGGCCGCCTGTGCGTCATCGCTCGACTGCACATGACCTCATCACTCGGCCGCCCTGCACACGGTGACCAAGCTGTTCGCATCATCATCAACTTGTCCGACTCGTTCGCCCCGCGCATCATCACTCCGCGGCACGCGCTTCTACTTCATCCGGACGCCCCGCGCATCATCATTTCACGGCACGCGCGTCTACTTTACTCGAACGCCCCGCACGTCACCACTCCACTGGACGCGTCTACTTCACCCAGACGCCCTGCGCATCTTAACTCTGTGGGACGCGTCTACTTCACTCAGACGCCCCGCGCATCGTCGCTCCGTGCCACGCGTCTACATCACCCCGAGGCCCCGCGCGTCGCCACGCGTACACTCACATGGATGCCCCGCACATCGTC
>NC_041388.1:464832614-464852217 GCF_002162155.2 Triticum dicoccoides | reverse complement strand
GCGTCTACTTTACTCGGACGCCCCGCGTGTCGCCACTCCGCTGGACGAGTCTACTTCACACAAACACCCTGCGCATCGTCACTCCGCGGGACGCTTCTACTTCACTCGGACGCCTCGCACATCGTCGCTCCGTGGCACGCGTCTACATCGCCCCGAGGCCCCGCGCGTCGCGACGCGTCTACTTCACCCGGACGCCCTGCACATCGTCACTCTACGGGACGCGTCTACTTCACTCAGACGCCCCACGCATCGTCACTCCGCGGCACACGTCTACATCGCCCCGACGCCCCGCGCGTCTCCATGCGTCTACTCCACATGGACGCCCCACGTGTCGTCAATCCGCGGGACGCGTCTACTTCACTCGGACTCCCCGTGCATCTTGATACGTCTCCAACGTATCTATAATTTTTAATTGCTCCATGCTATATTATCTTCTGTTTTGGATGTTTATGGGCTTTATTATACACTTTTATATTATTTTGGGGACTAACCTATTAACCTAGAGCCCAGTGCTAGTTTCTATTTTTTCTTTGTTTTAGAGTATGGCAGAAAAGGAAAATCAAACGGAGTCCAATTGACCTGAAACTTCACGGAACTTATTTTTGGAAGGAAAGCAACCCGGGAGACTTGGAGTCCATGTCAAGGAAGCTTTGAGGAAGCCACTAGGTAGGGGGCGCGCCCTCCATCCTCATTGATAGGGGCTAAGGTGTCCCGATGTTTCGATGAGATGGTGGCTATCGTTTTCTGTGGGAGTCGACCTTGCCGATCCGACTACGAACGTGCGAGACGTCGCGCCTTAGCAATCGCTAAACCAACTTCCGAGGTTTATTGACCACGCCGGAGCACGATCAACCTGACCACGAGGGTCTGTTTCCTGCGAGCAAACGAAGAACAAGCAAGAAACTGAGATTGCAATCGGGATATTGCGAATATAGGATGAAAGCTTTATTGATCAAGGCGGGGTTCTGTGACGTCTTGGTCTGGTCGTTGGACACAAACAAAGTACGCGAAGTTGCAGCTATGGCGAACTTTTAATCTAAACAAAACCCAAAGTCTAAACGACGCCCTAAGGGTTGTATATATGGAGGAAGAGGGGGCAATTTCGTGGCCCTTGAGGGTGGGGTCCGAAACCAACCCTAACTCTTGTTTCCCCACACATACGGACTCTAAAAATAGCCTATACTTAAGTATTTCGAAATTACATGGGCCTGGCCCATTAATAAGGTGACGCAGCACCTAGAATAGCCTATGGACGAATATTATGAAGTGACATCTTGTATATTTCGTCCAAGGCTTCATGCACTCCTTATGGCGGCTTTAAAGTCCTGAAATCATCACTTGTAACTCCGTTCTTGATCCCCTTGCGCATGCCATCAACTCCATGTGTGTTCTTGCTCCAATGTTCATCCTTCTCCACGCTAGGCCCTTCATTTGTAAGCAAAACAAATGTATCCAATTTAGGCAGCATCATAATCTCATGAACATTAGAATCATTACGAAGAAACGAAAGTACCTGGTAATTTAACTGGCGTGCGCGAGCTCTAGTAATTGGTCCAGTATATGTAACAGTAGGGGCTGTGGGTGTAACAATGGTATTGATGTCCTCATCATCCTGCCCTTCTTGAAATGAAGTCGTCCTCGACGGAAGCGCATCTTCCTCACCCAAATAAGGCTTCAAATCTGCAATGTTAAAAGTGGGACTAACCCCAAAATCTACAGGTAGCTCAAGTTTATATGCATTATCATTTATTTTCTCTAACACCTTAAAAGGACCATCAACACGTGGCATTAGTTTTGATTTGCGCAGATTAGGAAATCTATCTTTACACAAATGTAACCAAACAAGATCTCCAGGCGCAAACACAACATGTTTTCTACCCTTATCTCCAGCAAGTTTATATTTAGCATTCATACGCTCAATGTTTTCCTTAGTTAACTCATGCATTTTTAAAATCAATTCAGAACATTCTTTAGCATCAAAATTAACCTTCTCTGGAGATGGAAGAGGCAACAAATCAATAGGTGCACGAGGTAGGAAACCATACACAATTTCAAAAGGGCACATCTTAGTAGTAGAATGCAACGAACGATTATAAGCAAATTCAATATGAGGCAAGCATTCTTCCCACATTTTCTTGTTATTCTTCAAAACAGCCCTAAGCATAGTAGACAATGTTCTATTGACTACCTCAGTTTGTCCATCAGTTTGGGGGTGACAAGTAGTACTAAAAAGCAGCTTAGTCCCCAACTTAGCCCATAAACATCTCCAAAAGTGGCTAAGAAATTTAGTATCACGATCTGAAACAATAGTATTTGGCACACCATGTAAGCGAACAATTTCACGAAAGAACAAATCAACAACATTAACAGCATCATCGCTTTTATGACATGGTATAAAGTGTGTCATTTTCGAGAACCTATCCACGACAACAAATATGCTATCCCTCCCCTTCTTTGTTCGAGGTAAACCTAAAACAAAGTCCATAGATATATCCTCCCAAGGAACACTAGGTACAGGCAAAGGCATATATAAACCATGAGGATTGAGTCGTGACTTAGCTCTTTGACATGTAGTGCAGCGAGCAACAAAACGCTCAACATCCCGTCTCATCTTTGGCCAAAAGAAATGTGTAGCAAGTATATCCTCCGTCTTCTTGACGCCAAAGTGTCCCATTAATCCTCCTCCATGCGCCTCCTGCAACAACAAAAGACGAACGGAGCTAGCTGGAATGCATAGCTTGTTAGCACAATACACAAATCCATCGTTAAGAATGAACTTGTTCCAAGTTCTCCCTTCCTTACAATTCTGCAATACATCTTTAAATCCAGCATCATGAACATATTGATCTTTGATGGTCTCCAAACCAAATATTTTAAAGTCAAGTTGTGAAAGCATAGTATAACAACGAGACAAGGCATCAGCAATAACATTTTCTTTACCCTTCTTGTGTTTAATGACATAAGGGAAAGTCTCAATGAATTCAACCCATTTAGCATGTCTACGGTTCAGTTTTGCTTGACTTTTAATGTGTTTCAAAGATTCATGATCAGAATGTATAACAAATTCCTTGGGCCATAAATAATGTTGCCATGTTTCTAAGGTCCGAACAAGAGCATATAATTCTTTATCATAAGTAGAATAGTTCAGACTAGGCCCACCCAATTTTTCAGAAAAGTATGCAACAGGTTTTCCATCTTGTAATAACACACCTCCTAATCCAATTCCACTAGCATCACATACAAGCTCAAAAGTCTTATTGAAATTAGGAAGTTGGAGTAAAGGAGCATGTGTCAACTTATCTTTCAATACCGTGAAGGCTTCTTCCTGTGCGGTATCCCAAACAAAAGGCACATCCTTCTTTGTAAGCTCGTTGAGAGGTGCAGCAATGGTGCTGAAATCTCTCACAAAACGCCTATAGAAACCAGTGAGGCCAAGGAAACTCCTCACTTGTGTGACCGTTTTGGGCTGCGGCCAACTCTCAATAGCTTCAATCTTGGCTTTATCAACTTCAATTCCCTTTGTCGAGCAGTTCTTGTACTTGACGCATAATCTCCTTCGTCTCCTCTGGATTGGTACGGTATGGTGCACGGTTGGGTAGCGAAGCACCGGGAATTAAGTCAATTTGATGCTAATTCCCTCGAATAGGTGGTAATCCCGGTGGCACGTCTTGTGGAAAGACGTCAGTGAACTCCTGCAAAATGTTAGTGACAGCAGGGGGCAAAGAGGAAGGCACGTCCTCGAATGAAAATAATGCCTCTTTGCACACAAAAGCATAGCAAACAAATTTGCTAAAATCTAGCTCATCAATATCAGATTTGGTGGCAAGTAAACATGCACTTTTCAATTTAATTTCAGAAACAACAGTAGATGGTTTATTATTACGCTTCATTTGGTGCTCAAATTCTTTTGCCACAATCTGATTTTCACTCTTATTTGTCTCCTGTTTTGCTTTATTAGCTCTATTAATATCATCTTTCAAAATGGAATCAGGAGTCATAGGAAGCAAAGTAATATTTTTATCGTTATGAACAAGAGTATACTGATTGTTTCTACCATGGTGTACAGAATTTTTATCAAATTGCCATGGTCTACCAAGTAATAAGGAACATGCTTGTATAGGTACCACATCACAATCAACATAATCAGCATATGTAGAGATACTAAAATGCACACGAACAGTACGTGTTACCTTAACCTTGCCGCTGTTGTTGAACCATTGGATGTAGTAAGGATGTGGATGTGGTCTTGTGGTGAGAGATAGCTTCTCCACCATCTCCATGCTAGCCAAGTTATTGCAGCTCCCTCCATCTATGATCACGCGAACAGAATGTTCCTTCACAACTCCCTTTGTATGGAACAAATTATGCCTCTGATTTTGCTCAGCTTGTGTAACCTGCACACTCAAAACACGTTGAGCAACTAAACATTCATACCTGTCAGCATCTTCAGGAACCATGTATTGCGTCTCATGATCAGAATCGTCTCCACCGTGTTCGTCACGTGTAATAAGAGCCAAAGTCTCCTCATCATAGTCACTAGCGGACTCATACCCACCATCCTCAGTAACAATCATCACACGCTTAGATGGGCATTCTCTCACATAATGACCTCCACCCTTGCAACATCGACAAATAATATCATGTGTTTGCCCTGTTGATGCCATGGATGAAGAAGAGATCTTTGCAGGCCCAGAAGGTGTGCTCTTGGCAGATAGTGGTGATTGTGCCTGCTTTATTGTATCACGGTTGGAGGTGGCAGCCGACGGAGGCGCCGGTGTAGCAGAACGTGTGGAAGTAGGTGATGCACATGGTGTCCATGATGAAGGTCGACCTGCAGAAAAGTTAGTCCGCGCCAATGCCTGTCGATCCTGCACTTCACGTTCAGCTTTACAAGCAAGATGGAATAAACGAGTGATATTAGTATACTCCTTATACTCTAGAATCATCTGAATCTCTCTATTTAATCCACCCATAAAACGTGCAAGCATAGCTTCATTCTCCTCAACAATACCACATCTAATCATGCCGGTTTGTAATTCCTGATAATATTCTTCTACATAATTTTTCCCCTGTCTTAAGCGCTGCAATTTTTGAAGTAATTCACGTTGATAATATGGTGGAACCCAACGAGTACGCATAGCAGTTTTCAAAGCAGCCCAAGTAGCCGGAATAGGATATAATCTACAATGCTCAGACCACCAAACACATGCAAAACTAGTGAAAGCACAAACAGCAGCAGGAACACGTCTCTCCTCGGGATATTGTAAACATGTAAATCGTTGTTCAGTTTCTAACTCCCAAGTAAGATATATATCAGGAACATATCTACCCTCAAATGGTGGAATATTCAATTTTAGTTTAGGGAGATGGTCATGATCTCGTACCTGAGGGTGAGCCCTACCATTGCCATTATTTGCATGTGGACGACCTGGTGGTTGCTGTGCTGGTGGTGGCACGTAGTTCTGATTTTGATCAACCTCATCCTCATAATCTCCCACATAATCATCCTCCTCCACATCAGCAGTAGGAGCCACAGAAGTATCAACAGCAGCACCAGCAGTTTGGCCCGACTAAAGAGGGACACGGCTTGCTCGGCAGAGGGCTGTTTCCTGACGTGGAGGTAGTCGGTGTTGTTGCTGTTGTTGCAGAGGTGCGGCAGGAGCAGCCGGTGGTGGTGGTGGAAAACGCGAAAGCAATTCAGCAAACTTGTTAACGAGCTTTGTTTCAAACGTCTTCTCCATGCCATCTATCTTCTCCATGGCCTCTTCAAATCTGTTTATCACATCTTGCACCTGTCCACTCATCATTTGCTGAAACGTATCATGAAGCTCCTTGTTCGTCAAGTTCTCCCAGTCAGTCTCGTCGGCTTGTGATCCTGGCATGGTTAGCAGCAATAGAAACACACAAGAATATGATCCTACAGACTAGTAACAAGTGGTGGTGGTGGCGGGTGTCACAAATCCATCAAGCAAATCTCAAATTCTTACCAGTTCTTATCCAGCAGCAGGCGGTGATCGGCAACCGTTATAGTCAAAACTCTCAAAAGCTTGGATAGAGCGATTTCCAGGGAGAGTCAAACGCACGATGTAGAGGTATGTGGAGCTGGGAAGGCTGATAGTATGGTAACAAAAAGGGTCAGCAATACTCAATTCAAAGATGCAAAGTTGAATAAACGCTCAACGACGGTACTGTGCTGGTCCTAGGCTAGACCGTGCTAGAGACGCGAGCCTAGAACACTAACAAAATCACAGCGCTGCACGTAAATAAGGGAAAAGCACACTCTGGAACTCTTTTTTTTCGCTCCTTTTTTTGCGCTCCTTTTTTTTGCGCTCCTCTTTTTTTTTGCGAAAAATCACTATAATGGCGAGTGTCTCAAAACTCTTCCCTCGTCAAACTGATAGGATGGGCACGAAATTTTTTTTTTCACTTTTTTTTCGGAAATCAGGGCAGCGACGACGAAAAAGTGCGACAAAAAATCACTATGATGGCACGTGGCTCAAAAGACTCAGAAAAGCCTAAAAATAGGAAAGGGAAAAAAAATTTGCCCGTGAAAATTTTGGCCTAAAAACTGCCCGGGGGTCTCCAGACTCTTTTTTTTCCGAGACCTACGCAGGCAAGGAAACACGAATCAGAATTTACATTGATCTCAAGAACAAACCTAATATGAGAAGAACTCGGATTGGTGGTGGATATATGGTTGTGGTATATGGCAGCGGTGGTGGTATATGGTAGCGGTGGTGGTATATGGATACAGATTGGTGGTGGTATATGGATACGGATTGGTGGTGGTATATGGATATGGATTCAGAGCGGTGGCGGATAAGCAAAAGTGATAGATGGGCGATGATGATGGTGCGGTGGCGGCGTGACAACTTGTGACCAGAACTCCAAAATCTAAAAGACTAGACTCTAAGACCAGCAACTTGACACGACGATGAAACCGCAAATTCAACAAAGCAAAAACCCTAAAAAGATTATGCAAAGGCTCAGATTGGTTCGGATATGATGAACTAACCCTAATTTTTTTGTGGCTTTTTCGTGGACTGTAGGTATGAAGAACAGACTCGATCTAATCTACGAAAAACTGTAAAATCTCACCGAGCAACCTAGAAATCTGATACCACTTGATAGGGGCTAAGGTGTCCCGATGTTTCGATGAGATGGTGGCTATCGTTTTCTGTGGGAGTCGACCTTGACGATCTGACTACGAACGTGCGAGACGTCGTGCCTTAGCAATCGCTAAACCAACTTCCGAGGGTTATTGACCACGCCGGAGCACGATCAACCTGACCACGAGGGTCTGTTTCCTGCGAGCAAACAAAGAACAAGCAAGAAACTGAGATTGCAATCGGGATATTGCAAATATAGGATGAAAGCTTCATTGATCAAGGCGGGGTTCTGTGATGTCTTGGTCTGGTCGTTGGACACAAACGAAGTACGCGAAGTTGCAGCTATGGCGAACTTTTAATCTAAACAAAACCCAAAGTCTAAACAACGCCCTAAGGGCTGTATATATGGAGGAAGAGGGGGGAATTTCGTGGCCCTTGAGGGTGGGGTCCGAAACCAACCCTAACTCTTGTTTCCCCACACATACGGACTCTAAAAATAGCCTATACTTAAGTATTTCGAAATTACATGGGCATGGCCCATTAATAAGGTGACGCAGCACCTAGAATAGCCTATGGACGAATATTATGAAGTGACATCTTGTATATTTCGTCCAAGGCTTCATGCACTCCTTATGGTGGCTTTAAAGTCCTGAAATCATCCCTTGTAACTCCGTTCTTGATCCCCTTGCGCATGCCATCAACTCCATGTGTGTTCTTGCTCCAATGTTCATCCTTCTCCAAGCTAGGCCCTTCATTTGTAAGCAAAACAAATGTATCCAATTTAGGCAACATCATAATCTCATGAACATTAGAATCATTACCAAGAAACGAAAGTACCTGGTAATTTAATTGGCGTGCGCGAGCTCTAGTAATTGGTCCAGTATATGTAACAGTAGGGGCTGTGGGTGTAACAATGGTATTGATGTCCTCATCACTCATGGGCCCCTCGTGGCTCCCCTAACGTACTTCTTCCGCCTATATATCTCCATATACCCTAAAACGATCAGGGAACACAATAGATCGTGAGTTCCACCGCCATAAGCCTCCGTAGCCACAGAAAGCCAATCTAGACCCGTTCCGGCACCCTACCGGAGGGGGAATCTCTCTCCGGTGGCCATCTTAATCATCCCGGTGCTCTCCATGACGAGGAGGGAGTAGTTCTCCCTCGGGTCTGAGGGTATGTACCAGTAGCTATGTGTTTGATCTCTCTCTCTCTCTCTCTCTCTCTCGTGTTCTTGAGGTGATATGATCTTGATGTATCGCGAGCTTTGCTATTATAGTTGGATCTTATGATGTTTTCTCCCCCCTCTACTCCCTTGTAATGGATTGAGTTTCCCCTTTGAAGTTATCTTATCGGATTGAGTCTTTAAAGATTTGAGAACACTTGATGTGTGTCTTGCCATGCGTATCTGTGGTGACAATGGGATACCACGTGATTCACTTGATGTATGTTTTGGTGATCAACTTGCGGGTTCCATCCATGAACCTATGCATAGGGGTTGGCACACGTTTTCGTCGTGATTCTCCGGTAGAAACTTTGGGGCACTCTTTGAGGTTCTATGTGTTGGTGGAATAGATGAATATGAGATTGTGTGATGCATATCATATAATCATACCAACGGATACTTGAGGTGACATTGGAGTATCTAGGTGACATTAGGGTTTTGTTTGATTTGTGTCTTAAGGTGTTATTCTATTACGAACTCTAGGGCTGTTTGTGACACTTATAGGAATAGCCCAATGGATTGATTGGAAAGAATAACTTTGAGGTGGTTTCGTACCCTACCATAATCTCTTCGTTCGTTCTCTGCTATTAGTGACTTTGGAGTGACTCTTTGTTGCATGTTGAGGGATAGTTATGTGATCCAATTATGTTATTATTGTTGAGAGAACTTGCCCTAGTGAAAGTATGAACCCTAGGCCTTGTTTCAACGCATTGCAATACCATTTGTGCTCACTTTTATCATTAGTTACCTTGCTGTTTTTATATTTTCAGATTACAAAAACTATTATCTACTATCCATATACCACTTGTATCACCATCTCTTCGCCGAACTAGTGCACCTATACAATTTACCATTGTATTGGATGTGTTGGGGACACAAGAGACTCTTTGTTATTTGGTTGTAGGGTTTCTTGAGAGAGACCATCTTCATCCTACGCCTCCTACGGATTGATAAATCTTAGGTCATCCACTTGAGGGAAATTTGCTACTGTCCTACAAACCTCTGCACTTGGAGGCCCAACAACGTCTACAAGAAGAAGGTTGTGTAGTAGACATCAAGCTCTTTTCTGGCGCCGTTGCCAGGGAGGTTAGCGCTTGAAGGTATATATTTAGATCTTGCAATCGAGTCTTTTAGTTTCTTGTTTTATCACTAGTTTAGTTTATAAAAGAAAACCACAAAAAAATATGGAATTGAGTTTGCCTCATACGCTTCATCTTTTTAATATCTTTCGTGAGTATGATGGAAAGGAAAATTGTGCCAAAGTGTTAGAAGAAGAATGCATTAAAATGTTTGGCACTAAATATTTGAATGATGGGCATGATTGCAATGTTGTTAGTATGAATTCCTTGAATATCCATGATGCTAATGATATGCAAAGCCACAAGCTTGGGGAAGCTATGTTTGATGAAGATGATATTTTTTGTCCCCCAAGTTTTGATGAGCAAATTTATTATGATGAAAGCATGCCTCCATATTTGATGATTATTGTGATGACACGTATGCTTTAAAGAACAATGATAATCATGAAACTTGTCATCTTGATCTTAATTTTCAATCACATGAAGTTATTTTGTTGAGTTTGCTCCCACTATTATTCACGAGAAGAAATTTGCTTATGTGGAGAGTAGTAAATTGTGACGCCCCCGATTTGACCGTACACTAATCATACACGCAAACGTGTACGATCAAGATCAGGGACTCACGGGAAGGTATCACAACACAACTCTAAAAATAAAATAAGTCATACAACCATCATATTACAAGCCAGGGGCCTCGAGGGCTCGAATACAAGAGCTCGATCATAGACGAGTCAGCGGAAGCAACAATATCTGAGTACAGACATAAGTTAAACAAGTTTGCCTTAAGAAGGCTTGCACAAACTGGGATACAGATCGAAAGAGGCGCAGGCCTCCTGCCTGGGATCCTCCTAAACTACTCCTGGTCGTCGTCAGCGGGCTGCACGTAGTAGTAGGCACCTCCCGAGTAGTAGTAGTAGTAGTCGACGGTGGCGTCTGGCTCCTGGGCTCCAACGTCTGGTCGCAGCAATCGAGTAAAGAAAGGGGGAAAAGAGGGAGCAAAAAGCAACCGTGAGTACTCATCCAAAGTACTCGCAAGCAAGGAGCTACACTACATATGTATGCATTGGTATCAACTGGAATAAGGCTATTATATGGGGACTGAACTGCAGAAAGCCGGAATAAGGGGGGGGGGGGTAGCTAGTCCTTTCGAAGACTATGCTTCTGGCAGCCTCCGTCTTGCAGCATGTAGAAGAGAGTAGACTGAAGTCCTCCAAGTATCATTGCATAGCATAATCCTAACCGATGATCCTCCCCTCGTCGCCCTATGAGAGAGCGATCACCGGTTGTATCTGGCACTTGGAAGGGTGTGTTTTATTAAGTATCTGGTTCTAGTTGTCATAAGGTCAAGGTACAACTCCAAGTCGTCCTGTTACCGAAGATCACAGCTATTCGAATAGATTAACTTCCCTGTAGGGGTGCACCACATAACCCAACACGCTCGATCCCATTTGGCCGGACACACTTTCCTGGGTCATGCCCGGCCTCGGAAGATCAACACATCGCAACCCTACCTAGGCCCAAGAGAAAGGTTAGCACACCGGTCTAAATCCTGTGGCGCACGGGTCTGGCCTATCACCCTTTGCACACCTGCACGTTGCGAACGCGGCCGGTGAGCAGACCTAGCAACCTCCATTACAAAGGAAGTTGCGTTACGCGGTCCAACCCGGCGCGCGCCGCTCAGTCGCTGACTTCATGAAGGCTTCGGCTGAGACCACGACGTCGAGTGCCCATAACTGTCCCCGCGTAGATGGTTGGTGCGTATAGGCCAGTAGCCAGACTCAGATCAAATACCAAGATCTCATTATAACGTGTTATCTTGAAGATACCGCGAACGCCGACCAGGGCCAGGCCCACCTCTCTCCTAGGTGGTCTCAACCTGCCCTGTCGCTCCGCCAAAAAGATCCACCCAGAGGGCCGTCAGGACAAAGGTCCTTTCAGCCCCCAATCCGTGAATCACTCGCGGGTACTCCTCGAGCCAACCCGACTTTAGTCATCACATGTATCATGTATAAAGTATAGGTGTATACTCGTGATCAACTCCCAAGTGATCACGACCCGATAGTATAGCATGGCAGACGGACAAGAATGTGTGGCCACTGATGATAAACTAGCATCCTATACTAAGCATTTAGGATTGCATGTAAGGTATCAACAGTTGTAGCAACAATGACAGGCTATGCATCAGGATAGGATTAACGGAAAGCAGTAACATGCTACACTACTCTAATGCAAGCAGTATAGAGGAGAGTAGGTGATATATGGTGATCAAGGGGGGGGGGCTTGCCTGGTTGCTCTGGCAAGAGAGAGGGGTCGTCAACACCGTAGTCGTACTGGGTAGCAGCAGCGTCGGTCTCGGTGTCTAGCGAGAGAAGAGGGGGAAGAAACAATAAATATAATGCAAACAAATGCATGACGATGCATGACATGACAAAGCGCGATGCTAGGTGTGCCCTAACGCGATACGAGGTGGTACCGGTGAAGGGGGAAAACGTCCGGGAAGGTATTCTCGGTGTTTCGCGTTTTTGGACAGATGAACCGGAGGGGGAAAGTTGTGTGTTCGGTATGCTAGGGATGCGTGGCGGACGAACAGGTTGCGTATCCGGATTCGTCTCGTCGTTCTGAGCAACTTTCATGTACAAAGTTTTTCCATCCGAGCTACGGTTTATTTTATATTAATTTTAAAAGATTTAAATCATTTTTAGGATTTATTTACTTAATTTAATCAGCATTATCCAGAGCAGTGCATGCTGACGTCAGCATGACGTCAGTAGTCAACACAGGAGTTGACTGGTCAAATGACATGTGGGTCCTGTTCATCATTGACTAGACTAACTAATCATGATTAATTAGTTTAATTTGTTGTTTAGTTTAATTAATCAGAATTAATAAAGTTAAGTTAATTAATTAATTAATTTTATTATTATTATTATTTTAAATTCTTTTTTTATCATTTCATTTCTGGGGCTGGGCCCCACTAGTCATAGGCACAGGGGAAGAAACGGGGCGGGTTAGCGGGCGCCGGGGCAACGAAGCCCCGAAGCGACCCAGCGCGGCTAACCGGCGCAAGGGCGCGTGCGCCCGACAGGGCGGCGGCGCAGTGCCCAGGGGAGGCGGGGCTGCGGCTGGCGGCATGGCGCGGCAGTAGTGGCGGAGGCGGGGCGGCACAGCAACAGCGATGGGGTGCGCCAGGTGCCGGGCGATGCAGGTGAAGGGCGCAGCCGGCGCGAGCGGCGTCCAGGGGGATCGCGGGCCAATGGCGCTAAGCATGAACTTGGGTTGCTGGGCGCGGGCGCGGTGGAGCCGACGCGTCCGAGTGTTGGCCGGCGCGTTCGGGGCACAAAGAAGCGCCTGGGCATGGTGAACGCGAGCGGGTTCGGCAGCGGGCAAGCGAGCTCGTGGGGCGGCGCTACGGCGAGGAAAACGAAAGGAGGAAGAGGGGGATCGATGGAGGGGCTCACATCGGAGCACATGGAAGGCTCGGCGAGCACAGGGAGGCGCCGGAGACGACGAAGCAACGACGGCGATCTCCGAGTCCGAGGTGGAAGATGACGGCGAACAGCTTGACGCAGGGGTGAGGAGCTCGAGCTGGTCCATGTAGGCGATGTAGGGGAGGGTGACAAGGCTTTTGCCCAACCTGGTGCAGCTCGGGGTGGCGCCGGCGCGCAAAAACGGCGAAGGCGTGGCGGCGGGTCGGGCGCCCCGATCCAGAATGGGGAGGGAGAGGGAGGAGTGGATCGAGTGGGGAGTGGGGATCGTGGGGGTAGTGGGCTCTAGGGTTAGTGGGGTGGGGTTATACAGGGGCACCGGGTGGGCCGGCCTCACTGGTTTCGGCCAGCTGGGCCGTGGCCCGACAGAGGGGGGGGGTTCCTTCTCCTTTTGATTTTGTTGTTTGTTTTTCTTTTCCTTTCCTATTTTCTTTTATTCTGTTTTATTTTACTTTTAGTTTCTTTAGTTTTGTAAAATAAGACAATAGTTCCTAAAATAATATCTCTAAATAACTCACTGCCTTAAAAGTTTGGCCCCTAAATAAAATGTTTAAATAATTTATAATTTATAAAAGGCATTTAATTAAATGTTTTAGCTACTGTTTTAATTACATTATTGCATTAAATTATTTAATAAAAATGTGGTTTCTCCACCAACATTACCTAGGGATTATGTGTCACATGCAGAACATTTTAGTTTTAATATTTGAAAACTTTTATGGTTTGCTTGACTTTGAATCGGTTTCGAACCATCGCGAGATTATCAACAGTAATCGTGGTGACGTGGCAACATTAGTAGAGGGTTACTGTAGCTTAATTATCCGAGCGTCACAATTCTCCTCCACTACAAGAAATCTCGTCCCGAGATTTAAGAGGTAGTGAAAGGGGGGAAAGGTTTGGTAACGCATCTAGCGGGTCTTCTCATCCTGGCTTGCTCTTCTCGAAGAGGCTGGTCCAATACATTGATGTCTTCATTTCTCTGCTTCAGGTCATCATGATGAAGTCGGCATCCTTTCTTCAGGAACTCCATCGTACTTACAAAAGAATAAAGGTTGGGCATACCGAGAGAACAGAACTCTGCAGGGTCGACTATCTGGTCGATAACATCGAGGAAAGTGGCGAAAGTAACTCTAGAATTGAAACTTACGAAAATATCGAGAGCAAAGTAAGGAGGTATCATGGGAAGTTTCGAGCGGGCAGGCAATCATCCGATGCCTGAAACAGGGCGTGAAAAGGGATTCAAAGCCATGGGAATAAGTATTGTGTCTGATACCATAATTGATGATCTCTCGGAAGGTGGCTCGTGAATCACATACGAGGTCAAGTACGAGGAATTAGTTTGGAAACAGGGGGTGTATAGGAGAGTCAAGGTTTGATCCTGAGGAACTGTGGGTTATGGGCCCACCATGTGGGTTAAACATAGGAAGGGCGATGACATCTTGCACGATCATGTAAGCAAGGCATGTCAGAGGATAGCCTATCAGTTATGTCGGCAACAACATCGGTACCAAGGGCGAGGGACGAAGAGAACCATTTTCCTGTTCGTTGAATGAGGCAGACCAATAGGCAAAGTTCTCGTCCATCGGTGGTTACCGGAATGTCATCAACAATAGTAACAGGGTCTTACTGCCAGAATTGCACACCGAGGTGTTTACATAAGCAGGAGAATATTTCTGCATGGATCATATAGATCACAAGAAAGGTTAAACCAAACAATGGAAAGGGAAAAGGTGTTTAAACACATATTTCAGGGGTATATCCTTCCCAAGGACAAGTAGAGCATGATATCCATGACAGGATATAACGTAGAAAACCATTTAGGTAAGGGGAGAGGAAGTTCATGACATTACCCAAACAATGGTGTTTGAATAATTGATAAAGGAAATTTAGCAGGGTGCTTCAAAATGTTCTTATCGATGACCAGAGTACCACAGACATGCTTCGAGATAGCACTGACATGGTCTTCGAGCAAGGTCGGACTTTGGATACACAAAGGATCCATCGGGATAAACTTATTAAACAAGGCATTCAATTTCCTCATGGAAAAATGATTAACCTTGTTAAAAAGGAAACTATAACACTAGGTCCTCTGGTCAGGCGTGCTAGGCATGACATCACCTTACCGGGGCATATAGGGACCAATGTTATAACTCTTGAAAATATGTTCCAACCATCATATCTGACCAAGATTCAGATCTGATTGGTGTCAAGATACCTTAGACTCAGGATGCCTGGGAAGAAAGGTGCAACACAAATTGTCGAGGTGACATTGTATGATTCTCGGGAATTAAACCATGGAAGCGAGTTCCGAAACAAGAGTCCACCATTAAATCAAGGAGAGGTGAGGAGGTGACTGATTGACTCAGCGACAATCCATTGACATTTCCAAAAAGGATGGATTTACACAACTATGTGAACAAGGAGATAACATTAGCCAGATCAAATGACTTAATGATGTATGCTGGAGGAAAACATACACAATTAAACATGGGTTGAAAGGTGCACCCAAAATATGGGCTGGGTTGCACGATCAATGTTAGAATGGTGACTTGACGAACAAAAGATTTAGAATGAAACTCGACCATTCACTTCAAAGCAATAGGGTTGCTAGAAGTTTTGAATTCACACATCATAGTTCAATTGTCGGTATTCCGGTTAGAAACAACACGGGTACCAGAAAGAATGGTGATGGTGAGAAGTATCACCATACCAAAAATTCTTAAGAGGTGGTGAAATTCTCACAACATTCTTGATATATAAGATGGTATTACTTCAAGGTAGGACATAAGACAAGCTGGATAGCCAGGAACTCAAGGTACAACCACAACACGAACAAGTTTGTGTTGGAAAGAAGGCAAGGAAGTAGTCGATGACAACACAAATCATCGAGGGGCAAGGATGGTAATTCTCATCATGAATTTGATTGATGTTCTGGAAGAGCTCGGAATGTTGATAATGATCACGACACATTTGTCGAGAGATTACCTGAAGATGTAATCGATCAGCGATGACATTAAGTCAAAGGAATGATGAAGAAAGAGGTTATTGGAACCATGGGTACGACACAAACTCGAAAACGAGCTTGTTGTCCAAAGCAAAATGAT
Organism: Triticum dicoccoides; assembly: GCF_002162155.2. Classification (NCBI taxonomy): domain Eukaryota; kingdom Viridiplantae; phylum Streptophyta; class Magnoliopsida; order Poales; family Poaceae; genus Triticum; species Triticum dicoccoides. The sequence goes on along the minus strand of NC_041388.1, from coordinate 464,836,214 downwards.
ATGATGAGGAAAGTCGATGTAAGCTTAGCTCATCATCGAAAATTGTGCTCCGGGAAGAAGGGCCAGGTAGCACAGTTAAAAAGTTGCACGATAATGATATAGCCGATCAGGCTAGGAATGACTTGAAGGATTATTAAATAATAAGGAATGAAAATTACTTAGAGTTATCGTATCGAAGGTCGGAGCGCGGAATCAATTCACTTATCGATGTTCTCAGTTGACGACACCCAAAACTCGTAGAGTGACTCTGATAGGGAAAGGTATTACTCCAGCACAAATTCATAAGATGTAGTGCAATGGCATGATATCCTCGAGATACTAGGGGGATAATACTCGAAGGCATATCAAATGAAAGGTTGAAGTGTGGTGTATTGATATATAGAAGACAAGCGCTTTAACTTGTCTGAGAAATGGAATCAAAGGAAGAAATTTTGGTCGAAACCACAATCATAAATGATCGAACCACGGATACAAGATGAACTTCTAACAAGGGGGTAATTATTTTTACGAGCAGCTTCCATGATAAGTTCTACATCATGTCCATGGGCATGAACACAAAGTTCAAGGTCGACTCCCACTTTGCCAATGCATAACCTTTCATTCACTTCTCGTTTCTTTTCGAAATGGCATTAGTTGTTGAAAGTTTTACCTGGTGCAATACCAGATAAGTATGACCTGTGAAATCTTTCGGGTTTGCACAGATTAGGGAAGGCATTGGTTCAACCCATCGGGGCTTCTTAGGAACATATACCACGAACTTCAGGAGTAAACAACACAAGCTCGAAAGCAGAGCATGTTCGACAAAGCAGAGGATACAATTTACCAAAGGCATTATGTATCCGAGAAAAGACTCACAAAGTCATTGAATATGAAGGACGTTGTCGGATAAAACCCAACAAAGGAGTTGATGGTCCACAAGAGAATTGATGTGAGCATCGATACTCAACTAGAAGAAGAATCAATGCGAAGGCATTGGATTATAGAAACAACTGACTAATTCAGAGCTCATCTGCAAAGGAATGAAGATTTTCAAATCAAGGGACCAGAAGCCAACGGTATGATTAAGAATGGATAAGTTGAATAGACTTAGGGGTACAATCGACGACAATTTGATGAGTCGATAACCAGCTCACTATCAAAATGACATCTAAGCCGGAAAGATATTTTAAAAGGATCAACCGATGATTGCGCGCACTCGCACTCATGTTGAATCAATAGGATCAAAATGACGGTGTCAAAGGAGATTAATGAATATTGCAAGACATATGGAGAGCATCCATAATGCAAGCAGACAAGTGTTTGCAGAGCAATAAGCTGCTAGGGATTTTCGAAGGATCAAATAGTATTTTGAAGACTTTTGTGAAACACAAACAACTGGGGATAAGCGGATACTCGGCAAGTGCGAGAAATTATTCGTAGGGGTATTCATGTGGCAAAAAATGCAAGGCAGTAAGGCACAAAGGATTATCGAATCAACGACGAGTATTTCGGGGTATCTTGTAATAACAAGAACAACTAGGGATGAATGTAAGAATGACAATTGCATGTAGTTATCCATAGGGGTTGAGGGTCGAAGGGGAATTGCAAACGCGATCAACACAAGTTCTCGGGTTAACAACGGAGAGTATCTTCAGGGTCTTCTGGTGTAGCAGACGATCATCGGAAATAAGGTGCTCTCCGGGTGAAAGTGATAACGAGATCCTAATGTTAGATTTAGCGAAATTCAGTTTAACCTGAATAGAAGAGAGATTAGAGTCCCAGAGTATAGACAAGGAGTAAAAGATCCTAATACCACCCAATGGCGATGTGGGCCCGTAAGGCACTGATGAGGACATCAATACCATTGTTACACCCACAGCCCCTGCTGCTATACATACTGGACCAATTACTAGAGCTCGCGCACGCCAACTAAATTACCAGGTACTTTCGTTTCTTGGTAATGATTCTAATGTTCATGAGAATATGATGCTACCTAAATTGGATACATTTGTTTTGCTTACAAATGAAGGGCCTAGCTTGGAGAAGGATGAACATTGGAGCAAGAACAAGCATGGAGATGATGGCATGCACAAGGGGAACAAGAACAGAGTTACAAGTGATGATTTCAGGTCTTTGAAGCCTCCATAACGAGTGCATGAAGCCTTGGACGAAATATACAAGATGTCACTTCATAAATTTCGTCCAGAGGCTATTATAGGTGCTGCGTCACCTTTTTATTGGGCCAGGCCCATGTAATTTCGAAATACATAAGTATAGGCTATTTTTAGAGTCCGTATGTGTGGGGAAACAAGAGATAGGGTTGATTTCGGACCCCTCCACCAAGGGCCACGAAATTCCCCCTCTCTTCCTCCATATATACAGCCCTTAGGGCACCGTTTAGACTTTGGGTTTTGTTTAGATTAAAAGTTCGCCATAGCTACAACTTCGCGTACTTCGTTTGTGTTCAATGACCAGACAAAGGCGCACAGAACCCCACCTTGATCAATAAAGCTTTCATCTTATATTCGCAATACCCAGATTGCAATCTTAGTTTCTTGCTTGTTCTTCGTTTGCTCGCAGGAAACAGACCCTCGTGGTCAGGTTGATCGTGCTCCGGCGTGGTCAATAACCTCTCGGAGTTGGTTTAGTGATTGCTAAGGCGCGACGTCCTCGCACGTTCGTAGTCGGATCGTCAAAGTCGACTTCCACCAAAGCGATATCCATCATCTCATCGAAAGACGGGACACCTTTGCCTCTATCAGGCACACAACCATGTTAGTAAAAGTTTTTGTAATGTCTAGACTCGACTTTGGCCAAGGAGTATGGAAGGGGATTCCTAGAGGCAGTCGGCTATGATACGAACTTGTGACGCCCCCGATTTGACCGTACACTAATCATACACGCAAACGTGTACAATCAAGATCAGGGACTCACGGGAAGGTATCACAACACAACTCTACAAATAAAATAAGTCATACAAGCATCATATTACAAGCCAGGGGCCTCGAGGGCTCAAATACAAGAGCTCGATCATAGACGAGTCAGCGGAAGCAACAATATCTGAGTACAGACATAAGTTAAACAAGTTTGCCTTAAGAAGGCTAGCACAAACTGGGATACAGATCGAAAGAGGCGTAGGCCTCCTGCCTGGGATCCTCCTAAACTACTCCTGGTCATCGTCAGCGGGCTGCACATAGTAGTAGGCACCTCCCGAGTAGTAGTAGTCATCGTCGATGGTGGCGTCTGGCTCCTGGGCTCCAATGTCTGGTCGCAGCAATCGAGTAAAGAAAGGGGGAAAAGAGGGAGCAAAGCAACCGTGAGTACTCATCCAAAGTACTCGCAAGCAAGGAGCTACACTACATATGTATGCATTGGTATCAACTGGAATAAGGCTATTATATGGGGACTGAACTGCAGAAAGCCGGAATAAGGGGGGGGGGTAGCTAGTCCTTTTGAAGACTACGCTTCTGGCAGCCTTCGTCTTGCAGCATGTAGAAGAGAGTAGACTGAAGTCCTCCAAGTATCATTGCATAGCATAATCCTAACCGATGATCCCCCCCTCATCGCCCTGTGAGAGAGCGATCACCGGTTGTATCTGGCACTTGGAAGGGTGTGTTTTAT
>NC_041388.1:464822345-464832604 GCF_002162155.2 Triticum dicoccoides | reverse complement strand
CTAAACTACTCCTGGTCATCGTCAGCGGGCTGCACATAGTAGTAGGCACCTCCCGAGTAGTAGTAGTCATCGTCGATGGTGGCGTCTGGCTCCTGGGCTCCAATGTCTGGTCGCAGCAATCGAGTAAAGAAAGGGGGAAAAGAGGGAGCAAAGCAACCGTGAGTACTCATCCAAAGTACTCGCAAGCAAGGAGCTACACTACATATGTATGCATTGGTATCAACTGGAATAAGGCTATTATATGGGGACTGAACTGCAGAAAGCCGGAATAAGGGGGGGGGGGTAGCTAGTCCTTTTGAAGACTACGCTTCTGGCAGCCTTCGTCTTGCAGCATGTAGAAGAGAGTAGACTGAAGTCCTCCAAGTATCATTGCATAGCATAATCCTAACCGATGATCCCCCCCTCATCGCCCTGTGAGAGAGCGATCACCGGTTGTATCTGGCACTTGGAAGGGTGTGTTTTATTAAGTATCCGGTTCTAGTTGTCATAAGGTCAAGGTCCAACTCCAAGTCGTCTTGTTACCGAAGATCACGACTATTCGAATAGATTGACTTCCCTGCAGGGGTGCACCACATAACCCAACACGCTCGATCCCATTTGGCCGGACACACTTTCCTAGGTCATGCCCGGCCTCGGAAGATCAACACGTCGCAGCCCTACCTAGGCCCAACAGAGAGGTCAGCACGCCGGTCTAAATACTGTGGCGCATGGGTCTGGGCCCATCACCCTTTGCACACCTGGACATTGCGAACGCGGCCGGTGAGCAGACCTAGCAACCTCCATTACAAAGGAAGTTGCGTTACGCGGTCCAACCCGGCGCGCGCCGCTCAGTCGCTGAAGTCACGAAGGCTTCGGTTGATACCACGACGTCGAGTGCCCATAACTGTCCCCGCGTAGATGGTTAGTGCATATAGGCCAGTAGCCAGACTCAGATCAAATACCAAGATCTCGTTATAACGTGTTATCTTGAAGACACCGCGAACGCCGACCAGGGCCAGGCCCACCTCTCTCCTAGGTGGTCTCAACCTGCCCTGTCGCTGCGCCATAAAGATCCACCCAGAGGGCCGTCGGGACAAAGGTCCTTTCAGCCCCCAATCTGTGAATCACTCGCGGGTACTCCTCGAGCCAACCCGACTTTAGTCATCACATGTATCATGTATAAAGTATAGGTGTATACTCGTGATCAACTCCCGAATGATCACGGCCCGATAGTATAGCATGGCAGACAGACAAGAATGTATGGCCACTGATGATAAACTAGCATCCTATACTAAGCATTTAGGATTGCAGGTAAGGTATCAACAGTTGTAGCAACAATGATAGGCTATGCATCAGGATAGGATTAACGGAAAGCAGTAACATGCTACACTACTCTAATGCAAGCAGTATAGAGGAGAGTAGGCGATATATGGTGATCAAGGGGGGGGGGGCTTGCCTGGTTGCTCTGGCAAGAGAGAGGGGTCGTCAACACCGTAGTCGTACTGGGTAGCAGCGGCGTCGGTCTCGGTGTCTAGCGAGAGAAGAGGGGGAAGAAACAATAAATATAATGCAAACAAATGCATGACGATGCATGACATGACAAAGCGCGATGCTAGGCGTGCCCTAACGCGATACGAGGTGGTACCGGTGAAGGGGGAAAACATCCGGGAAAGTATTCTCGGTGTTTCGCATTTTTGGACAGATGAACCGGAGGGGGAAAGTTGCGTGTTCGGTATGCTAGGGATGCGTGGTGGACGAACGGGTTGCGGTCCGGATTCGTCTCGTTGTTCTGAGCAACTTTCATGTACAAAGTTTTTCCATCCGAGCTACGATTTATTTTATATTAATTTTAAAAGATTTAAATCATTTTTAGGATTTATTTAATTAATTTAATCAGCATTATCCAGAACAGTGCATGCTGACGTCAGCAGTCAACAGAGGAGTTGACTGGTCAAAGGACATGTGGGTCCCGTTCGTCATTGACTAGACTAACTAATCATGATTAATTAGTTTAATTTGTTGTTTAGCTTAATGAATCAGAATTAATAAAGTTAATTAATTAATTAATTAATTTTTTTATTATTATTTTAAATTCCTTTTTTTATCATTTCATTTCTGGGGCTGGGCCCCACTAGTCATAGGCACAGGGGAAGAAACAGGGCGGGTTAGCGGGCGCCGGGGCAACGAAGCCCCGAAGCGACCCAGCGCGGCTAACCGGCGCAAGGGCGCGTGCGCCCGGCAGGGCGGCGGCACAGTGCAGAGGGGAGGCGGGGCTATGGCTGGCGGCATGGCGCGGCAGTAGTGGCGAAGGCGGGGCGGCACAACAGCAGCGATGGGGTGCGGCAGGTGCCGGGCGATGCAGGTGAGGGGCGCAGCCGGCGCGAGCGGCGTCCAGGGGGAGGCCAGGGGGAGCGCGGGCCGGTGGCGCTAAGCATGAACTCAGGTTGCTGGGCGCGGGCGCGGCGGAGCCGACACGTCCGAGTGTTGGCCGGCGTGTTCGGGGCACGCCGAAGCGCCTGGGCTTGGTGAACGCGAGCGGGTTCGGCAGCGGGCAAGCGAGCTCGTGGGGCGGCGCTACGGCGAGGAAAACAAAAGGAGGGAGAGGGGGATCGATGGAGGGGCTCACATCGGAGCACATGGAAGGCTCGGCGAACACAGGGAGGCGCCAGAGACGACGAAGCAACGACGGCGGTCTCCGAGTCCGAGGTGGAAGACGAGAGCGAACAGCTTGACGCAGGGGTGAGGAGCTCGAGCGGGTCCATGTAGGCGATGTAGGGGAGGGTGAAAAGGCTTCTGCCCAACCTGGTGCAGCTCGGGGTGGCGCCGGCGCGCGAAAACGGCGAAGGCGCGGCGGCGGGTCGGGCACCCCAATCCAGAATGGGTAGGGAGAGGGAGGAGTGGATCGAGGGGGGGAGTGGTGATCGTGGGGGTAGTGGGCTCTAGGGTTAGTGGGGTGGGGTTATACAGGGGCACCGGGTGGGCCGGCCTCACTGGTTTCGGCCAGCTGGGCCGTGGCCCGACAGAGGGGGGGGGTTCCTTCTCCTTTTGATTTTGTTGTTTGTTTTTCTTTTCCTTTCCTATTTTCTTTTATTCTGTTTTATTTTACTTTTAGTTTCTTTAGTTTTGTAAAATAAGACAATAGTTCCTAAAATAATATCTCTAAATAACTCACTGCCTTAAAAGTTTGGCCCCTAAATAAAATGTTTAAATAATTTATAATTTATAAAAGGCATTTAATTAAATGTTTTAGCTACTGTTTTAATTACATTACTGCATTAAGTTATTTAATAAAAATGTGGTTTCTCCACCAACATTACCTAGGGATTATGTGTCACATGCAGAACATTTTAGTTTTAATATTTGAAAATTTTTATGGTTTGCTTGACTTTGAATTTGAATTTGAATCGGTTTCGAACCATCACGAGATTATCATCAGTAATCGTGGTGACGTGGCAACATTAGTAGAGGGTTACTGTAGCTTAATTATCCGAGCGTCACATAAATTTTCTATGCTTGTAGATCATGAAAAGAATGCTTTAGATGCTGGTTATATTGTTGAATTCATTCATGATGCTACTGAAAATTATTATGAGGGAGGAACATATGCTTGTAGGAATTGTAATAATATCAAGTTTCCTCTCTATGTCCTTAAAGTTTTGAAGTTATACTTGTTTTGCCTTCCTATGCTAGTTGATTATTGTTCCCATAAGTTGTTTGCTCACAAAACCCCTATGCATAGGAAGAGGGTTAGACTTAAATGTGCTAGTCATATTCTTCATGATGCTCTCTTTATGTTACAATTCTTATCTACTATATGAGCATCCTTGAAATCAGCATGCCTAGCTAGGGGCGTTAAACGATAGCGCTTGTTGGGAGGCAACCCAACTTTATTTTTGTTACTTGCTTTTTGATCCTGTTTAGTAATAAATAATTTATCTAGCCTTTGTTATGATTGAGTTTTTATGTTTTAATTAGTGTTTGTGCCAAGTAAAACCGTTGGGAAGACTTGGGGAAAGTCTTGTTGATATTGCTGTAAAAAACAGAAACCTTAGCGCTCACGAGATTTGCTGCCATTTTTTAATGGAGAGTGCTATTTAGTTAATTATTTTTGCATATGATTAATAGATAAATTCCTCACGTCCAGCAATTTATTGGAGAATTTTATGAGTTCCATAGTATACGTTTGATCCAGATTATTACAGGCTGTTCTGTTTTTGACAGATTCTGTTTTTCGTGTGTTGTCTGCTTATTTTGATGAATCTATGGCTAGTAAAAGAGTTTATAAACCATAGAGAAGTTGGAATACAGTAGGTTTAACAACAATATAAATAAAGAATGAGTTCATTACAGTACCTTGAAGTGGTGTTTTGTTTTCTTTCGCTAACGGAGCTTACAAGTTTTCTGTTAAGTTTTGTGTTGTGAAGTTTTCAAGTTTTGGGTAAAGATTCGATGGATTATGGAATAAGGAGTGGCAAGAGCCTAAGATTGGGGATTCCCAAGGCACCCCAAGGTAATATTAAAGGGCAACCAAAATCCTAAGCTTGGGGATGCCCCGGAAGGCATCCCCTCTTTCGTCTTCGTTCATCGGTAACTTTACTTGGAGCTATATTTTTATTCGCCACATGATATGTGTTTTGCTTGGAGCATCATTTTATTTCATTTTGTTTTGCTTTCTGTTTGAATAAAATACCAAGATCCGAAATTATTAAATGTTAGAGAGTCATCACATAGTTGCATAATTATTCGACTACTCATTAATCTTCACTTATATCTTTCGGAGTAGTTTGTCAAATGCTCTAGTGCTTCACTTATATCCTTTTAGAGCATGGTGGTGGTTTTATTTTATAGAAATAGATGAACTCTCATGCTTCACTTATATTATTTTGAGAGTCTTAAATAGCATGGTAATTTGCTTAAATAATCCTAATATGCTAGGTATTCAAGATTAGTAAAAAAATTCTTATGAGTGTTTTGAATACTAAGAGAAGTTTGATGCTTGATGATTGTTTTGAGATATGGAGGTAATAATATCAAAGTCGTCTAGTTGAGTAGTTGTGAATTTGAGAAATGCTTGTGTTGAAGTTTGCAAGTCCCGTAGCATGCACGTATGGTAAACGTTATGTAACAAATTTGAAACATGAGGTGTTATTTGATTGTCTTCCTTATGAGTGGCGGTCGGGGAGGAGCGATGGTCTTTTCCTACCAATCTATCCCCCTAGGAGCATGCGCGTAGTGCTTGGTTTTTGATGACTTGTATATTTTTGCAATAAGTATATGAGTTCTTTATGACTAATGTTGAGTCCATGGATTATACGCACTCTCACCCTTCCATCATTGCTAGCCTCTTCGGTACCGTGCATTGCCCTTTCTCACATTGAGAGTTGGTGCAAACATCGCCGGTGCATCCAAACCCCGTGATATGATACGCTCTTTCACACATAAACCTCCTTATATCTTCCTCAAAACAGCCACCATACCTACCTATTATGGCATTTCCATAGCCATTCCGAGATATATTGCCATGCAACTTTCCACCATTCCGTTTATCATGACACGTTCATCATTGTCATATCGCTTTGCATGATCATGTAGTTGACATCGTATTTGTGGCAAAGCCACCGTTCATAATTTTTCATACATGTCACTCTTGATTCATCACAATCTTGGTACACCGCCGAAGGCATTCATATAGAGTCATATCTTGTTCTAGTATTGAGTTGTAATCTTTGAGTTGTAAATAAATAGAAGTGTGATGATCATCATTAATAGAGCATTGTCCCTGAAAAAAAGAGAAAGGCCAAATAAAAAAAGGGAAGGCCCAAAAAAAGAAAGAATGGCCAAAAAAAGGGAAAGGCCAAATAAAAATAAAATAAAATAATAAAAGGGGCAATGCTACTATCCTTTTACCACACTTGTGCTTCAAAGTAGCACCATGATCTTCATGATAGAGAGTCTCTTGTTTTGTCACTTTCATATACTAGTGGGAATTTTTCATTATAGAACTTGGCTTGTATATTCCAACAATGGGCCTCCTCAAGTGCCCTATGTCTTCGTGAGCAAGCAAGTTGGATGCACACCCACTTAGTTTCTTTTGTGAGCTTTCATACATTTATAGCTCTAGTGCATCCGTTGCATGGCAATCCCTACTCCTTGCATTAACATCAATCGATGGGCATCTCCATAGCCCATTGATTAGCCTCGTTGATGTGAGACTTTCTCCTTTTTTGTCTTCTCCACATAACGCCCATCATCATATTCTATTCCACCCATAGTGCTATGTCCATGGCTCACGCTCATATATTGCGTGAAAGTTTATAGGTTTGAGATTACTAAAGTATGAAACAATTGCTTGGCTTGAAGGAAATATGCCCTCGAGGCAATAATAAAGTTATTATTTATTTCCTTATTTCATGATAAATGTTTATTATTCATGCTAGAATTGTATTAACCGGAAACATAATACATGTGTGAATACATAGACAAACAGATTGTGACTAGTATGCCTCTACTTGACTAGCTCGTTGATCAAAGATGGTTATGTTTCCTAACCATGGACATGAGTTGTCATTTGATTAACGGGGTCACATCATTAGGAGAATGATGTGATTGACATGACCCATTCCGTTAGCATAGCACTTGATCATTTAGTTTGTTTCTATTGCTTTCTTCATGACTTATACATGTTCCTATGACTATGAGATTATGCAACCCCCGTTTACCGGAGGAACACTTTGTGTGCTACCAAACGTCACAACGTAACTGGGTTATTATATAGGTGCTCTACAGGTGTCTCCGAAGGTACTTGTTGGGTTGGCGTATTTCGAGATTAGGACTTGTCACTCCGATTGTCGGAGAGGTATCTCTGGGCCCACTTGGTAATACACATCACTATAAGCCTTGCAAGCATTGCAACTAATTAGTTAGTTGCAGGATTATGTGTTACATAACGAGTAAAGAGACTTGCCGGTAATGAGATTGAACTAGGTATTGAGATACCGACAATCGAATCTCGGGCAAGTAACATACTGATGACAAAGGGAACAACGTATGTTGTTATGCGGTCTGACCGATAAAAGATCTTCGTAGAATATGTGGGAGCCAATATGAGCATCCAGGTTCCGCTATTGGTTATTGACCGGAGATGTGTCTCGGTCATGTCTACATAGTTCTCAAACCCATAGGGTCCGCACGCTTAACGTTACGATGACGGTTATATTATGAGTTTATATGTTTTGATGTACCGAAGGTTGTTCGGAGTCCCGGATGTGATCAAGGACATGACGAGGAGTCTCGAAATGGTCGAGACATGAAGATTGATATATTGGAAGTCTATGTTTGGATGTCGGAAGTGTTCCGGGTGAAATCAGGATTTTACCGGAGTACCGGAACCCCCCGGGGGCTTAATGGGCCTACATGGGCCTTAGTGGAAATAGAGGAAAGCAAGGGGAGTGTGGGGCGCGCCCCCCCAAGGCCCAAACCTCGGTTTAGGGCAAGGGGGGCCGGCCCCCTCTTTCCTTCTTCCCCTCTCTCTTTCCTTCTCCCGAATCCTATTCCAACTAGGAAGGGGGGGAGTCCTACTCCCGGTGGGAGTAGGACTCCTCCTGGCGCGCCCTCTCCCTGGCCGGCCGCACCCCCCTTGCTCCTTTATATACGGGGGCAGGATGGAACCCCATAGACACAACAATTGATCGTTTGATCCTTTAGCCGTGTGCGGTGCCCCCCTCCACCATAGTCCACCTCGATATTACTGTAGCGGTTCTTAGGCGAAGCCCTGCGTCGGTAGAACATCAACATCGTCACCACGCCGTCGTGCTGACAAAACTATCCCTCAACACTCGGCTGGATCGGAGTTCGAGGGACATCATCGGGCTGAACGTGTGCTGAACTCAGAGGTGCCGTACGTTCGGTACTTGATCGGTCGGATCGTGAAGACGTATGACTACATCAACCGCGTTGTGCTAACGCTTCCGCTTTCAGTCTACGAGGGTACATAGACAACACTCTCCCCTCTCGTTGCTATGCATCACCATGATCTTGCATGTGCGTAGGACCATTTCTGAAATTACTACATTCCCTAACATGGCTTGTCATCGGGGTTGTGCATGATGAGAGCATTCTTGTGTGACGAAAATGAAGCATGACTAAACTATATGATTTTGTAGGGATGAACTTTCTTTGGCCATGTTATTTTGAGAAGACATAATTGCTTAGTTAGTATGCTTGAAGTATTATTATTTTTATGTCAATATGAACTTTTATCTTGAATCTTTCGGATCTGAATATTCATACCACAATTAAGAAGAATTACATTGAAATTATGCCAAGTAGCACTCCGCATCAAAAATTCTGTTTTTATCATTTACCTACTCGAGGACGAGTAGGAATTAAGCTTGGGGATGCTGATATGTCTCCAACGTATCTATAATTTTTTATTGCTCCATGCTATATTATATTCTGTTTTGGATGTTTATGGGCTTTATTACACACTTTTATATTATTTTTGGGACTAACCTATTAACCCAGAGCCCATTGTCAGTTTCTGCTTTTTCCTTGTTTTAGAGTATCGCAGAAAAGGAAAATCAAACGGAGTCCAATTGACATGAAACTTCACGGAACTTATTTTTGGAAGGAAAGCAACCCGGGAGACTTGGAGTCCACGTCAAGGAAGGTTCAAGGAAGCCACGAGGTAGGGGGGCACGCCCACCCCCTGGGCGTGCCCTCCACCCTCATGGGCCCCTCGTGGCTCCCCTGACGTACTTCTTCCACCTATATATATCTCCATATACCGTAAAACGATCGGGGAACACAATAGATCGGGAGTTCCGCCGCCAGAAGCCTCCGTAGCCACCGAAAGCCACTCTAGAACCGTTTCGGCACCCTGCCAGAGGGGGAATCCCTCTCCGGTGGCCATCTTCATCATCCCGGTGCTCTCCATGACGAGGAGGGAGTAGTTCCCTCGGGGCTGAGGGTATGTACCAGTAGCTATGTGTTTGATCTCTCTCTCTCTCTCTCTCGTGTTCTTGAGGTGATACGATCTTGATGTATCGCGAGCTTTGCTATTATAGTTGGATCTTATGATGTTTTCTCCCCCCTCTACTCTCTTGTAATGGATTGAGTTTCCCCTTTGAAGTTATCTTATCGGATTGAGTCTTTAAAGATTTGAGAACACTTAATGTATGTCTTGCCGTGCGTATCTGTGGTGACAATGGGATACCACGTGATTCACTTGATGTATGTTTTGGTGATCAACTTGCGGGTTCCGCCCATGAACCTATGCATAGGGGTTGGCACACGTTTTCGTCGTGATTCTCCGGTAGAAACTTTGGGGCACTCTTTGAGGTTCTATTTGTTGGTTGAATAGATGAATCTGAGATTGTGTGATGCATATCATATAATCATACCAACGGATACTTGAGGTGACATTGGAGTATCTAGGTGACATTAGGGTTTTGGTTGATTTGTGTCTTAAGGTGTTATTCTATTACAAACTCTAGGGCTGTTTGTGACACTTATAGGAATAGCCCAACGGATTGATTGGAAAGAATAACTTTGAGGTGGTTTCGTACCCTACCATAATCTCTTCGTTCGTTCTCCGCTATTAGTGACTTTGGAGTGACTCTTTGTTGCATGTTGAGGGATAGTTATGTGATCCAATTATGTTATTATTGTTGAGAGAACTTGCACTAGTGAAAGTATGAACCCTAGGCCTTGTTTCAACGCATTGCAATACCGTTTGTGCTCACTTTTATCATTAGTTACCTTGCTGTTTTTATATTTTCAGATTACAAAAACTATTATCTACTATCCATATACCACTTGTATCACCATCTCTTCGCCGAACTAGTGCACCTATACAATTTACCATTGTATTGGGTGTGTTGGGGACACAAGAGACTCTTTGTTATTTGGTTGCAGGGTTGCTTGAGAGAGACCATCTTCATGCTACGCCTCCTAGGGATTGATAAACCTTAGGTCATCCACTGGAGGGAAATTTGCTACTGTCCTACAAACCTCTGCACTTGGAGGCCCAACAACGTCTACAAGAAGAAGGTTGTGTAGTAGACATCAACCGTCATTCCGCGGGATGGTCTACTTCACTCGTCCGCCCCACGTGTCGCCATCGGTTGGTCACCTCATCACCACTCGGCCGCCCCGCGCGTCGCCATCGGTTGGTCACCTCATCACCACTCGGCCACCCCGCGCGTCGCCACTCGGTTGGTCACCTTATAACCACTCGACCGCCCCGTGCGTTGCCATCGGTTGGTCACCTCATAACCACT
>NC_041388.1:464811471-464821507 GCF_002162155.2 Triticum dicoccoides | reverse complement strand
ACAATTCGGCCGCTCCGTGCGTCGCCTCTTGGTTGGTCACCACATAACCATTCGGCCGCTCCGCGCATCACCACTCGGTTGGTCACCTCATAACCATTTAGTTGCTTTGTGTGTCTCCACTCGGTTGGTCACCTCATAACCATTCGGCCGCTCCGCGTGTCGCCACTCGGTTGGTCATCTCATAACCATTCGGCCGCTCCGCGTGTCGCCACTTGGGTGGTCAGCTCATAACCATTCGGCCACTCGCGTGCCTTCAAACAGCTAAGTCATTCTACATGCACTACATTCTGTTATTTCCGATGTCCCGAGTATTCCGTAATTCACATATCACATTCACTCGGAGGCCAGGCTGCCGAGTGTACCTCTATGCTCGGGTGCTTATTTTCACACACTTGCTTAGTACTTGTTATTTGACTCCTGAGTCCACCTTCCATTTTAACGCATACATGATTCAAGAACACCATGTATCGTTCTTCATTTCGAGTTTGCATTGGTCCTCCGCGGCTGCAACTCAGTCGAAACACTACACTTTCATTTTATTTGAGCGAGTACTCCAACGAGTTCAGTCGGATCCTTCACTTCGATAAGTTCCAACGGATCCTTTGCTCTTTCAGACTCTTGCTGGTTAACCAGCAAGCCCCTTGCACTCCCAGCGGGTGTCAACGGGTGTTATTCACACAAATCATTTCAGCACACATCAAATTTCCTCGAGAAATTACTTCGTTGGCTTGTGCCATTTTTTACACAAGTGACGTGATCACTCGACGGCCCTACGCGTCAACTTCATCGCTGCTCGGACTCGGTCACCGTACCGGTCCTAGCACACCACAACACCGACCTTGTCGCTCTGTTGACCTCAAACACATCCGGCCAACCCCTCTGTGGAATCCTCTTCATCGTATCAATGATATAGACCTCGTCAGGCATGAGACAGATAAGTCCCTTTTATAATTAAACTTCACACTTCACTCTTTTGCGAGTTTGCCTCCTTCGAGCATCACTCAGAAGCTTCTCCTCATCTTTACCCGAGTCTAACTCGATGAATTGCAAATCATCCATTCAAAAGTATATTTCTCGTATTTCGACATGTCCGTTGTTGAAGCCTGTAGTACGCTCGGGGGCTATGCCGCACTCGAGGGCTACATCTCATTTGGAATGACACTCTCTTGAGTAGTCGAGTACTTCGACACCAGTCAGATCCTTCACTTCAACGAGTGCACTCGGACCCGCCACTTCGTTAAGTTGCATGATCGCTCAGATGCTCTGTGCGCCATCTTCATTCCTACTCAGACTCCGTTGTCACGCCGGTCTTGTTGCGTCACAACCACACTACACCAACCTCGCCACTACATTAGCTTCGAAAGCATATGGCTAACTCCTTCAAAGACCATTTTAGCCACTTGGCTGGACACGCAATCTTTCACTCGGCCACCCCACGGATCACCACTTGGCTAGACACGTAGTCCTTCACTCGGCCACCTCGTGCATCCTCACTCGACCGGCCCACGCGGCGCCACTTCATTGTGCACGTCATCACCACTCGGCCGTCCCACGCGTCGCCTCTCGGTTGTACATGCCTTCACCGCACGGCCGCTCCGTGCGTCGCCTCTCGGTTGTGCATATCTTCACCACACGACTGCCCCGTGCGTCACCACTCGGTTGTGCACATCATCACTACTCGGTTGTCCCGCGCGTCGCCTCTCGGTTGTGCATGCCTTCACCACACGGCCGCTCCGCGCGTAGCCTCTCGGTTGTGCATGTCTTCACCACACGACCGCCCCACACGTCACCACTCAGTTGTACACATCTTCACCACTCGGCCGCGCCACGCATCGTCACTCTGTTGTACACATCCGTGCCCCTCGGTCGCCCCGCACGTCACCACTTGGCTGGATATGTAGTCCTACATTCGAACACTTTGCACGTCATCACCACTCGGCCGCCCCGCGCGTCGCCACTCGGTTGTGCACATCTTCACCACTCAATCGCCTCACGCGTTGCCACTCAGTTGTGCACGTCTTCATCATCCGACCACCTCGCACATCATGACTCAGCCGCCCCGTGCGTCACCACTCGGTTGGGCACATCTTCACCACTCAGCCGCTCCGCGCATCTCCACTCGGTTGTGCACGTCTCCAACACTCGGTCGCCCCGCGTGTCGTCACTCAGTTGTGCACATCATCCCCCTCGTCCGCCTCACGCGTCACCATCAGTTGGACATGTCTTTACCTCTACACCCCAACACGGGAACGACTAAGTTACTCATATGATCGAACCTCATATCACACTCTGTAGCAAGCTTACCTCTTTCGAGCATCACTCAGGGGCTACGCATAGCCGTTGACCAGGCCTCCCTCAGGGGTTACGCCCATTCGATCAACCCATTGAGCACATCAGGAATATCTTTTTAACCATACATGCTCATTCCGCCGAAAATCTATTCAGTAGTACTGTCCACTCGGACGATCGCCCAAATGATTACTTGAAGTCGTCTCCAGGACCGCAAAAGGGTGAAAACAACGCTCCTCTACAGATACACTTGGCCCTTAGGCGTCACTTTCACAAACTTAGACTCAGAGATGGCATGTGCGGGTGTTACCCTGGGATAATGAGTGGCCTCTCTACGGAGAGTCAGCCCACACACTAGCCTCGCCACTCGGGTTTCATGGCACGTCCATGCCAGAACACTAGTCTATCTCCTCCGGGAGACATACGAGTGCCACCAAGTTTTTCCTTGCAGTCAACATACCCAGATCAGTCGGGAAGCACGTCCACTCGGACCAATACCCCTTTCATACAAAAGGGTGAAAACGAAGCTCCTCTACGGATACAATGTACTCTTACAAATACCCCTTTCACGCAAAATCTAACGGTCAATATAAGAAGTACTACTGGAACGATTACACCCTGGAGTGTCCAGCTTTTTTCTACAGTCGGCAGTTTCAAAGTCGAATTCATTCACCATGCCGAGAGCACGAAGATTCAACTGCTTGACCGATTTCTAGGTTGAATTTATTCTGTGCCGAGTGCACGAAGATCAGTCAAACTGACTCAGTTCCAAGATGATCTTATTTACCATGTCAAGCGCCTGAAGATGCATCCGATTGACTCAATATCAGACTAAAAGATATTTACCGTGTCGACTGCATGGAGGTTTACCAGGAGACTTAAAACCCTCTACCCGACTCATCTTGTCCGACAGAGGCTCAGGGACTACACCCAGTGGGTGCACTCAGCGTGCCCCCACTGGAAGAGAACTCAGAAAGAAACATTTTGCTCGATGCAAGACCATCTCTGGATCACTCAAGTGCTACTCGACTTCCGAGTCGAGGAAGGGCAAGCTAGACCAGTACCAGATCCTCAAGTACCACCTAAGAAGATTTTTAGTTCTCTCAGACCCCCGCCAACCGCCCGCAGTCGACGGCGGTCTCGGGGACTACACCCAGTGGGTGCACTCAGCATGCCCCCACTGGAGTAATCTCCACTCGGTATGGCCTGACCGGTCCGAGTGGCGAACATCAAACAAACAAGTTCTAAGGCTCCCGTCGACTACCAAAAAAATTTGCTATAAGGTGAGTTTAACGCTCCTCTGTGGACCTGTTTTGAGCCTTCTTCTAGGACTCAAAGCGTGGAACTCATAAGTTTGGATCTATAACCGACTCCATTGACGTTCCTCTAGGATAAGAATGGCATCTCTCTGAGAGAATAGTCCATGCGTCAATCTTGTTGCCAGGATTTAATGACACATTCATACTCTGATCACAAGTTAACCTCTTTTGAGAGATGATCGAATGTCACCAAGTTGCTCCTTGCGGGCACTTACCCCAGATCAGTCGGGAAGCACAATACAGAATCCATTGAGATTTTGTTCAAACCTTGGTTGTCTGAAAGCACGATGACGGGTACCGAGTATTTCCGTAATCACTCGAGCCAAATTGTATCTTTCACAAACTCGCTTTGCAAAATCGCAATTGATTCGGGGGCTAATGTTGGGGATACACATAACAGGTAGGCCCACGAAGGGTCGAAATATCATAAAGCATGGGGTCCACACAACATGTGGGTCCAGATAAATTTCATACAGACATACTATCCACTCGGATGACCATCAAGTCACTCGGACGACAACAACCACTCGGAGCATGGCACTCCACTCGATCAAATCATTCCACTCGGAGCACCTGATCTCACTCGGATATGCGAAGACCAACAGTCGACAAGGCACTGGAAGCATCATCTTAGTAGTAGGCTGAGTTATGGCATTAACGCCCCCACTTTGTAACATAGGAGGTGAGGGGGTGGCGCACTCTATATAAGCCACCCCCACCACTAGACTAGGGGGCTCTTTTTTCTTCCATCTCTCTCTCTATCTATCTCTCGCTCTTTTTCACCATCAGTCTCAGGACTACGGGGATCCGTTCTCCTCTCATTGTAATCTCTGGATACATACTAAGATAAAACAAAGCCTCTCCAGAGCACGAGATGTAGGTTTGTTATCTCCACCGTGAGAGGCCCGAACTAGCTAAAACCACCATGTCACCCATATGCATCTCGATAGATCATGCTCCTTTATCCTACCCCTCTCTTATTGTCGGTATCGTTACCACGACAGCGGGTCGGTCCCGATTCCCTGCGCCCTTGGTGGCCGGATTGGAGGAGCGGGGTGGCCGAGCCTCGGCCCCGCCTCTTTATAAGAAGAAAGGGAGGGGGACGACGTCCTTCGATCCTTTGGCGCTCATCTCCTCCGCTTGACTCCTTTCTTCCCTTCATCATGGCGAGAGGGCGTGCTGGTGCTCCGATGGCAGCGACGAGGGCCTCCGCTCGACAGTGTGCCCTTCCTTCCCAAGAGCTCGTGGAGGCGGAGCCGGCCGTGAGAGGAAGAGGGAGGAGGTGAGGCCGAGGCCGCCGTGGCACTCAGGAAGGAGGAGGACGGGGCGGCGCACCGGCTTCGCCTCCGCCTGCGGCCCCTCCTCCAATGGAGGGCCATGTCGGAGACCAGCCCCGCGAGTTCTACGTCAGGCTGCGCGGGCCAGTGCACGGCCGTCTTCGTCTCCCCACTCCGTTTGCTCGGGAGATGAAGCTTGACCCGCCTCAGGCCTTGAGGCTGCACATGAGGGGCTGCGGGAATGGCAGCATGCAGGTCGACGTCAACTTCCCAGCCCCTCATGTTATGTATCTCCATCGTGGGTGGAAGACCTTTACCCGTGCCCATAGCCTATCGGAGGGACTCGTCCTCCAATTCAAATTGATGGAGGACGACCTGCTCCCCGTCAAGGTCTTCGGGCTCTTGGGAACTCGCTTGAGGTGTTTTGTGGAGAGCTCCTCTAACGGTGAACGCTCCTCCTCGAGCGGGAGTGACGAGGAGGACAACGACAACGATGACGAGCTCAAGCGGGAGGACATCAACTCCGACTGACCACGCCGCCCCCCTCCCTCGGTCCCACGCTCTGCCGGGGGTTTTCCTCGTCAAGCTCTCCATCGGCGCGTTCCCCGCCGCTTCCTTTTTGCCTTCACCTGCCGCACCTGGGAGGAAAAGGGCAAGAACGGAGATCATAGGGAACCTATCTTTCTCCTTAAATTGTAGGTACTTTCCAAATCTTAATTTCTATATAATGTAATCTCTCGAGCCCATGTTTGTATCATGTAACCTTCGTACTTGCATCAGCATATTAATGAAAAAGTCTAGTCCCATCGGTAACTCGTGCACGTGTACATTCGTGCGGAGGCGAAATGCCTTCTTAGTGTAAATAAACGAGTCCTTCCGGTAAGCCACCTTGCCAGCGCCCCTTGCGCCTGCTGGAGAATCACATCGTTGGCTTACACTCGCCACGTCACACCAATAGCATAAATATCATTACATTCATCCAGATACACTCAAGGTCTGGCTACGAAACCAAAATAAAGAACAACCACAAATGCGACAAAGTCCCCGATCGCCCCAACTGGGCACCACTACTGATCGTCTGGAAAAGAAATGTAGTATCGTCCTGAGTCCTCATCATACTCCCACTTGAGCTCAGTCGAATCACCTGGAGCGGTATCATCGGTCCCTGCATCTGGTTTTGGAAGTAATCTGTGAATCACGGGGACTCACCAATCTCACACCCTCGCGATCAAGACTATTTAAGCTTGTAGGAAGGGTAAAAGTATGAGGTGGAGCTGCAGCAAGTGACTAGCATATATGGTGGCTAACATACGCAAAAGAGAGCGAGAAGAGAAGGCAAAGGCACATTCGATGAACTATGATCAAGAAGTGATCCAAGAACAACCTACGATCAATCATAACACGAGACCCTGTTCTCTTCCCAGACTCCGCCGAAAAGAGACCATCACGGCCACACACTCAGTTGATTCATTTTAATTAAGTTAAGCTTTAGGTTTTCTACAACCGGACATTAACAAATTCCCATCTGCCCATAACTGCGGGCACGCCTTTCGAAAGATCAAATCCCTTTAGGGGTGTCCCAACTTAGCCCATCACAAGCTCTCACGGTCAACGAAGGATATTCCTTCTCCCAAGACAATCCGATCAGACTCGGAATCCCGGTTACAAGACATCTCGACAATGGTAAAACTAAACCAGCAAAGCCGCCTGAATGTGCCGACAAATCCCGATAGGAGCTGCACATATCTCGTTCTCAGGGCACACTCAGATGAGCGCTCCGTTCAACTAAAACCAAACCTCGAATTTCCCCGAGGGGGCGCTCCAAAGGGCTCTAGTTTGGACCAACACTCAGAGGAGCACTGGCCCGGGGGGGGGGTTTAAATAAAGATGACCCTCGGGCTCCGGAAACCCAAGGGAAAAAGATGCTAGGTGGGAAATGGTAAAACCAAGGTTGGGCATTGCTGGAGGAGTTTTATTCAAGGCGAACTGTCAAGGGGTTCCCATTATAAACCAACCGTGTAAGGAACGCAAAATCAAGGAACATAACACCGGTATGACGGAAACTAGGGCGGCAAGAGTGGAATAAAACACCAGGCATAAGGCCGAGCCTTCCACCCTTTACCAAGTATATAGGTGCATTAAGATAGACAAAATATAATAATGATATCCCAACAATAAACATGTTCCAGCAAGGAACAAACTCCAATCTTCACCTGCAACTAGCAACGCTATAAGAGAGGCCGAGCAAAGCGGTAACATAGCCAAACAACGGTTTGCTAGGACAAGGTGGGTTAGACGTTTGACATGGCAATAGGGGAGGCATGATAAGCAAGTGGTAGTTATCGTAGCATAGGCATAGCAAAAGAGCGAGCATCTAGCAAGCAAAGATAGAAGTGATTTCGAGGGTATGGCCATCTTGCCTGCAAAGTTCTCCGAGTTGACTTTAGCTTGATCCTCGTAAGCGTACTCAACGGGCTCCTCGATCACGTACTCGTCTCCCGGCTCTATCCAAGCAAGGACAACAAGCAAAGGGAGACACAATCAACCACGTGCAATGCACAAACAACATGATGCAAAACATGGCATGATATGCGGGATGTGGTATGCGATGCATATGCATGTTTCGGAAAGGAATGATTGAACCTGGCCTCAACTTGGAAAACCAAGACTGCCACTGGAAAGAGGAGTTGATTTCGGTCAAAATCGATATAAAGATCACCGGAATCGGATGCACGGATTGGAAATGACAAGCAAAACAAATATGGCACCGATCTGCGATTAATAGCACGAGACCATCTAAATGCATCAAGAACAACATGCTACAACACTCTAACATAGCAACAAAATACATTGTAGGGATCCACTCAAGATGCTTGACAAAAGATGAACACTGAGCTACGGCTAAATCACTCAATAGCAGGTTCAAACAAGCATGGAAAAAGCGCAAAACATAACAGGTTACAGACTTAGTGAAATAACAACAAGACAGGAATTTAACATATGGAAGCAATGTTTAGAGCAAGATAACCACATGCTACAGGAACATATCATGGCAAAGCAAAGCATGGCATGAAGCTACTCAAAGCATACAACAAAAGTCCCTTACTGCCCATAAGCCAAAAGGGATCAGAAAAAATACAATGGCAACCATGTGAACATAGCAATTATCGTTAACAGATTGAGACTTGGAGAAAAACTGGAACATGGCAAAACAGATATTGAGTAGGCATGTTGACGAGCTCGATGCACTCACTACAAGGCATTGCATGACAAACTAAGCATACACCCAGAAAGTAGACATGGCATAGGAGCTAAACATGGAAAGAACAACAACATAGCATTCATGGATCAACTATAACAAGCTCGGCAAAATTGCTTAACACGTAAACATTCTGCCAGGAACATTTTATAGCAAAAGTAGAGCTCGATTGACTCAAGCTAGGGTGCTACATAATTGTAAACAAAGACATGGATGGATAGAGCACAACAATATCTACAAACATCCTTACTGATCATGCTCAAAAGATGCATGGATCACTTGGTAGCAACATGAATACATGGCATAAAAATAATGACAGGGCAAAGACTTGGAATATTTCAAAGTCCCTGAAATCAGCAACATTGAGAGGGCTAATTTGCATGCTTGTGCTAGTCACCACAGAGATCACAAAAATACATGGCATACACCCCTGTAAAGATGGCATGGCATACTTCAAAACTCATGTAGAGCTCCATATCATAGGAGGCACACACTAATCATGGCAAAAATGACAAATGTCCAATTACTGATATGAATCTGAAACTAACAGAAACTAGCACTCTTCCAACAGCATTTAGGGCGTCAATATGAGCTCAAATGAACATGATGCAATGAGATGAAATGAAGTACTCGTCGAGACGAACATTTCGATATGCTACACGCCCAAAACGGAGTCACGGTTGCAGAGTTATGGCATGATGAAGTATGCAAAATATTACTGAAACGGGGCAAAAGTCAACCGAGGATCAAGGTTCCAGATCCAGATCGGATCGGGCACGGAAGTAGAGGCGGCCGGATCTCTCACCGGGGTACACTATAGATGGCCGGAGCGGGGACTTGGCGGTGGTGGCGCACGCAGGCGACGAGGAGGAGGCGGTGGGCGGCCGGAGCGGCGAGGTCGGCGCCGGCTCGGGTCGGCCGCGACGGTGCTCGGTGGCGCGGTCGCCTGAGCGGCGAGGTGGCGCTACTCGCCGGTGAAAGCAGGCGGCGGCCGGCGAGAGGAGAGGCGGGCGGCGCTTGGGTGGCTCCTCCCGCGGGCGGCGGTGACGAGGAGACGGGCCGCGGGGGCCCGGATCGGGCTCCGCGGGCCTCGGCGGCGGCGGGCGCTACATGGCGGGAAACAGACCCTTGTGGTCAGGTTGATCGTGCTCCGGCGTGGTCAATAACCCTCGGAAGTTGGTTTAGCGATTGCTAAGGCGCGACGTCTCGCACGTTCGTAGTCGGATCGTCAAGGTCGACTCCCACAGAAAACGATAGCCACCATCTCATCGAAACATCAGGACACCTTAGCCCCTATTAAGTGGTATCAGATTTCCAGGTTGCTCAGTGAGATTTTACAGTTTTTCGTAGATTAGATAGAGTCTGTTCTTCATACCTACAGTCCACGAAAAAGCCACAAAAAAAATTAGGGTTAGTTCATCATATCCGAACCAATCTAAGTCTTTGCATAATCTTTTTAGGGTTTTTGCTTTGTTGAATTTGCGCTTGCATCGTCGTGTCAAGTTGCTGGTCTTAGAGTCTAGTCTTTTAGAGTTTCGAGTTCTGGTCATAAGTTGTCACGCCGCCGCCGCACCATCATCATCGCCCATCTATCACTTTTGCTTATCCGCCACCGCTCTGAATCCATATCCATATACCACCACCAATCTGTATCCATATACCACCACCAATCTGTATCCATATACCACCACCGCTACCATATACCACCACCGCTGCCATATACCACAACCATATATCCACCACCAATCCGAGTTCTTCTCATATTAGGTTTGTTCTTGAGATCAATCTAAATTCCGATTCGTGTTTCCTTGCCTGCGTAGGTCTCGGAAAAAAAAGAGTCTAGAGACCCCCGGGCAGTTTTTAGGCCAAAATTTTCACGGGCAAATTTTTTT
>NC_041388.1:464768417-464811461 GCF_002162155.2 Triticum dicoccoides | reverse complement strand
GAAAGCAGGCGGCGGCCGGCGAGAGGAGAGGCGGGCGGCGCTTGGGTGGCTCCTCCCGCGGGCGGCGGTGACGAGGAGACGGGCCGCGGGGGCCCGGATCGGGCTCCGCGGGCCTCGGCGGCGGCGGGCGCTACATGGCGGGACGCCGCTGGTGCGGGGCGGTGGCGCGGTGTGTCCAACGCGTACGGACACGTCCGGCGTGCAGAGAGGGGATTTTTAGGGTTTTAGTGGGGAAGAGACCCGGGATTTCGGAGGAGGGGCTACATTTATAGGTAGGAGGAGCTAGGAGGCTCCAAATTGAGCACGATTTGCGGCCACACGATCGTGATCAAACGGCCTAGATGATGGAGGAGGTTTAGGTGGATTTTGGGCCACTTTGGAGGGGTGTTGGGCTGCAACACACACGAGGCCTTTTCGATCCCTCGGTTAACCGTTGGAGTATCAAACGAAGTCCAAATGGCACGAAACTTGACAGGCGGTCTACCGGTAGTAAACCAAGGCCGCTTGGCAAGTCTCGGTCCAATCTGAAAACGTTTACCACCCGCACACGAAAAGAGGTAGAAAGGAAAACCAGAGGACATAGGAGTGCCGGAATGCAAAATGGACAACGGGGAAAATGCTCGGATGCATGAGACGAACATGTATGCAAATGTGATGCACGTGATGACATAATATGAGATGCATGACAAAGACAAAAGTAACACAAAGACAAAAACCCGACAACGAGGAAATAAAATAACTTAGTGCCGGAAATGGCAAGAGTTGGAATACAAATGTGGCAGGTTACATACGGGGTGTTACATACGTATATACACAAACATGGAAATCGACAGGAAACTATACATACTAAGGGATTCCTTTTCCCTGACTATGCACAGGGTCTGCGCCTGGGTCCGTACATAGGGTTACATGCCTCGGCGTCAAGGCTAGTACGAAACGGGGGTTGTCGGGGCTCCCGGCAATTGCGCTTTAGGGGTAAAACTTGCGAAGATGTTCAATATTCCAGGAGTTGCTCACCGGAATGCCATCTTCGGTCTCCAGGCAGACTGCGCCAGGCCTGGTGACTCGTATTAACTGATAAGGGCCTTCCCACTTTGGCGTCAACTTGTTTAGATTCTTGGGGGATTGGATCTGCCGAAGAACAAGGTCACCTTCTCAAGGCTTTGGGCGTGAACCTTGCGGCTATGATAGCGACGCAAGGCTTGCTGATATCGAGCGGCTCGCACAGCAGCCCGAAGATGATCTTCCTCAAGGAGCGTCACATCATCTTGGCGCAACTTCTCTTGCTCAAACTCATCATAAGAGAGCACTCGAGGTGACCCGTATATGAGTTCAGTGGGGAGAACTGCTTCTGCCCCGTATACCAGGGCAAAGGGTGTCTGGCTAGTGGCTCGATTTGGTGTCGTCCTGATTGACCAAAGAACCGTTGGCAACTCATCAATCTAGCGCCTTCCGCACTTGTGTATCTTGTCAAAAGTCCTAGTCTTGAGGCCCTGCAGCACTTCTGCATTCGCCCTCTCAACCTGGCCGTTACTTCTGGGATGGGCAACAGAAGCAAAAGAGACCTTGCCGCCGAGGTCTTGAATGTACTGCATGAATGTGTGGCTCGTGAACTATGTGCCGTTGTCGGTGATGACTCTGTTCGGCACACCGAAACGACAGACTAGTCCCTTGAAGAACTTGACGTCTGACTATGCTGCTACCTTTCTCACTAGCTCCACTTCCGACCACTTTGTGAACTTGTTGATCGCGACGTACAATTACTCAAAGCCCCTGGCAACACGGGGAAAGGGGCCCAGTAGTCAAGCCCCCAGACCGAAAATAGCCAGGAAAGAGGGATTGTCTGAAGAGCTTGGGTGGGTTGATGAAGCTTCTTTGAATGGAACTAACACGTTTCACACTTGGTTACTAGCGCAGTTGCATCCTGGAGGGCGGTGGGCCAGAAGAAACCTTCCCGGAACGCTTTGCCGACAAGAGCCCTTGACCCTATGTGGGAGCCACACATGCCTCCATGTATCTCTGCCAACAGTCTCAGTCCGTCCTTTCGAGGAATGCACTTCAATTTCACATTGTTCAGTCTTCTCCTATAGAGGGCATCATCCACGAACTGGTACATGCTGGACCGACGGGCTACTTTCTCTGCTTCTTCCTGCTCCTCGGGGAGCTCTCCTGTTTGGAGGAAATGGACGATGGCTTGTGCCCATGCCGAAGCCTGGGGCTCGACGGTAAGGACTAAAGGCTCATCTCGTCCGTAAGGACAGCTGCTTCTATGGCCAGGGCGTGAGGCCGTGCCGAGGATTGCTGCCCTACGGCAAGCTTGGGACTCCTGGCAACGTCCTTGCCGGCGGCTCCTGGGAGCTCAGCGGGGAAGTACTGATACGTCTCCAACGTATCTATAATTTTTGATTATTCCATGCTATTATATTATCAACCTTGGATGTTTTATATGCTATTTTATATGATTTTTGGGACTAACCTATGAACCTAGAGCCCAGTGCCAGTTTCTATTTTTTCCTTGTTTTTGAGTATCGCAGAAAAGGAAAACCAAATGGAGTCCAATTGACCTGAAATTTCACGGAGATCATTTTTGGACCAAAAGAAGCCCATGGAGTATCGGAGATGGGCCAGAAGAGTCCCAAGGCACCCACGAGGGTGTGGCGCTCCCTACCCCCCTGGGCACCCCCTACCTCGTGGCCGCCTCGGGGACCCCCCTGACTTGTTCCTAACTCCAACACCTCTTATATATACCCAAACTTCCAGAAAGAAATTGAGATCGGGAGTTCCGCCGCCGCAAGCCTCTATAGCCACTGAAAACCAATCTAGACCCGTTCCGGCACCCTGTTGGAGGGGGGAATCCCTCTCCGGCGGCCATCTTCATCATCCCGGCGCTCTCCATGACGAGGAGGGAGTAGTTCACCCTCCGGGCTGAGGGTATGTACCAGTAGCTATGTGTTTAATCTCTCTCTCTCTCTCTCGTGTTCTTGATTCAGCACGATCCTGATGTATCGCGAGCTTTGCTATTATAGTTGGATCTTATGATGTTTCTCCCCCTCTATCTCCTTGTGATGAATTGAGTTTTCCCTTTCAAGTTATCTTATCAGATTGAGTCTTTAAGGATTTGAGAACACTTGATGTATGTCTTGCATGTGCTTGTCTGTGGTGACAATGGGATATCACGTGACCCACTTGATGTATGTTTTGGTGATCAACTTGCGATTTCCATGACCTCATGATCTTATGCATAGGGGTTGGCACACGTTTTCGTCTTGACTCTCCGGTAGAAACTTTGGGGCACTCTTTGAAGTTCTTTGTGTTGGACGAATAGATGAATCTGAGATTGTGTGATGCATATCGTATAATCATACCCACGGATACTTGACGTGACATTGGAGTATCTAGGTGACATTAGGGTTTTGGTTAATTTGTGTCTTAAGGTGTTATTCTATTACAAACTCTAAGATAGATTGAACGGAAAGAATAGCTTCATGTTATTTTACTACGGACTCTTGAATAGATCGATCAGAAAGAATAACTTTGAGGTGGTTTCGTACCCTACAATAATCTCTTTGTTTGTTCTCCGCTATTAGTTACTTTGGATTGACTCTTTGTTGCATGTTGAGGGATAGTTATATGATCTAATTATGTTATTATTGTTGAGAGAACTTGCACTAGTGAAAGTATGAACCCTAGGCCTTGTTTCAACGCATTGCAATACCGTTTTCACTCACTTTTGTCATTAGTTACCTTGCTGTTTTTATATTTTCAGATTACAAAAACCTATATCTACCATCCATATTGCAGTTGTATCACCATCTCTTCGCCGAACTAGTGCACCTATACAATTTACCATTGTATTGGGTGTTTTGGGGACACAAGATACTCTTGTTATTTGGTTGCAGGGTTGTTTGAGAGAGACCATCTTCATCCTACGCCTCCCACGGATTGATAAACCTTGGGTCATCCACTTGAGGGAAATTTGCTACTGTGCTACAAACCTCTGCACTTGGAGGCCCAACAACGTCTACAAGAAGAAGGTTGTGTAGTAGACATCAAGCTCTTTTCTGGCGCTGTTGCCGAGGAGGTTAGTGCTTGAAGGTATATCTTTAGATCTTGCAATCAAATCTTTTTGTTTCTTGTTTTATCACTAGTTTAGTCTATAAAAGAAAACTACAAAAAATGAAATTAAGGTTGCCTCATATGCTTCATCTTTTTAATGTCTTTCGTGAAAATAAGGATTCCGATAATTGTGCCAAAGTGTTAGAAGGAGAATGTATTAAAATGTTTGGCACTAAAAATCTTTGGATGATGAGCATGATTGCAATGTTGTTAGTATGAATTCTTTGAATATCCATGATGCTAATGATATGCAAAGCCACAAGCTTGGGGATGCTATGTTCGATGAAGAAGATATTTTGTGTCCCCTAAGT
Organism: Triticum dicoccoides; assembly: GCF_002162155.2. Lineage (NCBI taxonomy): Eukaryota > Viridiplantae > Streptophyta > Magnoliopsida > Poales > Poaceae > Triticum > Triticum dicoccoides. Next base: position 464,807,034 of record NC_041388.1, on the reverse strand, counting down.
TTTGATGAGAAAATTTATTTTGATGATAGCATGCCTCCTATTTACGATGATTATATTGATGAAACTAGGTCTAGAAGAGTGTCAACTTTAGGAAGTAATGATTCCACTATTTTGGAGGGTGTTGAATCTTATTGTGATAATTATGAAAGTGGGTTTGGAGAGGTCATGACTTTAGTTAAGGTTAATCCCACTATTTTGGAAGAGTGTCATCTTTGCATACATGTGGATCATGTTAACAATATGTTTTGTGATAGCTATATTGTGGAATTTGCTTACGATACTACATGTAATTATTATGAGGGAGGAACATATGCTTGTAGTAATTGCAATAATATCAAGTTTTCTCTCTATGTGTTGAAAATCTTGAAGATTTGCTTGTTTTACCTTCCTATGCAAGTTGATTATTGTTCCCATAAGTTGTTTGCTCACAAAATCCCTATGCATAGGAAGTGGGTTAGAATTAAATGTGCTAGTCATATTCTTCATGATGCTCTCTTTATGTTTCAATTCTTATCTTTTATGTGAGCATCATTGTAATCATCATGCCTAGCTAGGGGCGTTAAACGCTAGCACTTGTTGGGAGGCAACCCAATTTTTATTTGTATTCCTTGCTTTTTGTTCCTGTTTAGTAATAAATAATTCATCTAGCCTCTGTTTAGATGTGGTTTCATGTTTTAATTAGTGTTTGTGCCAAGTAGAACCTTTGGGAAGACTTGAGTGAAGTCTTTGTGATCTTGCTGTAAAAAACAGAAACTTTAGCGCTCACGAGATTGCTGCCATTTTTTACTGTAGAGTGTGATTAGGTTGATTATTTTTGCAGATGATTAATAGAAAAATTCCTCACGTCCTCCACCAATTTATTTCAGAATTTTTTGAGTCCCATAAGTATACGTTTGATACATGTTACTACAGACTATTCTGTTTTTGACAGATTCTGTTTTCATCGTGTTGTTTGCTTATTTTGATGCATCTATGAGTAGTATCGGAGGGTATGAACCATAGAAAAGTTGGAATACAGTAGATATTAGACCAATATGAATTTAGAATGAGTTCACAACATTACCTAAGTGGTGATTTATTTTCTTATACTAACGGAGCTTACGAGTTTTCTGTTCAGTTTTGTGTTGTGAAGTTTTCAAGTTTTGGGTAAAGATTCGATGGACTATGGAATAAGGAGTGGCAAGAGCCTAAGCTTGGGGATGCCCAAGGCACCCCAAGGTAATATTCAAGGACAACCAAGAGCCTAAGCTTGGGGATGCCCCTGATGGCATCCCCTCTTTCGTCTTCATTCATCGGTAACTTTACTTGGAGCTATATTTTTATTCACCACATGATATGTGTTTTGCTGGGAGTGTCATTTTATTTTATTTTGTTTTGCTTGCTATACCAAGATCTAAAATTCTTAAATGTTAGAGAGTCTTCACATAGTTGCATAATTATTCAACTACTCATTGAGCTTCACTTATATTTTTCGGAGTAGTTTGTTGTTTGCTCTAGTGCTTCACTTATATCTTCTTAGAGCATGGCGGTGGTTTTATTTTATAGAAATAGAACAGCATGGTAATTTGTTTGGGTTATAAAATTATTCCTACTATGATAGGCATCCAAGATGAGTATAATAAAATCTTCCATATAAGTGCATTGAATACTATGAGAAGTTTGATACTTGATAATTGTTTTGAGATATGAAGATGATAATATTAGAGTCATGCTAGTTGAGTAATTGTGAATTTGAGAAATACTTGTGTTGAGGTTTGAAAGTCCCGTAGCATGCACGTATGGTAACCGTTGTGTGAAAAATTTGAAGCATGAGGTGTTTCTTTGATTGCCTTCCTGATGAGTGGCGGTCAAGGACGAGCGATGGTCTTCTCGTACCAATCTATCCCCCTAGGAGCATGCACGTAGTGCTTGGTTTTTGATGACTTGTAGATTTTTGCAATAAGTATGTGAGTTCTTTATGACTGATGTTGAGTCCATGGATTATACGCACTCTTACCCTTCCATCATTGCTAGCCTCTTCGATACCGTGCATTGCCCTTTCTTACCTCGAGAGTTGGTGCAAACTTCGCCGGTGCATCCAAACCCCGTGATATGATATGCTCTGTCACACTTAAACCTCCTTATATCTTCCTCAAAACAACCACCATACCTACCTATTATGACATTTCCATAGCCATTCCGAGATATATTGCCATGCAACTTTCCACCGTTCCGTTCATCATGACACACATCATCATTGTCATATTGCCTTGCATGATCATGTGGTTGACATCGTATGTTACGTCTCCAACGTATCTATATTTTATGAAGTATTCATGCCGTTTTATTATCATTCTTGGATGTTTTACAATCATTTTATAGCAACTTTATATCATTTTCTAGGACTAACCTATTGACCCAGTGCCCAGTGCCAGTTGCTGTTTTTTGCTTGTTTTTTACATTGCAGAAAATCAATATCAAACGGAGTCCAAACACCGTAAAACTTTTTGTGGATTCTTTATGGACCAGAAGACATCCAACGGGCCAGAGAAGCACCCGGGGGGTGCCCCGACGGGGGCAACCCACCAGGGTACACCTGGGGGGCCAGGCGCACCCAGGTGGGTTGTGCCCGCCTCAGTGGCCTCCCGTACCCCTTATTTGCACTATAAATTCTCAAATATTCCGAAACCCCTCGGGGTTAACCTAGATCAGTAGTTCCGCCACCGCAGGGCTCCGTAGCCACCAAAAACCAATCTAGACCTGTTCCAGCACCCTGTCGGAGGGGGGAATCTTATCCGGTGGCCATCTTCATCATCCCGGTGGCCGCCACGATGAGGATGGACTAGTCCACCCTCGGGGCTGAGGGTTTGTACCAGTAGCTATGTGTTTCATCTCTCTCTCACGTGATCTATATCTTGGGCTTTGTTAATATAGTCGGATCATATGACGTTTCTCCCCTCTATACCCTTGTTGTGATGAATTGAATCTTTACCCTTTGAAGTTTTGTCTTGTCGGATTGAATATTCAGACATGAGAACACATGATGTATGTCTTGCGGTATGAATACTTGAGGTGACAATGGGGTATCATATTGATTCACTTGATATGTGTTTTGGCATTCAACTCATGGATTCCCGCGGTAACATTGGGGTAATCTATGCATAGGGGTTGATGCACGTTTTTGTTATCTTTTCTCCGATAGAAACTTTGGGGGTCTCCTTGTAGTTCTTTGTGTTGGATTGAGTATTATGAATATGAATTTGCTTTGGTGTTATTTTAGTACGAACTCTAGGATAGATCGAACGAAAAGAATAGCTTTGTGTTATTTTAGTACAAACTCTTGAATAGATCGAACGGAAATAATAGCTTTGAGGTGGTTTGGTACCCTACAAAAATTTCTCTCTTTTGTTCTCCGCTAATAGGAACTCGAGAGTGATTCTTTATTGAACTTTGAGGGATAATCATATGATCCAACTATGTTAGCGCTGTTGAGAGATTGCACTAGTGAAAGTACGAAACCTAGGCCTTATTTTTAAGATTTGCAAAACCGTTTTTGTGCATGTTTACTATTTGCTACCTTGCTGTTTTTATTTATTCAGATTATAAAAATACATTTCGACCATCCATATTACACTTTTATCACCATCTCTTCACCGAACTAGTGCACCTATACAATTTTCCATTGTATTGGGTGTGTTGGGGACACAAGAGATTTCTTGTATTTGGTTGCAGGGTCATTTGAGAGAGACCATCTTCGTCCTACACCTCTCACGGATTGATAAACCTTAGGTCATCCACTTGAGGGAAAATTGCTACTGTCGTACAGAACTCTGCGCTTGGAGGCCCAACACGTGTCTACAAGAATAAGTTGTGTAGTAGACATCAAGCTCTTTTCTGGCGCCGTTGCCGGGGAGGTGAGTGCTTGAAGGTATATCCTTATATCTTGCAACTGGATCTTTTAGTTTCTTGTTTTATCACTAGTTTGGTTTATAAAAGAAAACTACATAAAAATGGAATTGAGGTTACATCATATTATTGATCATCTTTATAATATCTTTCTTGAAAATGATGGTTCCAAAAATTGTGCTCAATTGTTAGAAGAAGTCAATAAAATGTTTGGCACAAAATATTTGAATGATGAGCATGATTGCAATGTTGTTAGTATAAGTTCTTTGAATATCCAAAATGCTAATGATGATTGCACGAGTCATGACAAAAATGTTTCTTATAAGCATGTCAATTTTTGCGGAGTGAATTGGGAATGCATTTGCACACCAAAAAGGGAAGATAGATTTTGTAAGAAGAATAAATTTTAGAAATGAAAAAGTTGCAAGAGAGGCTAGATAGTTGTACTGAAAGAATTTTTTTTCACCATCCTTGTGAACTTTGCAATGAACATGGTCATTTAAATCTCGAGTGCAAATTCTTTCATGATCAAATCGTGTCCAAAAATTGTGATAACTTGATTACCCTTGAGCATCATAAAGAGCTTAGTCTTCTTTGGGGGTATGAATAAATGAAACGTATAATTGAGGGTATTCCAAAATTTAATCTTGAGAGATTTCTTGATTTTGATCTAGAGGAAATTTATATGTTTTGTATGGTAAATTGCATTGAGAATCCTTATATTGCCAATTATCTAAAGACAAGAAAACAAATAGAATGTGAAGAGAGTACTAATGAAAGGGAAAATATTTCCCAATACCCTCCTAGTGTTTATTATGATGAATCAGGAAACGAGGAGGAGCTTCCTATCCAATCAACCTCTTCAACAAGAAACTCGAAAAAATTGATTAAACCCATACGTGAGGTGGTGAAGAAGAAGAAAATAAGAAAGAATAGAGATAAAAAGGTATCTCTCCCAAATAATGTTGCTCCTATTGTTGTTGTGCCTCATGAAAATGAATCAAAAATAATTGTGGAAGATGATGCACTTGATGATGATTTTGTTATGCCTATTGCTTGTTGTTATGATTATGATTGGGAAGATAATGATACTTCTTATAATCTTGGAAATCTTTTTGATACCAACTTGGGAAATTATGATGATAACAATTGTTATACCGTTGGTTCTATTCATACTATTAATGATGAGAGTGATTATGCTTATGATATGCCAAGCCACAAGCTTGGGGATGCTATGTTTGATGAGAATGACATGTTTGAGAATTTATTTGCTGCAATTAATGTTTGTCCCAAGCTTGGGGACGCTATGCTTAATGAAGATGATCTTTTTAGTCCCCTTACTTTGAATGATCAAATTTGCTATGATGATTGCATGCCTCCTACTTACGATGATTATTGTGATGATACTTATGCTATAAAAAGTAATAATAATTATTTTCATAATTTTGAATATCCTTTTACTGAACATTACTCTCTTAATGTTGGAAAAATTTATAGTATTCGAGTTTCCTATGATACTCCCACCATTGTGAATGAGAAGAAAATTTCTTATGTGGAGAGTAATAAAATTTCTATGCTTGTGGATCATGAAAATAATGTTTTATGTGATAGTTATATTGATGAATCTACTCATGATGCTATTGAAAATTATTATGAGAGAGGAACTTATGATTCATGATGCTCTTTTTAAGTTTCAATTCTTATCTTTTATGTGAGCATCATTGAAATCATCATGCCTAGCTAAAAGGCATTAAAGAAAAGCGCTTGTTGGGAGATAACACAACACATTTACCTACTTTTTGTGTGTGTTCACATGATTAGGCTACTTTAGTAATCATGTTTTATTGCTTTTGTTTCAATAAGGTTCCAAGTAAGACCTTTGGGATGGCTTACGGTGATAGTTGATTTGATCTTGCTGAAAAACAGAAACTTTTGCGCTCAGCAAAACAATTCTAATTTTTAACATAAGCGTGATAAAATTCTGATTCTTTTTGAATAAGATTAATAGACAAATTTCCCAGGTTTTCCCATTTTTTCAGAATTTTTGGAGTATCAGAAGTATGGTTGGAGTACAGATTACTACAGGCTGTTCTGTTTTTGACATATTCTGTTTTAATGCATAGTTTGCTTGTTTTGTAGTTTCTATGGCTTATATTGCTCAATATAAATTGTAGAAATGATATGCTATAGTAGGAATTGTGTGGAAACAATTATGAATCTTTTCTTTGACAGTTACAAAAGTGAAATGGTTTGCTCTTTATCATACTAACCTATCTCACAAAGTTCCGTTAAGTTTTGTGTGATTGAAGTTTTCAAGTTCTGGGTGAGATGCCGATATGAGGAGAATAAGGAGTGACAAGAGCCTAAGCTTGGGGATGCCCAAGACACCCCAAGGTAATATTCAAGGAAGATCCAAGCAACTAAGCTTGGGGATGCCCCGAAAGGCATCCCCTCTTTCGTCTCCAACATTATCGGTAACCTTACTTGGAGCTATGTTTTCATTCGTCACATGATATGTGTTTTTCTTGGAGCATCATTTTATTTTGTTAGGACTTGATTTATGTTATTTAGAATAATGTGTTGCATCTTTTATTTCAATAAAAGTGGCAATGATTGCCTTCGCCATTATTATTTTTCAAGTATACGTGTTGCTGTTTGAAAACAGAAAGTTCACCGCTGTTGCAAAAATTCCCTAGAAAAGTCTGAATGTGATAAAATGTTGATTTTTTTTGAAAAATTAGATATGGTAAATTTTATACAGTGTGTAATTTTGTCATAATTTTTGGAGTTAAGTAAGTATTGATACTCTTGCATTCTTTACAGACTGTACTGTTTTGGCAGATTGCTGTTATGTTTGCATATGTTTGCTTGTTTAATGATTCTATTTTAGGATAGGAGTATTAAATATGTAGAGGCATTTAGTATGAAATGTTGAATAATAATTTTAGTGTTTTGCTACAGTAGAGAATGATAAGGTTTTTGCATTGGTTTATACTAACTTATCTCACGAGTTCCTGCTGAGTTTTGTGTGGATGAAGCTTTTGAGATTTAAGAAAACCGTGATATGAGAAGAATTAAGGAGACAAAAAATCTCAAGCTTGGGGATTCCCAAGGCATCCCAAGATAATATTTCAATAAGTTTCAAGCATCTAAGCTTGGGGATGCCCCGGTAGGCATCCCACCTTTCTTCTTCAACAATTATCAGTTAGTATCGGTTGAGCCTAATTTTTTGCTTCTTCACATGATGTGTGCTATTCTTGGAATGTCATTTTATTTTGTTTTTGATTGTTGTTTTAATAAAATAATTAGATCTGAAAGTTTTTAAATAAAATAGAGTCCTCAAATAGTTGCCAGGGAGGCTAGGTAAGCGGCATTCACATCCCGTCAACGAAGCTCTTTTCTATGGAATTGCTTTAGTGCTTCACTTATATATTTTTGAGCACGGTGTGCTTTAGTATTTTTGAAGAAATTCTCTCTTGCTTCACTTAAATTAATTTGAGAGAAAGAAATATTATTCTCATGATCTTCATTTATATCTTTTTGGAGTAGCTTGTCATTTACTCTTGTGCTTCACTTATATCCTATGAGTAAATTGTTGAATAAATTGAATATCATGAAGTTGAAACCATATCATGCCTAGTGGTAGCTTCACATTGGGTTTAGAAAGTGAAATCTTTTGAGGCTTGACAATCACAATATTGGTCATACAAGAAATTCACGAATAATTAGTATAAGGAAGAGAACCTTCACATGCAAATACACTATCATGGAAATCTTTTGTGATTGTGAGCCCCCATAAAAATATTATATGCCAAAATTGTTGGCGTTAGACAAGGAAGACAACATAATGGTTTATGTTTTTTCATATTCACATAGAAGTTATATTGTCATAGATCCTTCAACATGTGGTTCTTGCCCCCCCCCCATCTTTTCTAGCCAAAAATTCCGCACCAAGTGGAGATACTACTTGTGCATCCAAAAACCCTTAAACCCAAATCTTATCTTCAAGAGTCCGCCATACCTACCTAAGGATTGAGCAAGATCCTTCAAGTAAGTTGTCATCGATGCAATAGGGCAATAAAAATTGCTTCTAAAAGTGTGAGATCATTTAGTGTAAGAGAAAATTGAGCGTTGTATGAACTTGTGATGGCAAAGTAATAAAAGCGACGGACTGCATAATAAAGGTTGCCATCATAAGGGGCAGTATAACGTGACGTTCTTTTGCACTAAGGGGTTGAGCATACAAATAAATAAGCGCATGGCAACCTCTACTTCCCTCTACGAAGGGCCTGTCTTTTACTTTTATGCAAAGAGTCAAAGTTCTTCTCTCTATTCCTTTTTATTTTATCCTTTGGCAAGAATCATGTGGTGAGGAAAGATCTAGGCACATATATCCAATTGGATATGGGTAGAATGAGTTATTATTGTTGACATCACCCTTGAGGTGAATACGTTGGGAGGCAAAACAATGAGCCCCTATCTTTCTATGTGTCCAGTTGAAACGTTTTGCTCATGTGTATGCGGTGAGTGTTAGCAATCATAGAAGACTATATGATGGTTGAGTATGCGGAGCTCTTACTTAAACCCTGTTGAATAAGTTGAATTGCAATTGCTTGGTGACTGAGAGCATGGGTTGTTGAGTTTCAAGAGAGTTCATTGTTTGAACCTTAACATGTGAATTGGTTGCTACTTTAACATGAGAAGTTTCGTAAGAAAGAATTGCTGTTATGTTGATAGGAAAAGTGATTGAAATTATCATTGGTCAAACTTATGCACTTTGCTAGCATTCACACTTCATAAATTATATCTTTTCTCATTTACCTACTCGAGGACGAGTAGAAATTAAGCTTGGGGATGCTAATACGTCTCCAACGTATCTATAATTTATGAAGTATTCATGCCGTTTTATTATCATTCTTGGATGTTTTACAATCATTTTATAGCAACTTTATATCATTTTTTTGGGACTAACCTATTGACCCAGTGCCCAGTGCCAGTTGCTGTTTTTGCTTGTTTTTTACATCACAGAAAATCGATGTCAAACGGAGTCCAAACACCGCGTAACTTTTTGTGGATTTGTTATGGACCAGAAGACATCCGACGGGCCAGAGCAGCACCTGGTATGTGCCCTGAGGCGGCACAACCCACCAGGTGCGCCTGAGGGCCCAGGCGCGCCCAGGTGGGTTGTGCCCACCTCGGTGGCCTCCCGTACCGCCACGTGGCCTCGGTTCCCAGGTGAGATCTTGGAGGAGAACCTCATCTTCTAGGCCATCGTCGACACCACCACGTGGATGTCTTCTTTAAAATATAGTTCGTGGTGTTTTCTCGAGGCCATCGCCACTGCCTTGTAGTGATTTGTCCTCTGTAATGTTCATATGCAATCTGATATTCTTAAATGTAATGTTCATTTAAAAGTTTGGTCCAACAATTTCTACATTTTGTATTACTGTTCTCAAGCATTCTTGGTTTCGTTAACTGTCTTATCTTCTAGTATATGTTCTATTCTGCAATGTCATGCTCAGTTAACTATTTCGTTTCATTTGGTCTGCTCTCTAGTTAACTATTGAGTTCATTTCTGCAATTTGATTTTCATTTGTTGTGGGTACAATTTTATATTGTTATGCATGTGAGAAATAAATCGAATTTGGCTGTACTCAATACATATTCTACCGATAGTATGGCAACTCTTAGTTAACCTAATCAAGATCTTCCTTATATGTGTTGCAGGAAAACAGTGGGAGACACCGCGGTTTACCATTGAGGTTTGCTTATGCATGGTCCTTTTGCTAGTAGCACATTATTGTGCAGATGCATTTCTAATATTTAGGTTTCTTACAATTTGGTCTTGCACATGTAGGTCCTGCTGTTAGAGGCTTAGACCCACTGTTCGACCCATTTTGCATATGGGGAAATGAGATTGTTAGGATAAAGAAACTTGCGATGAATAACAGCAAGATCTTTGATTGCACAATGAAGAAGACATCAGTCAACTATAGGATGTACTGACACTTTTACCTTGTTTTTACCCCTTGTGCCATTTCAAAATTTATAACATCGATTTATGCATATCTTTGTTTTCAATACTTTTCAAAGCAGTTCATCGATGATTACCACTCAAACCACCTGCATGGTCAAGAGGCGAGGAAGGTATTCATGCAACACCCAGGGTACAATATTGAAGTCTTCCTGAAGAGGACGAAGGTTGGGCGGGCAATTATCCATAGCCACTGGCCTAAAGTTGCAAGGACACACAACATCACTGAAGGCTCAATATTCGCCTTCCGCTTCTGCGGTTTCCCAGATGAGATTCATTTGTCTATTTTACCATGTACGATGCTACTTTTCCAAAGGTTTTCGATGTTGCATGTGAAACTTGGTGCTGTTGTGTAATGACGCAGCTAGCTATATCCCTCTTTGGTGTAACTGAGTGCTGAAGCTATCTAATATAATTCGATTATGAAATCCTGGTTGCCGTTATACGAATATGAAATATCTGGTGTGTTTTATAAGAAATGTCAATTTGATTACTACATGGATTATCAATAATAGGCTAATTACCCTACTTATTGGGGTTTTCTATTGCAGACGGTTACTCAGACAACACCATGGGCGATGAACTCAAACAACCCACACAATTTCTAGAAAGTAGGCATGCCAGATATACTAACAATCACACACATCTTCCAGTAGAGAACTTTTGCGTTTGGCCACCTTGCATAAACGTTTCCACACAAAACACTATGTGTGATATAGATACGTCCATTTTGCATCATGCTTTTATATTGATATTTATTGCAGCATGGGTTGTTATTACATATTATAGCACAATACTTATGCCTTTTCTCTCTTATTTCACAAGGTTTACATGAAGAGGGAGAATGCCGGCAGCTGGAATTCTGGACTGGAAAAGGAGGAAATTTGAGAGACCTATTCTGCACAACTCCAAAAGTCCTGAAAATTTACGCAAATTATTTTGGAATATATAAAAATATTGGGCGAAGAAACTACCAGAGGGGCCCCACCAGGAAGCCACAAGGGTGGGGGGCACACCCTACCCCCCTGGGCGTGCCCCCTGCCTTGTGGGCCCCTTGGCAGGCTTCCGATGCCCATCTTCTACTATATGATGTGTTTTGACCCGGAAAAAAATCAAGAGGAAGCTTTCAGGATGAAGCACCGCCATCTCGAGGCGGAACCTGGGCAGAACCAATGTAGGGCTCCGGCGGAGCTGTTCTGCTGGGGAAACTTCCCTCCCGGAGGGGGAAATCGAAGCCATCATCATCACCAACGATCCTCTCATCGAGAGGGGGTCAATCTCCATCAACATCTTCACCAGCACCATGTCCTCTCAAACCCTAGTTCATCTATTGTATCCGATCTTTGTCTCAAAACCTCAGATTGGTACCTATGGGTTGCTAGTAGTGTTGATTACTCCTTGTAGTTGATGCTAGTTGGTTTATTCGGTGGAAGATCATATGTTTAGATCCTTAATGATAATTATTACTCCTCTGATTATGAACATGAATATGCTTTGTGAGTAGTTATGTTTGTTCCTGAGGACATGGGAGAAGTCTTGTTATAAGTAATCATGTGAATTTGGTATTCGTTCGATATTTTGATGAGATGTATGTTCTCTCTCCTCTAGTGGTGCTTTGTGAATGTCGACTACATGACACTTCACCATGATTTTGGCCTAGGGGAAGGCATTAGGAAGTAATAAGTAGATGATGGGTTGCTAGAGTGATAGAGGCTTAAACCCTAGTTTATGCGTTGCTTCGTAAGGGGCTGATTTGGATCCATATGTTTCATGCTATGGTTAGATTTATCTTAATTCTTCTTTCGTAGTTGCGGATGCTTGCGAGAGGGGTTAATCATAAGTGGGAGGCTTGTCCAAGTAAGGATAGCACCCACGCACCGGTCATCAAATTATCAAAGTAACGAACGCGAATCATATGAAGCATGATGAAAACTAGCTTGACAGTAATTCCCATGTGTCCTCAGGAGCGCTTTGCATTATATAAGAGTTTGTCTAGGTTTGTCTTTTGCTACAAAAAGGATCGGGCCACCTTGCTGCACCTTAGTTACTTTTGTTACTAGTTACCCATCATGAATTATCTTATCACACAACTATCTGTTACCGATAATTTCAGTGCTTGCAGAGAATACCTTGTTGAAAACCACTTGTCATTTCCTTCTGCCCCTCGTTGGGTTCGACACTCTTACTTATTGAAAAGACAACCATAGATCCCCTATACTTGTGGGTCATCAAGACTCTTTTTTTGCGCCGTTGCCGGGCAGTGAAGCGCCTTTGGTGGGTCGAATTTGGTAAGGAAACATTTATATTACGTGCTGAAATTCACTGTCACTTATCACTATGGAAAATAATCCGTTGAGGGGCTTGTTCGGGGTACCTTCACCTCAACTGGTAGAGCAAAGAGTTACTTCTCAACCTATTGAACCTACTGAATATATTTATTATGAAATTCCTTCGGGTATGATAGAGAAACTGCTAGCTAATCCTTATGTAGGAGATGGAACATTACATACTAATATACATCTAATCTATGTAGATGAAGTTTGTGGATTATTTAAGCTTGCAGGTTTTCCCAAGGATGATGTCAAGAAGAAGGTCTTCCCTTTATATTTGAAGGGAAAGGCATTGACATGGTATAGGCTATGTGATGATATTGGTTGTTGGAACTACAACCGATTGAATTTGGAATTTCATCAGAAGTTTTATCCTATGCATCTGGTTCATCATTATCGGAATTATATATATAATTTTTGGCCTCGTGAAGGAGAAAGTATCGCTCAAGATTGGGGTATGCTTAAGTCAATGTTATATTCATGCCCCAATCATGGGCTCTCAAGAAAAACTATTATTCAGAATTTTTATGCTCGACTTTCTCGAAATGATCAATCCATGCTCGATACTTCTTGTACTGGTTCTTTTATGAAGAAGACTATGGAATTCAAATGGGATTTATTGGAAAGAACTAAACGCAACTCTGAATATTGGGAACTCAACGAAGGTAATGAGTCAGGTATAAACCTAAGTTTGAATGTGTTAAATCTTTCATGGATACCAATGCTTTTCGTGATTTTAGCACTAAATATGGACTTGACTCTGAGACAGTAGCTTATTTTTGTGAATCATTTGCTACTCATGTTGATCTCCCCAAGGATAGAGGTGGTTTAAATATCATCCTCCCATTGATGTTAAAGTATTAGAACCTATTAAAGTTCAAGAAGAAACTATTACCTATAATGTTGATCCTATTGTTCCTACTGCTTATATTGAGAAACCACCTTTTCCTGTTAGGATAAAGGATCATGCTAAAGCTTCAGCTGTGGTTCGTAAGAGTTATACTAGAACACCTGCACCGCCTGAACAAATTAAAGTTTAACCTAGTATTGTTATGGTTAAAGATCTCTTGGTTGATAATATTGATGGGCATGCTATTTATTTCTGTGATGAAGCTGCTAGAATTGCTAGACCCGATATTAAAAATAAACATAGACCTATTGTTGGTATGCCTGTTGTTTCTGTTAAAATAGGAGATCATTGTTGTCAAGGTTTATGTGATGTGGGTGCTAGTGTGAGTGCAATTCCTTTTAGTTTATATCAAGAAATTATGAATGATATTGCACCTTCCGAGATAAAAGATATTGATGTTACTCTAAAGCTTGCTAATAGAGATACTATATCAGAAATTGGGATTGTTAGAGATGTTGAAGTCTTGTGTGGGAAAAATAAAATACCCTACTGATTTTCTTGTTCTTGGTTCCCCACAAGATGATTTTTGTCCCATTATATTTGGTAGACCTTTCTTGAACACTGTTAATGCTAAGATAGACTGTGAGAAAGAAATTGTTACTATAAGTTTTGGGGATGTGTCTCATGATTTTAATTTCTCTAAATTTCATAGACAACCCCATGATAAAGAATTTCCTAGTAAGGATGAAATTATTGGTATTGCTTCTATTGCCGTGCCTCCTACCGATCCTTTAGAACTATATTTGCTAGACTATGAAAATGATATGTTTATGAATGATAGAAAGGAATTAGATGAAATATTCTTTAACACAATGCCTATTTTTAAATGCAATTTTCCTGTTGAAATCCTTGGGGATCCTCCTCCACCCAAGGGTGTGAAGGAAATATGCCCTAGAGGCAATAATAAAGTTGTTATTTATATTTCCTTATATCATGATAAATGTTTATTATTCATGCTAGAATTGTATTAACCGGAAACTTAGTACATGTGTGAATACATAGACAAACAGAGTGTCACTAGTTTGCCTCTAGTTAACTAGCTCGTTAAATCAATGATGGTTATGTTTCCTAACCATAGACATGAGTTGTCATTTGATTAACGGGATCACATCATTAGAGGATGATGTGATTGACTTGACCCATCCGTTAGCTTAGCACGATGATCGTTTAGTTTGTTGCTATTGCTTTCTTCATGATTTATACATGTTCCTATGACTATGAGATTATTCAACTCCCGAGTACCAGAGGAACACTTTATGTGCTACCAAACGTCACAATGTAACTGGGTGATTATAAAGGTGCTCTACAGGTGTCTCTGATGGTACTTGTTGAGTTGGCATAGATCGAGATTAAGATTTGTCACTCCGATTGTCGGAGAGGAATCTCTGGGCCCTCTCGGTAATGCACATCAAAATAAGCCTTGCAAGAAATGTAGCTAATGAGTTAGTTACGGCATGTAGCATTACGGAACGATAGGGATGGCAATGGGTAGGGTATGGGCGGGTAAAAGCTCCTTCTCCCCTAACCCATACCCATGGAAAATTTCTATACCCACCCACTTCAATACCCGTGGGTATAAATTGGCAACCATGCCCATACCCATCGGGAATCCTATACCCAATTGGTATCCAGTGGGTACAATATGTAACATTTTTTTAAATGTGGATAAATGAGTTTAAATTCAAGTGACGACAGGCGAGCAGTATAGCAGTGAAGTGGCCTCCCCTGATGGGTGGCCTCTTGAAGGCATCAAGGGAGTATAATCAGCCATTGGTGGAATCCTAATGTAGTGGAAGGCGATGGTGGGAATGGGGGATCGCTAGGTCGAGAGTTGGATAGCAGTTCGGTAGCGAAGGGTCAAGATTTTGTCTTTTTCAAGGAGTCGCATAAGACTTAGGATGAGTGGCAAGCAGGTGATAATGGGCCTATGAGCTATGGCTGGTTTAAGTAGGATGTGCCACAAGATTTGGATGTTGACCTCACATGACATAGGAGTTATTTTCATTTATTAATGTTTTATGGGTATCCATTGGGTTACCCATGGGCATAATTTCATACCCATGCCCTACCCATATATTTTGCGGGTATGGATACCCATTACCCGTGGGTATAAAATCTCTCCAAGTCTTGCCCATGCCCGTTGTTTTCAGGTAGGGTACCCGCGGGTACCCATACCCATGGGCAAAACTGCCATCCCTACGGAACGAGTAAAGAGACTTGCCGGTAACGATATTGAACTAGGTAGATACCGACAATCGAATCTCGGGCAAGTAACATACCGATGACAAAGGGAACAATGTATGCTGTTATGCGGTTTGACCAATAAAGATCTTCGTAGAATATGCAGGAGCCAATATGAGCATCCAGGTTCCGCTATTGGTTATTGACTGGAGACGAGTCTCGGTAATGTTTACATAGTTGTTGAACCCGTAGGGTCCGCACGCTTAATGTTCGGTGACGATCGGTATTATGAGTTTATGTGTATTGATGTACCGAAGGTAGTTTGGAGTCCCGGATATGATCACGGACATGACGAGGAGCTCTAAATGGTCGAGACATAAAGATCGATATATTGGATGACTATGTTTGGACTTCGGAAAGGTTCCGGGCAAGTTCAGACAAATACCGGAGTATCGGGAGGTTAGCGGAACCCCCGGGGAGTGTAATGGGCCTGTTGGGCCTTAGTGGAGAAGAGGAGGGGCGGCCAGGGCAGGCCGCGCCCCCTCTCCCTCTAGTACGAATTGGACAACGAGGGGGGGGGGGCGCCCCCTTTCCTTCCCACTCTCTCCTCCTTCCCTCTCTCCTACTCCTACTGTTGGAAGGGTTGGAGTCCTACTTCTGGTGGGAGTAGGACTCCCCTTGGGGCGCGCCTAGGAGGGCCGGCCTCTTCCCCTCCTCCACGCCTTTATATACGGGGGCGGGGGGCACCCCATAGACACACAAGTTGATCAGTTGATCTTTTAGCCGTGTGTGGTGCCCCCCTCCACCATAATCCACCTCGGTCATATCGTACCGGTGCTTAGGCGAAGCCCTGCGTCGGTAGCATCATCATCACTGTCATCACGCCATTGTGCTGACGGAACTGTACCTCAAAGCTCTGCTGGATCGGTGTTCGTGGGACGTCACCGAGCTGAATGCGTGCTGAACTCGGAGGTGCCGTGAGTTCGATACTTGGATCGGTCGGATCGTGAAGACATACGACTACATCAACCGCATTTTCATAACGATTCCTCTTACGGTCTACGAGGGTACGTGCACGACACTCTCCCCTCTTGTTGCTGTGCAACACCATGATCTTGCGTGTGCGTAGGATTTTTTTTGAAATTACTGCGTTCCCCAACAGTGGCATCCGAGCCTGGTTAATTCGTAGATGTCATATGCACGAGTAGAACACAAAGGAGTTGTGGGCGTGGTTATATACATATTGCTTGCCGTCACTAGTTGATTCTTGATTCAGCGGCATTGTTGGATGAAGCGGCACAGACCGACATTACGCGTATGCTTACGCGAGACTGGTTCTACCGACGTGCTTCGCACACAGGTGGCTAGTGGGTGTCTATTTCTCCAGCTTTAGTTGAATCGGATTCAATGAACATGGTTCTTTCTGAAGATCAAAAAGCAATCACTATACCGCATTGTGGTTTTTGATGCGTAGGTAAGAACGGTTCTTGCTCAGCCCATAGCAGCCACGTAAAACTTGCAACAACAAAGTAGAGGACGTCTAACTTGTTTTTGCAGGGCATGTTGTGATGTTATATGGTCAAGACATGATGATAAATTTTATTGTATGAGATGATCATGTTTTGTAACACAGTTATCGGCAACTGGCAGGAGCCATATGGTTGTCGCTTTATTGTATGAAATGCAATTGCCATGTAATTGCTTTACTTTATCACTAAGCGGTAGAGATAGTCGTGGAGGCAATAATTGTCGTGATGAAAACGATGCTTCGATGGAGATCATGGTGTCAAGCCGGTGACGATGGTGATCATGACGGTGCTTTAGAGATGGAGATCAAAGGCACAACATGATGATGGCCATATCATATCACTTATATTGATAGCATGTGATGTTTATATTTTATGCATCTTATTTTGCTTAGATTGATGGTAGCATTATAAGATGATCTCTCACTAAATTTCAAGGTATAAGTGTTCTCCCTGAGTATGCACCGTTGCGAAAGTTCGTCGTGCCGAGACACCACGTGATGATCGGGTGTGATAAGCTCTACGTTCACATACAACGGGTGCAAGCCAGTTTTGCACATGAAGAATACTCAGGTTAAACTTGACGAGCCTAGCATATGCAGATATGGCCTCGGAACACTGAGACCAAAAGGTCGAGCATGAATCATATAGTAGATATGATCAACATAGTGATGTTCACCATTGAAAACTACTCCATCTCACGCGATGATCGGACATGGTTTAGTTGATACGGATCACGTGATCACTTAGATGGGATGTCTGTCTAAGTGGGAGTTCTTAAGTAATATGATTAATTGAACTTTAATTTATCATGAACTTAGTACCTGATAGTTTTTTGCATGTCTATGTTGTTGTAGATAGATGGCCCGTGCTGTTGTTCCGTTGAATTTTAATGCGTTCCTTGAGAAAGCAAAGTTGAAAGATGATGGTAGCAATTACACGGACTGGGTTCGTAACTTGAGGATTATCCTCATTGCTGCACAGAAGAATTACGTCTTGGAAGCACTGCTAGGTGCCAACCCCGCTGCAGGAGCAACGCCAGATGTTATGAACGTCTGGAAGAACAAAGCTGATGACTACTCGATTGTTCAGTGTGCCATGCTTTACGGCTTAGTACCAAGACTTCAATGACATTTTGAACATCATGGAGCATATGAGATGTTCCAGGAGTTGAAGTTAATATTTCAAGCAAATGCCCGGATTGAGAGATATGAAGTCTCCAATAAGTTCTACAGCTGCAAGATGGAGGAGAATAGTTCGGTCAGTGAGCATATACTCAAAATGTCTAGGTATAACAATCACTTGATTCAACTGGGAGTTAATCTTCCGGATGATAGTGTCATTGACAGAATTCTTCAATCACTGCCACCAAGCTACAAGAGCTTCGTGATGAACTATAATATGCAAGGGATGGGTAACACGATTCCTGAGCTCTTCGCTATGCTAAAAGCGGCGGAGGTAGAAATCAAGAAGGAGCATCAAGTGTTGATGGTTAACAAGACCACCAGTTTCAAGAAAAAGGGTAAAGGGAAGAAGAAGGGGAAATTCAAAAAGAACGGCAAGCAAGTGTTTGCTCAGGAGAAGAAACCCAAGTCTGGACCTAAGCCTGAGACTGAGTGCTTCTACTATGAACAGACTGGTCACTGGAAGTGGAACTGCCCCAAGTATTTGGCGGATAAGAAGGATGGCAAGGTGAACAAAGGTATATGTGATATACATGTTATTGATGTGTACCTTACTAATGCTCGTAGTAGCACCTGGGTATTTGATACTGGTTCTATTGCTAATATTTGCAACTCGAAACAGGGACTACGGATTAAGCAAAGATTGGCTAAGGACGAGGTGACGATGCGCGTGGGAAATGGTAGCAAAGTTGATGTGATCGCGGTCGGCACGCTACTTCTACATCTACCTTCGGGATTAGTTTTAGACCTAAATAATTGTTATTTGGTGCCAGTGTTGAGCATGAACATTATATCTGGATCTTGTTTGATGCGAGACGGTTATTCATTTAAATCTGAGAATAATGGTTGTTCTATTTATATGAGTAATATCTTTTATGGTCATGCACCCTTGAAGAGTGGTCTATTTTTGATGAATCTCGATAGTAGTGATACACATATTCATAATATTGAAGCTAAAAGATGCAGAGTTGATAATGATA
Source organism: Triticum dicoccoides (assembly GCF_002162155.2). Classification (NCBI taxonomy): domain Eukaryota; kingdom Viridiplantae; phylum Streptophyta; class Magnoliopsida; order Poales; family Poaceae; genus Triticum; species Triticum dicoccoides. Next base: position 464,788,004 of record NC_041388.1, on the reverse strand, counting down.
GTGCAACTTATTTGTGGCAATGCCGTTTAGGTCATGTTGGTGTAAAGTGCATGAAGAAACTCCATTCTGATGGACTTTTGGAATCACTTGGTACTTGCGAACCATGCCTCATGGGCAAGATGACTAAAACGCCGTTCTCCGGAACTATGGAGCGAGCAACAGATTTGTTGGAAATCATACATACTGATGTGTGTGGTCCGATGAATGTTGAGGCTCGCGGCGGGTATCGTTATTTTCTCACTTTCACAGATGATTTGAGCAGATATGGGTATATCTACTTGATGAAACATAAGTCTGAAACATTTGAAAACTTCAAAGAATTTTAGAGGGAAGTGGAAAATCATCGTAACAAGAAAATAAAGTTTCTATGATCTGATCGTGGAGGAGAATATTTGAGTTACGAGTTTGGTCTTCATTTGAAACAATGCGGAATAGTTTCGCAACTCACGCCACCGGGAACACCATAGCGTAATGGTGTGTCCGAACATCGTAATCATACTTTACTAGATATGGCATGATCTATGATGTCTCTTACTGATATACCGCTATCATTTTAGGGTTATGCTTTAGAGACGGCTGCATTCACGTTAAATAGGGCACCATCTAATTCCGTTAAGACGACGCCTTATGAACTGTGGTTTGGCAAAAAACCGAAGTTGTCGTTTCTTAAAGTTTGGGGCTGCGATGCTTATGTGAAAAAGCTTCAACCTGATATCGAACCCAAATCGGAGAAATGTGTCTTCATAGGATACCCAAAGGAGACTGTTGGGTACACCTTCTATCACGGATCTCAAGGCAAGACATTCATTGCTAAGAATGGATCCTTTCTAGAGAAGGAGTTTCTCTTGAAAGAAGTGAGTGGGAGGAAAGTAGAACTTGATGAGGTAACTTTACCTCCTCCCTTATTGGAAAGTAGTTCATCACAGAAATCTGTTCATGTGACTCCTACACCAATTAGTGAGGAAGCTAATGATGAAGATCATGTAACTTCAGATCAAGTTACTACCGAACCTCGTAGGTCAACTAGAGTAAGATCCGCACCAGAGTGGTACGGTAATCCTATTCTGGAAGTCGTGTTACTTGACACTGACGAACCTACGAACTATGAGGAAGCGATGATGATCCCAGATTCCGCAAAATGGCTTGAGGCCATGAAATCTGAGATGGGATCCATGTATGAGAACAAAGTGTGGACTTTGGTTGACTTGCCCTATGATTGGCAAGCCATCAAGAATAAATGGATCTTCAAGAAGAAGATTGACGCTAACGGTAATGTTACTGTCTACAAAGCTCGACTTGTGCGAAAGGTTTTCGACAAGTTCAAGGAGTTGACTATGATGATACTTTCTACACGTAGCGATGCTTAAGTCCGTCTGAATCATGTTAGCAATTGCCGCATTTTATGATTATGAAATTTGGCAAATGGATGTAAAGACTGCATTCCTGAATGGATTTCTGGAAGAAGAGCTATATATGATGCAACCCAAAGGTTTTATCGATCCAAAGGGAGCTAACAAAGTGTGCAAGCTCCAGCGATCCATCTATGGACTGGTGCAAGCATCTCGGAGTTGGATTAAATGTTTTGATAGTGTGATCAAAGCATATGGTTTTATACAGACTTTTGGAGAAGCCTGTATTTACAAGAAAGTATGTGGGACTCTATAGCATTTGTAATATTATATGTGGATGACATATTGTTGATTGGAAATGATATAGAATTTCTGGATAGCATAAAAGGATACTTGAATAAGAGTTTTTCAATGAAATACCTCGGTGAAGCTGCTTATATATTGGGCATCAAGATCTATAGAGATAGATCAAGACGCCTAATTGGACTTTCACAAAGCACATACCTTGATAAAGTTTTGAAGAAGTTCAAAATGGATCAAGCAAAGAAAGGGTTCTTGCCTATGTTACAATGTGTGAAGTTGAGTCAGACTCAATGCCCGACCACTGCAGAAGATAGAGAGAAAATGAAAGATGTTCTCTATGCTTCAGCCATAGGCTCTATCATGTATGTAATGCTGTGTACCAGACCTGATGTGTGCCTTGCTATTAGTTTAGCAGAGAGGTGCCAAAGTAATCCAGGAGTGGATCACTAGATAGCGGTCAAGAACATCCTGAAATACCTAAAAAGTACTAAGGATATGTTTCTCATTTATGGAGATGACAAAGAGCTCGTCGTAAATGGTTACGTCGATGCAAGCTTTGACACCGATCCGGATGACTCTAAGCCACAAACCGAATACGTATTTATATTGAACGGTGGAGCTGTCAGTTGGTGCAGTTCTAAGCAAAGCGTCATGGCGGGATCTATGTGTGAAGCAGAGTACATAGCTGCTTCGTAAGCAGCAAATGAAGGAGTCTGGATGAAGGAGTTCATATACGATCTAGGTGTCATACCTAGTGCATCGTGTCCAATGAAAATCTTTTGTGACAATACTAGTGCAATTGCCTTGGCAAAGGAATCCAGATTTCACAAAAGGACCAAGCACATCAAGAGACGCTTCAATTCCATCCGCGATCAAGTCAAGGAGGGAGACATAGAGATTTGCATAATACATACGGATCTGAATGTTGCAGACCCGTTGACTAAGCCTCTCTCACGAGCAAAACATGATCAACACCAAGACTCCATGGGTGTTAGAATCATTACTGTGTAATCTAGATTATTGACTCTAGTGCAAGTGGGATACTGAAGGAAATATTCCCTAGAGGCAATAATAAAGTTGTTATTTATATTTCCTTATATCATGATAAATGTTTATTATTCATGCTAGAATTGTATTAACCGGAAACTTAGTACATGTGTGAATACATAGACAAACAGAGTGTCACTAGTTTGCCTCTACTTGACTAGCTCGTTAAATCAATGATGGTTATGTTTCCTAACTATAGACATGAGTTGTCATTTGATTAACGAGATCACATCATTAGAGGATGATGTGATTGACTTGACCCATCCGTTAGCTTAGCACGATGATTGTTTAGTTTGTTGCTATTGCTTTCTTCATGACTTATACACGTTCCTATGACTATGAGATTATTCAACTCCCGAGTACCAGAGGAACACTTTATGTGCTACCAAACGTCACAACGTAACTGGGTGATTATAAAGGTGCTCACCAGGTGTCTCTGATGGTACTTGTTGAGTTGGCATAGATCAAGATTAGGATTTGTCACTCCGATTGTCGGAGAGGTATCTCTGGGCCCTCTCGATAATGCACATCACAATAAGCCTTGCAAGCAATGTAGCTAATGAGTTAGTTATGGGATGTAGCATTACGGAACGAGTAAAGAGACTTTCCGGTGACGAGATTGAACTAGGTATGAGGATACCAATGATCGAATCTCGGGCAAGTAACATACCGATGACAAAGGGAACTGCGTATGTTGTTATGCGGTTTGGCCGATAAAGATCTTCATAGAATATGTAGGATCGAATATGAGCATCCAGCTTCCGCTATTGGTTATTGACCGGATACGAGTCTCGGTCATGGCTACATAGTTCTCGAACCTGTAGGGTCCGCATGCTTAACATTCGATGAAAATATGTATTATGAGTTATGTGATTTGATGTACCGAAGGTTGTTCGGAGTCCCGGATGAGATGACGGACATGACGAGGACTCTCCAAATGGTCGAGAGATAAAGATTCATATATTGGAAAGCTACATTCGGACACCGGAATGGTTTGGGTCGTTTTGGATAGTTCGGTATTACGAGTTTATGTGTTTTGATGTACCGAAGGTAGTTCGGAGTCCCGGATATGATCACGGACATGACGAGGAGTATCGAAATGGTCGAGACATAAAGATCGATATATTGGATGACTATGTTTGGACTTCGGAAAGGTTCCGGGCAATTTTGGACAAATACCGGAGTAGCGGGAGGTTACCGGACCCCCCCGGGGAGTGTAATGGGCCCGTTGGGCCTTAGTGGAGAAGAGGAGGGGTGGCCAGGGCAGGCCGCGCCCCCCTCTCCCTCTAGTCCGAATTGGATAAGGAGGGGGGCACCCCCCTTTCCGTCCCACTCTCTCCTCCTTCCCTCTCTCCTACTCCTACTCTTTGAAGGGTTGGAGTCCTACTCCCGGTGGGAGTAGGACTCCCCTTGGGGCGCGCCTAGGAGGGCCGGCCTCTTCCCCTCCTCCACTCCTTTATATACGGGGGAGGGGGGCACCCCATAGACACATAAGTTGATCAGTTGATCTTTTAGCCGTGTGCGGTGCCCCCCTCCACCATAATCCACCTCGGTCATATCATAGCGGTGCTTAGGCGAAGCCCTGCGTTGGAAGCATCATCATCACCGTCATCACGCCGTCGTGCTGACGGAACTCTCCCTTGAAGCTCTGCTAGATCGGAGTTCGTGGGATGTCACCAAGCTGAACGTGTGCTGAACTCGGAGGTGTCATGCGTTCGATACTTGGATCGGTCGGATCGTGAAGACGTACGACTACATCAACCACGTTCTTGTAATGCTTACGCTTACGGTCTACGAGGGTACGTGCACGGCACTCTCCCCTCTCGTTGCTATGCATCACCATGATCTTGCGTGTGCGTAGGATTTTTTTTGAAATTACTGCGTTCCCCAACAGGGTGATCCCATTTTTGGGCTTAAACAATTACCTGATACTTTGAAATATGCTTATCTTGATGAAAAGAAGATATATCCTGTTATTATTAGTGCTAACCTTTCAGAGCATGAAGAAAATAAATTATTGAAAACTCTAAAGAAGCATCGTGCCGCTATTGGATATACTCTTCATGATCTTAAGGGCATTAGTCCCACTCTATGTCAGCACAAAGTTAATATGGAGCCTGATGCTAAACCGTTTGTTGATCATCAACAACGGTTAAATCCTAAGATGAAGAAGTGGTAAGAAATGAAATACTAAAGATTCTGGAGGCAGGTATAGTTTATCCTATTGCTGATAGTAGATGGGTAAGTCTCGTTCATTGTGTCCCTAAGAAGTGAGGTATTACTGTGTTCCTAATGATAAGAATGAATTGATCCCACAAAGAATTGTTACAGGTTATAGAATGGTAATTAATTTTCGCAAATTAAACAAAGCTAATAGGAAAGATCATTACCCTCTACCTTTTATGGATCAAATTCTATAAAGACTGTCCAAACATACAATTTTTTGCTTTCTAGATGGTTATTCTGGTTTTTCTCAAATACCTATGTTAAAAGAGGACAAAGAAAGGACCACTTTTACTTGCCCTTTCAATACTTTTGCTTATAGACGTATGCCTTTTGGTTTATGCAATGAACCTACTACCTTTCAAAGATGTATGCCTGCTATATTCTCTGACTTTTGTGAAAAGATTGTCGAGGTTTTCATGGATGATTTCTCAGTTTATGTAAATTTTTGATGATTGCTTAAGCAACCATGATCGAGCTTTGCAGAGATGTGAAGAAACTAATCTTGTCTTGAATTAGGAGAAGTGCCACTTTATGGTTAATGAAGGTATTGTCTTGGGGCATAAGATTTCTAAAAGAGGTATTGATGTTTATAAAGCTAAAGTAGATGCTATTGAAAAGTGGCCGTGTCCTAAAGATATCAAAGGTATAAGAAGTTTCCTTGGTCATGCTGGTTTCTATAGGAGGTTTATTAAAGACTTTTCTAAAATTTCTAGGCCCCTCACTAATCTCTTGCAAAAAGATGTTCCTTTTGTTTTTGATGATGATTGTGTAGAAGCATTTGAAATACTTAAGAAAGCCTTGATTTCTGCACCTATTGTTCAACCACCTGATTGGAATTTACCCTTTGAAATTATGTGTGATGCTAGTGATTATGTTGTTGGCACTGTTCTAGGGAAAAGAGTTGATAATAAATTGAATGTTATTCATTATGCTAGTAAAAGTCTAGACAGTGCCCAGAGAAATTATGCTACTATTAAAAAAGAATTTTTAGCAGTTGTTTTTGCTTGTGACAAGTTCAGATCTTATATTGTTGATTCCAAAGTAACTGGTCTCACTAATCATGCTGCTATTAAATATCTTATGGAAAAGAAAGATGCTAAACCTAGACTTATTAGGTGGGTGCTCTTGCTGCAAGAATTTGGTTTGCATATTATTGATAGAAAGGGAGCTGAGAACCCCGTTGCAGACAACTTGTCTAGGTTAGAAAACTTTTTTGATGACCCACTGCCTATTGATGATAGCTTTCCTGATGTGCAAATAGCTGTCATAAATGCTTCTCGTAATACTTCATGGTATTCTAATTATGCTAATTACATAGTTCCTAAACTTATACCACCTAGTTTCACATACCAGCAAAAGAAAAGGTTTTTCTATGATTTAAGACATTACTTTTGGGATTACCCACACCTTTATAAAGGAGTAGATAGTGTTATTAGATGTTGTGTACCTGAGCATGAATAGGAACAGATCCTACGCAAGTGCCACTCCGAGGCTTATGGAGGACACCATGCTGGAGATAGAAGTGTGCACAAGGTATTGCAATCTGCTTCTTATTGGCCTACTCTCTTCAAGGATGCTTGTAAGTTTGTCTTGTCTTGTGTTGAATGTTAGAGAATTGGCAAATTAGTAGACGTCGGGAAATGCCTATGAATTATTCACTTGTTATTGAACCATTTGATGTTTGGGGTTTTGATTATATGGGACCTTTTCCTTCCTCTAATGGGTATACACATATTTTAGTTGATGTTGATTATGTTACTAAGTGGGTAGAAGCTATTCCAACTAATAGTGCTAATCATAACACTTCCATTAAGATGCTTAAAGAAGTTAATTTTTCCGAGGTTTGGAGTCCCTAGATATTTAATGACTAATGGTGGTTCACATTTTATTCATGGTATTTTCCGTAAAATGCTTGCTAAATATGATGTCAACCATAGAATTGCATCCCCATATCACCATCACACCTTTACCTTTATCGTTTTTCTTAGTTTGATCCTTTTGGTTATATCTTGATCTAGTAGTGTCGGATTCCGGGCTCCACAGACCCTGGATATATTCGAACTCTGGGGTGCGTGCGAAGAACTAAACCTCCCCAGTCTGCCTACTCACCGATCTCATGGCCTAGCTCCATGAACTAGAAGGAAATGGGACAAGCCAGTTTACCCAAGTTTGGGCCACCTTGTGGTGTAAAACCCTACTCCTTTGTGGTGGATTGGCCTCGACATGGGCTGAGGATGAACTAGTACAGCGGGCGAACAACCTTAGGAGGTGTGTTCTTGAGCTGGTGGGGGAGAGGATTGTCTGAATGACCTGTCCCTGACTACGGTGGTGGCTAAGTCCGATTTATAGTGGCTTTGGTCCTCTTCCCCCAAAACGAAGGCGGGAAGGGATCCCACAACGGCCAAATTCGAAGGGGGCAACTAGTACATCTTATCCTGACAAAAGATAGTCTTCGCCCGCAAAGCTTCTGGTCATGACGCCGTGGTGGGCTTGGCGATGACCTCCATCCTGCCGTCCTGGTGGTCTTGGTGTTATTGCATGGAAATGGAAACCTTTGGCTGATTCCTTGGGACTCTGCGCCTACGCTTGCCTCCTTAGCACCAAAGAGGAAACTGATGTACTACACCCGCTGGCACCTGCCTGGCCTTGGTCGTCATGGCTCGCGTCATCCAAACCTCACGAGGTGAGGGCTTGCACAGCAATCTCCGCTCCTCAAGAGCCAGCCTGAGGAGGCCGCTCCTTCTGGAGGTCTTGGTGTCGCCCCCTCACGAGGCTTGGCCCCTCGCGAGGGTCTTGAGTTGTTGATGCTGAAGGTGGGCCGTACCAGACCGTCGATGGAGCCACGCCATGGGCCGCAGGTAGGCAAGTCTGGGTACCCCCATTCTTAGAACACCGATAGTAGCCCCCGGGCCCAAGGCACGCTCGAACTTGGCTTCAAGGTGAAGACAAAGGGCAAAGGCAGAGTGCCGCGGGCCATAACCGCCCGTGGCCTCGGTAAACGTGTGGCGCTTGATGGGACGTGGGCGTCTCTGCTTCCCCACGCTGCCTTGACAACCGTTCGACTTGACAAGAGCATGTTGCATGCAGAAAAGGTCATCATTACTGGGGATCGTGGAGGTCGGCGTTTGGCCTCCCTCCGGCTATAAATGAGGGGAGGGGTAGATCCTCCCTTATCTCCATCTTCTCGTTGCTTGCTCCTTCTTCTTCCTCGTCTCATTGTCTTGCCATAGTATCCATGGCGCAGACGAGAAGGTTCTCCGCTGCCGAGAAGGGGAAGGCCCCCAAGGAGGGACCGGGTTCACCGCCACCAAAGAGAGGCCGTGGTCGCCCCAGCAAGCATGCTGTGACCCCGACGGTGGCCCCCGGGCGCGCGGGCACACCTCTTCGAGGTCAGGCGTCGCCTTGGGTAGCCTCGGCGGTGCTTCCTCTCGCGATGGGAGTCGCCAAGGACGGGGCAGCCCCTACGATGAGGGGAGGCATGCCGTGGTCGCCCGACCTCCTCGGCCGCGGCTTCCACTCGGCGGACGCGTTCCCGGAGTTTGTCGTGTGGTCGGAGAGACCCGCTGGCACCTGGCTCACACTCCCACGCTTTTTCGCGGGTGAGCTACCGACCGCGGGGATTGATGGCCTTTGGCTGTAGGCTAACAACTGCTGCAGCAGGGCCTCATGGGCTGGGGTCGAAGTCACCGCCACGCGCATCGTGTCATTGACCTGTGGTTGGCAGGCGTTTGCCCGCGCGCGAGGCCTGAGCGGGAGGTGCACCCTCCATTTCAGGTATGACGGCCTCGCGACCCTCTACGTGCGGGTGTTCAGGGTGGACGACCGTCGTGTGGGGTGCTGCCTAGAAGATGGCGGCGACGACGATGAGCTTGCCCTTGGCGACGGTCGCGACGATGACGAGGGTGAGCTTGCTGTTGGCGATGCCCGCACTACCTCCAGCGGCGGCTCCTCCTCCGGTGAGAGCACTAGCAGCGGCAGCTACGACGAACCACCACGCTGCCAGTCCCGAATCAGGGAAGGCGATGAGCCATCTCGTCGCCATGCTCAAGTGAAGCAGGAGGAAGACTCGGGCTGAGCTCAGGCACTGCTGGAGCTAGGCGTCGGGAGCTGCTGCAGCTGTGGGGCCCGCTTTTGTTTTACCTTTCCTTTCTCCTACATTTGAAAAAAGTAGAAGGCCCTGCTGGGGTGTGTAATGGACTATGGCACTTGCTCCACTATGCTGTGTTTGTTATCTTGATATTGTGCCATGGTACCTGTGTTTTTACTAGGTGCGGCTAGGGTAACTTATCTCGGTGTGGTTGTAGTAGTCTCCCGCGTTGTGAGGGCGCGCCTTTCCTGAGGTATCTCCCCAGGACTTCCTTCTTGATGACTCAGGAGCCGTCGATCCTCAGGAGACGTTGTATAGCTGCAGAGTTTTTAAAAAGCCTCATGAGGCCTCTCGTCCTTCCTCGGACGAGCTCCCGAGCGTGGGTTGGTTGTGGTTGGTACACCACGTCAGGCTGCCCGAAGGCACGAACTTAAGAGGGTGCGCATGTCCACGAGATCATTCGAGAGAGTCTCGCATGGATTAAGGATGCCGGAGCTCTGGGCAACAAGGCTTTGGCAAGGTGTGGTTGCGGGTGATCCCAGGCGTACACACCTGCCTAGCCCCCGCATGCGGGACGCACGAGGAGGAGCGAAGGGCAATGCCGCTCTTCCTGGGACAATATTGGAAAGGAGAACGAACAAGGGAGAAAGTTCCAACTCTAGCAAACAAAAGACGCGAAAACTCCAAATTTCACTCAAGAAGTCGAAAACCAGCTACAGAAAGCAAGCAAATGACAAGCCGCATCCGGCACCTAGACTAGTCTTCTTGTCTTCCCACCAGCGCGGAGCATGGGGCCTCCACTAGGATGTGGGTGGGAGCCCTCGTGAGGCCCAAGGGCGACCTCAGGAGACTCCGGGGCGTGTACAACCCCAACTCATTATTACGTGAGAGAGTCACGAGCGAAGACCTTCACAGGCGTGGTGCCTTGCTTCATGGGTAGGACTTCCAGAGGTGCTGGATGTTCCATTCGTTCAGGATGGGGATCCCGTCCTGCGTCTCCAGGCATGCGGCGCCAGACCTGGAGACATGGGCGATCCTGAACGGGCCCTCCCACATGGGTGAGAGCTTACGCAACCCCTCCACGGAGAGCACCCGCCTTAGGATGAGATCACCCACCTCGAGCGTCCTGGAGCGGACACCGCGACAGTGGTACCGCTGCAGCACCTGCTGGTACCTTGCCGCTCGGAGCGAGGCTTGGCGGCGGTGTTCCTCCCCCGGCACGAGGTCCATCCCCCATAGGGCGACCTGGCGTGCCTCGTCAAACACCAAGACCTGCGTGCAGCGATGCCTGACCTCGTGAGGGAGAACTGCTTCTACTCAGTAGACGAGGAAGAACAGAGTCTCTCCCGTCGGCTTGGTTGAAGTGGTGCCGATGGACCACATCACGGACCGAAGCTCGTCGAGCCAGCCCCTACCGGAGGCCTCGAGCTTCTTCTTGACGGTTCTTGCCTTGAGGCCCCTCAGGACCTCCGCGTTAGCGTGCTCAGCCTAGCCATTGCTCCTAGGGTGTGCCACCGAGGCGTAGCATATCTGCATTCCAAGGTTAGCAGAATATGTTTTGAAAAGGTTGCTGGTGAACTGCGAGCCATTGTCCATGATGATATGGTTAGGAACCTCGAACCGGCTCACGAGGCCCTTGATGAATTTGATGATCGAGCCAGCCAGGATGGTGTGGACGGCCTCCACCTCTGCCCACTTGGTGAACTTTTCAATGGCGACGTAGAGGTAACGGTAGCCCCCGGGCACTCGAGGGAACGAGCCCAAGATGTCCAGCCCCCAGATCGCAAACGGCCATAAGAGCGGGATGGTCTAGAGACCCTGAGTGGGCTGGTGGATCGGCTTGGCATGGAATTGGCAGGCTTCACAGGATCTTACCAGCTCGGTGGCATCACTGAGCACAGTGGGCCAGTAGAATCCACTGCAGAACGCCTTGCCCATGAGGGTGCGTGATGAAGAGTGATGCCCGCAGTCCCCGGCAAGTATGTTGGCCAGCAGCTCGCATCCCTGCTCCCTGGAGATGCATTGCAGAGAGACGTTGTTCAGCCGTTTTTGATAAAGCTCACCGTCCTTGATGTAGTACGCGATGGCCTGGCGAGCTACCCGCTCTGTGTCTTCCTCCTTCTCCGGCAAGGTGCCTTGGAGCAGGTACGCCATGAATTCCTCGGTCCAGCTCCCCTCCTGAGGCTCGAGCGCGAGGAGCGGGCGGGCTCCCGAGGTCAGGCCGCAAGCCGGGGCGCCCGAGAGGGGTGCCGGGGGGAGCTCCTCTTGAGGCGATGCTGGTCCCGGGGTGGGGGGTGGGCTGCCGACGGCTTGAAGAGCCGCTCCTCAAAGACGCCAGGCTCCTGAGGCAGGCGCTGAGATGCCCTCTTGGCGATGCCGTCTGCCTCCTTGTTCGTGCCGTGTGGCACGTGCTACAACTCTAAGCCCAAGAATTGTTTCTCAATTTTGCGTACCTCCTCGAGGTATGCCTCCACGTGCTTGTCCTTCGGCTTGTATGTTTTGTTGGTGAAGTTGACGAGGAGCTGGGATTTCCCCCTGATGGTGAGGCGCCTCACTCCCAAAGTTGCCGCAGCCTTGAGACCGACGATCAGGCCTTCATACCCAGCGATGTTGTTAGAGACCTTCTCGCCCTGCTAGAAGCAGAGCTGCACGACGTAGTAGAGCTTGTCATGGGTAGGTGAGATGAGTACGACTCCAGCCCCCGTACCCTGACACGCGAATGCACCGTTGAAGTACATGACCAAACCATCTGGTTCTTCACTTCCCGACGGGAGGGAAAGGTCCTCACCCACTTCTGGGTTGGGAACATCAGTCCATTCTTCCACGAAGTCGGCGAGGGCCGTTCCCTTGTTGACTCTGGTGGTGCTGAACTCCAACTAGAACGCCTGCACTTCGATGTTCCATTCGGCTACCCTCCAGTGGGTATGCCGAGACAACCTTGATGGGGTGGCCTTGGAAGTAGTGGCACTGCTTTTGGGAGGCGACGAGGAGTGCGAGCAAGAGCTTTCGCAGCATGGGGTAGCGTGCCCATGCATCGCATAGCACCATGCTGATGAAGTACACCAGGTGCTCGACGAGGGCGGAGGCATCGGCGGGGTCTTGTACCTCCTGGGGATGAGGGTCCTTAGGAGCCATGTCATCCATCAGGGCAACCGTGGCCTTCGGAGCACTGTCCTCAGGAGCCTTGCTGTCGGGAGGATTGGCTGAGCTCCCAGGAGCGTCTTGACTGGCAGGGTGGCCGGGGCCTCAGGAGTGCCATCCTCAGGCTGCAGCGCCTCAGCCCGGGACGAGGTGCTTCACCATGAGCCCTTGTTCAGGTGTTGCTCCCGCACCGCCACCAGCGCTGCGCTGGCGGAGTTAGGCGTGGCAGCCTGGTAGAGCACCAAAGGCTCGAGGGGACGTGGTGCTACCAGCACCGGTGGGCTGGTGAGGTACTTCTTGAGGTCTTGGAAGGCCATGTCAGCCTCCGGAGTCCACTCGAATGGTCCTTTATTTTTCATTAGTTTGAAGAATGGGAGGGCGCACTCCCCCAGCTTGGAGATGAAGCGCCCAAGCGAGGTTACACAACCCATGAGCTTCTGCATCTCCTTGAGGGTTTGTGGTGGGCTCATCCTTTCTATGGCCTTGACCTTCTCCAGGTTGGCCTCGATCCCCCTGTGCAACACCAGGAAACCCATCAGCTTGCTAGAGGGGACACCAAACACACATTTCTCTGGGTTGAGTCATAGGTCCACTTTGCGTAGGCTGGCAAACGTCTCCTCCAGGTCTTCAATAAGGGTCCTTGCCTCCCGAGACTTCACCACTATGTAGTAGACGTATGCCTCGGCGTTCCTCCCGAGCTACCGGCCCAGAGCAATGTGCATCAGCCACTGGAAGGTTGCTCCGTCATTGTGCAGCCCCAACGGCATGCAGGTGTAGCAGTACACCCCGCATGGGGTTAAGAAGGCCGTCTTCTCAACATCTTGCACCGCCATCTTGATTTGGTCATAGCCCGAGAAGGCGTCCAGAAAGCACAAAAAGTCGCACTCAGTGGTGGAGTTGACGATATGATCGATGCGTGGAAGCGGAAAGGGATCTTGAGGGCAAGCCTTGTTGAGGTTGGTGAAATCTACGCACATGCGCTCCTTCCCGCCTTTCTTGGGGATGATAACTGGGTTCGCCAGCCCTTCTGGATACCGCACCTCCCGAATGACGCTAGCCTCTTGCAGTTTGCGGGTCTCTTGGACGATGAACGACTGCTTCTCTATGGACTGCCACCTCGCCTTCTATTTCACCAGGCGCGCGTTAGGGCACAACTTCAAGTGGTGCTCGATTATCCCTCTCAGGATCCTGACCAGATCCTTGGGCTCCCATGCGAACACATCCTTGTTCGTGTGTAAGAAGCTGACCAACGCCTCTTCTTGGTCTGGAGGGAGGCCGACGCCTTTGGTGAAGATGGAGCCCGATGCCCCGTCTTCATCGACCGACGCCTGCTTCGTCTCGACACGATCTTGAGAAAACAATTGCTTCTTCTTCGCTGGTGCAGCCCACGGAGCTTCCGCGGCTCCCTCCTTGTTTGCCTGCGCGGCTGCCGCAGCCCTGAAGGCGTGCCTGAGGGCTGAGAGTGCGTCCTTGGTGTCCCCCGCTACGGTGAGGACGCCGCTGCTACCCGACATCTTCATGAGATTGTAGCCCGGGTGGGTTGCCGCCATGAACTTGGCCAAGGCTGAGTACCCGAGAATGGCGTTGTATGGTAGGCCGATGCTGGCGATGTCGAAGTCGATGAGCTCAGTGCAGTAGTTGTCGCGGGTGTCGAAGGTGACAGGGAGGCGGATTTGCCCGATGGGACAGGTGGATCCGTCGATGACTCCAGAGAAAGGCTTGGTGGAGCAGAGCCAGCCATGGGGCATGTGTAGTAGGCCGAATGCCTCCACGGAGAGGACATTGAGGCTGGCGCCGCCATTGATGAGGGTCCTGGTGACTGTTATGTTGCAGATGGTGGGAGTGCAAAGCATCGGGAGCGCGCCGGCGCCGGCCATGGTCGCGGGATGGTCGCTGGAGTCGAAGGTGAGGTTGGCTTTAGGCGCCACCCAGCCAGGTGGTGTTCCCATCATACGTGGTCGGTGCCCACCTGGCAAAAGAACCTCTTGGCGTGGCGGTACGAGGGCGGCGCCCACCTAGCGAAAGAACTTCTTGGCGTGGCGGTCCGAGGGTGGTGCATGCGAACCGCCGAGGAGGGCCGCGATGGCGTGGGGTGTTGGCGCCATGAAGCACGCGATGAAGAGGCCACGCAGCTCCTCCCAGGAGGCCACCGAAGACTCTGACAAGTCAAGGAGCCAGGCGCGTGGAGCGCCCGCGAGAGCCATGGGAAACTAGTTCTCCATGACCTTGTCGTCATCGCCGGTCGCCAAAACATTCTCTGCATACGCCCGGAGAAAACCTGCCAGGTCCACCGCGGCGTCGTATCGGGGCGGCAGCTCTGGCCTGAACTTGGGTGGCCACTGCACCTCCGCAGGGCGGGGGTGAAAGCCCGGAGGCCCATGGCTTCCCCGAAGGCACCCGTCGATCCAGTCGATGGAGCAACACTTGCCATGAGAACCGAACAGCGGAGAACAGCGGACGGAGGGGCGAATCTTCGGCGCACCCCTACCTGGCACGCCAAATGTCGAATTCCAGGCTTCGCAGACCCTGGATAGGTTCTAACTCGAGGGTGCGTGCAAGGAACTCAACCTCCCCAGTCTGCCTACTCACCGATCCCATGGCCTAGCTCGATGAACTAGAAGGAAATGGGACAAGCCAGTTTACCAGGTTCGGGCCACCTTGTGGTGTAAAACCCCAGTCCTTCTTTGTGGTGGATTGGCATCGACATGGGCTGAGGATGAACTAGTATAGCGGGCGAACAACCTCAAGAGGTGTGTTCTTGAGCTAGTGGGGGAGAGGATGATCTGAATGATCCCTCCCCGTCTACGGTGGTGGCTAAGTCCTATTTATAGTGGCTTTGGTCCTCTTCCCCCAAAACGAAGGCGGGAAGGGATCCCACAATGGCAAAATTCGAAGGGGGACAACTAGTACATCTTATCCTGACAAAAGTTAGTCTTCGCCTGCAAAGCTTCTGATCGTGACGCCGTGGTGGGCTCGGCGATGACCTCCGTCCTGCTGTCCTGGTGGTCTTGGTGTTTTTCATGGAAATGGAAACCTTTGGCTGATTCCTTGGGACTCTGCACCTGCACTTGCCTCCTTAGCACCAAAGAGGAAACTGTTGTACTGCGCCTGCTAGCGCCCGCCTGGCCTTGGTCGTCATGGCTCGCGTCATCCGAACCTCACGAGGTGAGGGCTTGCACAGAAATCTCCGCTCCTCAGGAGCCAGCCTGAGGAGGCCGCTCCTTCAGGAGGTTTTGCTGTCGCCTGCCTCGCGAGGCTTGGCCCCTCGCGAGGGTCTTGAGTTGTCTATGCTGAAGGTCGGCGGTACCACGCCGTTGATGGATCCATGCCATGGGCCGCAGGCATGCAAGTCTGGCTACCCCTGTTCCTAGAACACCGACAAGTAGAATAAAATTTTAGTATGATCTAGCTTTGTGTTTTGTTTTGAGATCTATCTGTGTAATCGAGTCCATGAGTTATATATAATAAAGAGTAGTTTTGAGTTGAGGGCTTTGCTTTCTTGCTCTAATCTTGAGGGAATAAAACTAGAGAAAGAATAAAAAGAAATAAAAAGATCATATAATGATCCTATGGAGAGTGATTACTTCACATATAAAGAGTATGATGAATAAAAGTTGTTGAGAGTTGAAAACATAGTTTTGGTCATTGTTGCAATTAATAGAAGTAATAAAGAAAGAGAGGTTTCACATATAAATATACTATGTTGGACATCTTTTGTAATTGTGAGCACTCATTAAAATATGACATGCTAACAAGTCAATGTTGGACAAGGAAGACAACATAATGGGTTATGTTTTCTTATATACGAATAGAAGTTATATTGTCATGGATCCTCCAACATGTTGAGCTTGCTTTTCCCTCTTATGCTAGCCAAATCCTTTACACCAAGTAGAGATACTACTTGTGCATATCCCTTAAACTAGTTTTGTCATGAGAGTCCACCATACCTACCAATGGATTGAGTAAGATCCTTCAAGTAAGTTGTCATTGGTGCAAGCAATAAAAATTTCTCTCTAAATATGTATGATCTTTTAGTGTGGAGAAAATAAGCTTTATACGAACTTGGGATATGGAAGAAATAAAAGCGACAGACTGCATAATAAAGTTCTTTATCACAAGCGGCAATATAAAGTTATGTTCTTTT
Source organism: Triticum dicoccoides (assembly GCF_002162155.2). Classification (NCBI taxonomy): domain Eukaryota; kingdom Viridiplantae; phylum Streptophyta; class Magnoliopsida; order Poales; family Poaceae; genus Triticum; species Triticum dicoccoides. The sequence goes on along the minus strand of NC_041388.1, from coordinate 464,771,707 downwards.
GCATTAAGATGTTGTGCATCCAACTATAAATGCGTATGACAACCTCGGCTTGCCTCTGCGAAGGGCCTATCTTTTCCTTTTATCCTCTACCCTTATACAAGAGTCATGGTGATCTTCACCTTTCCTTTTTACACCTTTTCTTTTTGGCAAGCACTATGGGTTGGAGAAAGATCCATGTATATATATATCCACTCGGACATAGGTTATCATAAAGTATTATTGTTGACATTACCCTTGAGGTAAAAGGTTGGGAGGCGAAACTATAAGCCCCTATCTTTCTCTGTGTCCAACTGAGGCTTTGAACCCATAAGTATCGCGTGAGTGTTAGCAATTGTGAAAGACTATATGATAGTTGAGTATGTGGACTTGCTGAAAAGCCCTTGAGTGGAATCTTTCCGATGTTATAATAAATTGCAATTGCTTCAATGACTGAGATCATAGTTTGTTAGTTTTCAATGAAGTTTCTGATTCATACTTTACCTTGTGAACAAATTTTTACTTTAGCATAAGAAATAATATGAGAAGATATGTTGATGTTCTAAAGATGATCACAATGCCCTCATGTCCGTATTTTATTTTATCGACACCTCTATCTCTAAATAGGTGGACATATTTTTCGATTTTGGCTTTCGCTTGAGGACAAGCGAGGTCTAAGCTTGGGGGAGTTGATATGTCCATTTTGCATCATGCTTTTATATTGATATTTATTGCAGTATGGTATGTTATTACATATCATAGAACAATACTTATGGATTTTCTCTCTTATTTCACAAGGTTTTCATGAAGACGGAGAATGCTGGCATCTAGAATTCTGGACTGGAAAAGGAGCAAAGCTGAGAGACCTATTCTGAACAACTCCGAGAGTCCTAAAAATTTACGGAGAATTATTTTGGAATATATAAAAATATTGGGCGAAGAAAGTACGAGAGGGGCCCCACCGGGAAGCCAAAAGGGTGGGGGCGCGCCTTACCCCCTAGGCGTGCCCCTGCCTTGTGGGCCCCCTGGCAAGCCTCCGGTGCCCATCTTCTACTATATGATATGTTTTGACCTGGAAAAAAAATCAAGAGGAAGCTTTCGGGACAAAGCGCCGCCGTCTCGAGGCGGAACCTGGGCAGAACCAATCTAGGGCTTCGGCGGAGTTGTTCTGCCAGGGAAACCTCCCTCCTGGAGGGGGAAATCGAAGCCCTCATCATCACCAATGATCCTCTCATAGAGAGAGGGTCAATCTCCATCAACATCACCAACACCATCTCCTCTCAAACCCTAGTTCTTGTAGTGACCCGACCTCAGACGGTCAAGTCTCTGTGTTTCAGTGTCATCCCTGGATCGGTAATGCTGACACACACAGTACTCGAAGGATTTATAACAGAGTAGCAATCACACACTTATTACATCGAATGTCTCAAAAGAGAACTAAATACAATAAATATGGCTTAAGGCCATCTAAATACGATACCAGCGGAAGACTTGGAAGATAAAGTGAGTCCATCAACTCCAACGGCATAGTTGAGTGCATGACAAACGACCTATGGCACCTTACTCGTCATCTGAAAAGTCTGCAACATAATACGTTGCAGCCCGAAAACAGGTTAGCACATGGAATATGCGGGCAACGTAACACAATAGAGCAATGAACAAATAAATTCTATCACTACATGCATATATGGCTGGTGGAGGCTCTATGGTTACAATGTTTTTGCGGAAAGCCAATTTTTCCCTACAACAAAGGAATATATTTTATTTAACAATCATGGTAGTTGAAACAACATTGAGAATGGTACCCCCATCTCAATCCCGATTAAAAGTAATAATCAACCCAACAAATTAAGTTAAAAGTGATGAGATCCATATGATAATCCGAGAACCAGATACTCAAGATGTTCATAACCGGGGACAAGGCTAACCATGATTAGTTTGTACACTCTGCAGAGGTTTGCGCACTTCTCCCCACAAGACTTGATCTCCTCCGTTGGATTTCTCGCACTACAAGGTGTTTGAGAAATGGATGACCGAGACACAGTCTTTCAGAAACATTAACTCTAACCCCGGGTAGACCGTACCAACCTACATCCCCTACATCTGCTAGTCTACCACTAGAAGAGGTCATGCAACTTACTCCACTATGCTAGTGCCCATAATAGCTTGTGGCTGCACATGGAAGTTTCTAGCATGAATAATCTTATGATCCCTTTGAGCCTGGGTGGCGGACCATAGGAGGATCACACGGTATAACCCCGGGATCTCCTAGGACAACACTGGTATAATCCCAGGTGCCCACAAGCAATCCACCTAGATGTGTATTAAAGTTACCACCTTAAGTTGAACCATTAATTAACAATCTCACATCTGTCATGGATACTCTCAAACCCAATCCACGTCTACGAGCATAGCCTGGCAATAAGCATAACGTAGCGGTAACTCCCTAGGGTTTGATCATAAACAGGGCAATAGGTTCTACCTCATCGGCTACTTCCCAAATCCACATGTTAAGAGATCCTACTCATGCAATGTGTGAGGGTTGAAACTAATGCATAAAAACTGAGTATGAAAAAGTATGATCAATGTGTTACTTGCCTTGCCGACGATCTGCAAATCCTAAAGACTCGTAGTAGCACGCTTCACACTCCGGGTGTTCTACCGCAAAAAACAATAGCACACATAAGTAATCAAGCAAAGATACACGGGGAAAACTTTGAATAAAAGATCTAACCAGAAAGTTCAACTAAAGAACTCCGGTTTGCAAAAAGAATCAAATCCAACGGAGCAACGAAACTCAAACTACGAAAGGAACAAGATCCGATTACTAATCTGGACTAAAGTCAAATTTTACAGTATCAAAATCTTGTTCAAGTTGGTTAAACAGAAAGAGGGCTTCGAGACAAAGATCTAGGCGCTTTTTTCACCTGATTTGCATAAATGAGCGAAAAAATATACTAGATCGAAGATTAGGGTAGAAATCACGATCGAAAATAATCGCGGAAAAACCCTGGAAAAATAAAATGAGACGAATAGGCTAACGAACGAACGTTCGTTGTCTACGGCTAACTGACGAACTGCGTTCGCTAAAATAAACGTACGGACGAACGTCCGCTATTTAACTAAACCGAAGAAAAACCAAACGAAAACCGATAAAAAAACCGAACTAGGGTTTTTAAAAGAACCGAACGGTTTTCTTGTGAAAACCGGCGGCGGCGGCGGTTACCTCCGGCGAGATCAGGTCTGGCGGCGGGGTGGCGGGACGGCGGCTAGCGGCGGCAGCGGGCGGTAGGATGGGGCGGCGGCTAGCGACG
>NC_041388.1:464651738-464767976 GCF_002162155.2 Triticum dicoccoides | reverse complement strand
GGCGGCTAGCGGCGGCGGCGGCGGAAGGCGGCGGCGGCTACGTGCGGTGGCGGCGGCGCAGGCGGGCGGCTACGGTTTCGGGCTCAGGGCTGGTGGTTTGGCAGGCTCGGGCCTCCCGGCTTATAAGGCCGGTCGGGCTAGGAGTTCTAGTCGGACACGACCCGGTTAGGTCGGTTCATTTTTTTTAAAATAAATCCTGATGCGGAAAAACAAATAAAAGAAATACTAAACGGAGTCCAAAAATCCTGAAATATATTTTCACGGTCCCCTAATAATATTGCGGACAAAGTGAACATTTATTTGGGCCTCTAATGCAATTTTGGAAAATGCATACTTTTCCTAATTCAAATAAAATTATAATAAAATCCGAATAAAATAACTTAATTGATTTTAATATTTTTCCTCTAATATTTCCTTTATTTTGGAGAAGTCATATTATCTCCTCTCATATATTTTAATTAGAAATATTTTCGGAGAGGAAAAATAATCAAAACCAAATGATCCTCTTTTCAAAATTTGAGAAAACTCAAATATGAATAAAACGAAATTCCCAACTCTCTCCATGGGTCCTTGAGTTGCTTAGAATTTCGAGGATTCGGGAAACGAAATGCGATAAAAAATGATATGCATGAATGACCTATGTATAACATTCCAAATTGAAAATTTGGGATGTTACAAACCTACCCCTGTTAAAATGAATCGCGCCCTCAAGATTCAGGTTGGCTAGAAAATAAGTGTGGGTGGTCTTTGCGTAGATCATCCTCTTGTTCCCAGGTGGCTTTATCCTCGGTATGGTGGCTGCACTGAACTTTGCAAAACTTTATAACCTTGCTGCGAGTAACTCAGCTGGCAAACTCGAGAATCTTGACTGGTTTCTCCTCATAAGTCAGATCACTATCCAACTAAATTGCTTCTAGGGGCACGGTATCTCTTAGAGGTATATCGGCCATCTCTGCATGGCACTTCTTCAGCTGGGAAACGTGAAACACATCATGAATTCCTGACAGTCCTTCGGGTAACTCCAACTTGTAGGCTACCTCTCCCATACGTTCCAAAACTCGGTATGGTCCTACAAATCTCGGAGCTAACTTTCCCTTGACTCCAAATCGCTTAACTCCTCGGAGCGGTGACACATGGAGATATGCTCTGTCTCCAATTTCATAGACTACCTCCTTGCGCTTAGAGTCTGCATAACTCTTTTGTCTGGACTGAGCTACCTTCAGTCTATCTCAAATCAGTTTAACCTTCTCTTCAGACTCCTTAATCAAATCTGGTCCAAACAACTTACGGTATCCAACTTCATCCCACATTAACGGTGTCCTGCACCTTCGTCCATATAGGGCTTCGAACGGTGCCATCTTCAAACTGGCCTGGTAACTATTTGTTGTATGAGAACTCCGCGTAGGGCAAGTTGTCGTCCCAACTAGATCCATAATCTAGTGCACAGTTGTAACGCCCTCGATGCGGCTATATCTCCCACGTGTCGAAGCACGACTTAGAGGCATAACCGCATTGAAAGCAATGTCGCAAGTGAGTAATCTTCACACAACCCATGTAATACAATAAGGGAAAAGAGATACATAGTTGGCTTACAATCGCCACTTCACACAATACATGAATAAAGCATTACATCAAACAGATAAAATCAAGATCCGACTACGGAACCAAAATGAAAGAAGACTACCCCAAAAGCTACACAGATCCCCGATCGTCCCAACTGGGCTCCACTACTGAACAACTAGAACGAAACAACACAAAGGACAAGATCTTCATCGAGCTCCTCCTGAGCTTGGTTGCGTCATCTGCACGGTCTCATCGGCACCTGCAAGCTGGTTTTCGAAGTATCTATGAGTCACGGGGACTCAGCAATCTCACACCCTCGCGATCAAGACTATTTAAGCTTATGGGTAAGGTAAAGGTATGAGGTGGAGCTGCAGCAAGCGACTAGCATATATGGTGGCTAACATACGCAAATGAGAGCGAGAAGAGAAGGCAAGGCACGGTCGATAAAACTAAGATCAAGAAGTGATCCTAGAACAACCTATGTCAAACATAACTCCAACACCGTGTTCACTTCCCAGACTCCACCGGAAAGAGACCATCACGGTTACACACGCTGTTGATGTATTTTAATTAAGGTCAAGTTCAGGTTTTCTACAACCAGACATTAACAAATTCCCATCTGCCCATAACCGCGGGCACGGCTTTCGAAAGTTCAAATCCCTGCAGGGGTGTGCCAACTTAGCCCATCACAAGCTCTCACGGTCAACGAAGGATATTCCTTCTAGCGGGAAGACCCGATCAGACTCGGAATCCTGGTTACAAGACATCCTCGACAATGGTAAAACAAGTCCAGCAAGACCACCCGCTGTGCCGACAATCCCGATAGGAGCTGCACATATCTCGTTCTCAGGGCACACCAGATAATCTAAGCGTACGGGAGCCAACATAACCCAAGTTGCCAAGGGACAGCCTCGCACGGTGCTCTGGATTGGACCAACACTTAGACAAGCACTGGCCCGGGGGTTTAAAATAAAGATGAACCTTGGGCTGGCCTAACCCAAGGGAAAAAAGAGGCTAGGTGGCGAATGGTAAAACCAAGGTTGGGCCTTGCTGGAGGAGTTTTATTCAAAGCGAACTGTCAAGGGGTTCCCATTATAACCCAACCGCGTAAGGAACGCAAAATCCGGGAACATAACACCGATATGAAGGAAACTAGGACGGCAAGAGTGGAACAAAACACCAGGCATAAGGCCAAACCTTCCACCCTTTACCAAGTATATAGATGGATTAATTAAATAAGATATATTGTGATATCCCAACAAGTAAACAACGTTCCAACAAGGAACGATCTCCATGTTCCAACAAGGAACAAACTTCAATCTTCACCTGCAACTAACAACACTATAACAGGGGTTGAGCAAAGCGGTAACATAGCCAAACAACGGTTTGCTAGGACAAGGTGGGTTAGAGGCTTGGCTTAACAATATGGGAGGCATGATAAGCAAGTGGTAGGCATCGTAGCATAGGCATAGCAAAAGAGCGACCATCTAGCAAGCAAAGATATAGGTGATTTCAAGGGTATGGTCATCTTGCCTGAAATCCTGCAAGGAAGAAGAACGAGTCCATGAAGAAGACAAACGGACGAAGTCGAACGGATCCTCACAAACGCGACGTTATGGGAACTAACCCGAAGAAGCAACACCGAAAAGAAGCAAACAACATAGTAAACAACCACCACATAATCATGGCATGATGCACAATCAAGTATGATGCATGTCCGGTTTAATGAAGCATGGCATGGCAAAGTGCACAAACAATACTACAAATTAAGTGGAGCTCAATATGCAACTCCGTTGCGTATTGACGGAACACCGCATCAATTATTTAGTTCACTCTCGGTTAGGTACCCAACAATATTAAATGGTCTTAACATGGTAAGAGGTGAAGCATAACAAAAACTATACCATCTAACCAATTTAAATGGGGCCGGATATAACAAACAACAAGTCCGGTAATCCCCATATGCATTTATCAATTTAATGCAACAACAATTTAAACTTTTTAGAAGTTGTTATCATGATGCGGATGACACGAACAAGTTTATGCAATGTTTATTAAAAGTTGACAAGAGCATTATGAACCATTTGTCATCGTGGCGGAAATGAAAGGGGTGCCACGACAATGACAACAGAAATGGTGCCATGGCAACATTCCGGTTCCGATAGCTCACGGAGATACTGGTGCAAAAGGAAAAGTGACGGGAGCATGCAAAATATGGTGGGTGATCCCATCTATCGGGTTCCCATGGGTTAGTGGCATGGAAAACGAGTGACAATTCGGACATGGTGCAGACAAAGGGTGCACCCCATACGACACAAGCATTCATTCTCGGACGTTCGTTCTCGGCGGTTATACCTTCAAAGCGTGCAAACGGGACGGTTCGAGTTCATCGAGGGAAGTAGAGGAAGTAGTCGTTCACAGGTCGTCGAGGGAAGTAGTGGTACTTTTCCGAAGAGGAACTTGATGAACCCAACATCTCCAAGGCGACGGTAGTCATACACGGCAAAAATAACTTGTAGGGTCATCCATTTCATGGTACTTAGGTGAATCCACGAGAAATGGTAGTCGTACATGGTTCATCGAGCAACTTGATGTTTCGGCCTGTAGTCGTTCAAGCGTCCGATGGTAATGGTACTCGGTCGTTTCGAAGAGGTACTTGGGGTCATTCGAACTTGCCGGTCTCTTCATCTCGAAGGGGTACTTGACGTTCTTAGCGATTCCGAAGATGACGGTAGAGGTACACTTGTTGTAGGGGTACTTGTCGGATCCACGACGACGGTAGAGGTACAAACGTTCTCGCGGTACTTGACGGTCCGGTCTTGGTGTAGATGTACATGGCAAACGTAGTGGTACTCGGCATCTTGTCGAACCCAAGTGACGGTAGTCGTACACGTCCGGAGAAGAACTTGTCGTCGAGGGACTTGGTGCATCCAAGATCTTCGGACTCACGATACTTGATGCTTGGTTCCGAAACACATATTGATTGTGTCCATGGCAACACATCGTAGGTGCACCAGGTAACAACTTGGCGCAGTTCTGGTCATCGCATTGTAGTTTGACTTGGCGGTTGCAAAACGTTCATCAGAGCGGGGACTTGGCAAAAATCCTAGAGACGATGCATCCGCGTAGGGTTCTTGGCGATGTACTTGCTGGTCCAAAAGAAACAAGACATGAGGCTGGTGGTGCATCTGTCCGATGAGGCCGAGGTGGATCCGGGGAGAACAAGTGTCGGTGTGGTTCCTGCTGTAGCTCGGGGAAGCTCCAGGCGAGGCCGTCGGGAACGTCGACGACAGGTGGGCGCGGAGTCAGAGGAGCTCAAGGGAGGCTCGGGCGGAGGAAGAAGTGGAGACACAGGAAGGCGAGGCTGCGGACATCCAGGGCGCCCGCGAGCAACAAGCGTGCAGCAGCGCGGTGCCGGAGCATGGGCTCGCTGGGGGGCGCGGTCGCAGGGCAAGGCGAGGTCGAAGGAGCAGGAGGGAGCACGCAGGCGAAAGGAGCGGTGCTGGAGACGTTCGAGGATGACGCCTTCGGTCAGCGAAGCACAGGCGCAGGGAAGGCGGAGTTCGTCAGCATGGGGAGGCGCAGGAGACGGGCGCCGTGGTGCTCTGCTGCAGGGTGGCTGCGGATGGAGGAGGCGCGGGGAAAGGAGAGGGATCGAGAGGAAGTAGGACATCGGGTGAGTGGTGGGGGTTGAGCGTGGCTCTCTGGCAGCAGTGTGGGAGAGATCGATGGGAGAGGGAGAGAGCGAGAGATGGGGATCGGGCTGCGGGTTCTCCTGGCGGCGCGAGGAGGTGGTCGAAGGGAAAAAGAGGACCGAGGGGGATCGGGCTAGGTTAGAACTGGTGGGGGTTGGCTGGGCCTATGGGCCGGCGCGGGAGGTCTGCTGGCCTTGCTGTGGGTGGCCTAGGTGGGCTGGCGCGAGAGTGGGCCTAAGGAGGCCCTATTGGGCACTCTGCTCTCTCTCTTTAACTTTATTTCTAAGCATAAAACAAAATTGTAGAAGAAAAGAAAGATGGAGGGGGGTTTGGGAAAGAATTAGCACACGCAAATAATATTCCCGTACTCGCAAAAATGCGCTGGTTCCAAGAAAAATATGAGAGGCATGATTGCAAGGATTTAATTCAAAGTCATTTGAATTTAATTCAAATGGTTTGAACAAGGGCTAGGAATTAGAGGTGTCCAAAAATGTTCCGATTTTTGGTGGAGCTCCGGAAAATGACGAAAGAATTTATGGGCAAAGTTTGGAGACCAAGAATTGAGATAACCAAGGCATGTGATATTTGCAAGTGTGTTTGCGGTAAATCCAAATAATTGGAATATTTACTATAGCTCTCTAAATATCGAGAGGATATGTTGTAAAGAGAAGTCACCCTTCCCTCGATTTAAATAGACCAGAGATCTATGCAATTTATTTAGTTGAGTTGCAAAAGATTTATGAGATGATGGCATGATGACGTGATGCAATGCAAAAAAAATAAAAGGGCAAGAACAATTGAAACACCCAGCAAAACCTGGAACATATGGAAGTCTTCTCGAGCATCGGTCTCGGGGCGTCACAACACTCCACCACTACGAGAGGATCTCGTCCCGAGATCTAGGATGGCACCGGATAGAAAACGGAAGAGGAAGAGGTAAAACAAAGTTGCTTCTTTGACAATGAGTGAAACCAATGAACCTTGAGAGGTTAAAAAATTGGAAAGAAGAATACAACGGAGATGAACGAAGTTGAAAACACTCCGTTAGAAAAGAGGAACAAAGAACATTACGAGAACTTTGTAGGTTGAAAGACATAAGAAAAAGGTTGCAATGGACAAGAAGTACATGCAAGCACTCCGGTAGAAACGAGATGTACACGGAACGATAAGGATCAATTACGCCAACACTCCGGTTACATGGATTAGCTAGAAAAAGAACATGATGCCTCCGGAGTTGATGTGACGAAGAGAGCAACAACACAATGCCTCCGGAAGGAAGAATAGAAGATATATCATTGGAATAACAAAATGGAGAAGAAAATGACAACTTCTGTCACAAAAGAGCTTGAAAAGGCATCCTTAGGAGAAGGGTCGAATGGAATTGTTGGTAAAACCAACAACGAAAAGAGTAAGCTTGTTGTGGGCTTATGGAAAACATCTCAAAAATTATGAGGTGAAATTCTGCCACTAACGCAAAACAATGGATTTGGATTGATATGAACAAGGAGACGAGAAACTTATCTCACCGGTAGGATAAATGAAGAACTTGGATCTTTTATAGCACCATAGATAGCAACAATCCTTAGGGAAGGCTTTAGGTGAAACATGACACAAGATAGCTCCAACTAGTTGGTTGATGGATTTAACATACCTCATTCTTAATAACATGTGAATCATGAAACATGAACTCAAATTATCAAGAATGACATAATACCACCTCCGATGATACTGTAGAAAGAAATTACACTCCAGATTGCAAGATGAAGAAATACTTGAGATCTTCTGAAAAGAATCTCAATGAACACTAGGAGAAGGACTTATATTCTTGATGAGCCACCATGAAGAAACTCTCGAAGAAATCCGATAATAAAAGAATGGTCAAACGAAAGGAAAGCTGAAAGAACTCCGGTAATAAAAGGATGATGAAAAGAAAGAGAAGTTGACAACACAAAGTGAAGCCTTATAATGATTTAGAAGGGGCTTCACGACGAGATAATGCGGAAAAGCTAGGAACTCGAGAAAAGAAAGATGAAGCATCTTGAATTGAGAGTGAGATAAGATGAACCTCCGGAATAAGGAATTGAATTTACTCGATGAAACAAGAATACGAATTACATTATACGTATCCTTCACCAATTTAATTGATGAGAAGCAACAGATTTGGCATACTACTTATTCTCGTGGAAAGGATTAAGATAGATATAGCGTAAACTTGAGAATGTCTTCAACGAAACACCGGTGGAACCGAAACAATGAATGAATTGATATGATAACGAAAGAAGAGGAATCTTGCACGAACCACTGCAAGAATTGTATATGAACGAAGTAAAGATAAATAAACACCGGGAATAATTATAAGAAGAACGAAGATACTTGAGAGGATTTAGATGCAAGTGAAACGAATAGATCACGGACCGATTAGAGATCACTTTAAAGATGCACCGGTAAGCTTGAAGAATGATAACTGAGGATGAATAAACCTGAATTGATGGACTCCGGATAACAAACTGAGAAGACTCTTGAATTGCTTCGGATGGGTGAAAAGAATTTTCACAATCGAAAACAATTATGAGAGGATGGCAACAAGCTAGCACCATGAGTCTTGAAGAGAATGGAGCAATATTAAAGAGAAACTCTTCTTCGGTCTTCAATAACTGAGAATGACGATGAGAAACACCACCATGGATTATTTAGACACTCCGGAATGAAGAATGGGAAGGTTGAGCCAACGATGAAAATAATTTGAAAGATCTTGGAGAAAGACATTTGACTGATGATAAATCATTCTTACGTCAAACTTCGAAAAGAAATTTGGATAGCTCCAGAAAAATAGAAGAGTCAGGTAAGATCCTGGGAAAAGACCTGTGGGTTAGGGCCCACTCAAAAGATACACCGTTGAAATGATTTAAAAGAGAGGTTGCACCGGTTGAATTAAATGACTTGAATGAGATAACAACCTCGAAAGATCTTGAACTAATGCAGAGTGGAAACACAAATCTTCGAGATATCTTGAGCACTCCGGAATAGATGAATAGCGAAGAGTGGATGATTATGAGGTGCACCGGTATGATAAAACTTCTGAAACAAGGAAAAGATATGATCAACACCAAAAGGTTGAATTGAATCCACCGGAGAAGAAAAAGAATGAAGAATGATTAACTTGAGACTCCGTTAGCATCTTCATGAGAATCACCGGATGAAAATATTGACGAAAAAAAATGGAGAGACTTCCCAAGAATAAAAGGATACTTGATAAAGAAATCCGAGTCCTCAAAGAAAAGGGGTGGGTGGGCGGGAAAAACAAAGGCAACTTTGAGACGGATGAAACAAGCACCGTTGAGAAGAACTGATACTTGATCTTGCGGATGTTGAAATGTTCGGATCCACTTGAAGAGAAGCACACCGGTTGAAAAGGATTGACATGACAGTCTCGATTATCATGAAGGTTTGGTATTCACATAGGAGTATGAGAACACCGTCTCGATTATCATGAAGGTATGGAATCAACATTTGACTTCGAAGCAACTCGAATACCACAACCAAACAAAACAAAGGATTGGCTTGCAAAATAAGCCGAAACAAACATATGATAGAGATTTCGTCCGAAGTTTTCGTGGTGGGGCCTACACGGGCTCGATCGTACAGCACCATCATGTACAAGTCAGTGCACATGACATACGAAGCGTCCCCGAGTCGGCATAGCCAAGGACTCTTTAAGACAAAATGAGACCACTGTAAAACCAACTGTGAATAGGCAGACCACTAGACGTCGAACCCCAATTTCATATCATACATCTGTCAGAAAGATATCCTAAGATCTACTTGAATTCCCACTTATAAACTCCCGAAATCTCCCGGTTATGCAATCAGGTGTTGGGGATACAGGGAAGCATAATATCTCACCCAAAACTAGAAAATCCTACATCCAGCTGTATCCATCCTTCAACACATAACCAAGAAACCTTCAGAAATCATCTACCTCAACCTTTGAAAAGCATCCGTTATACGAGTTATGGCAATACTCCCGAACTCCCGCCCCAGTACTGGGTGGCGTCGAGGTTATCTCACCAACAACTTCATAAAAGAGATTTTCGATGTCGGTGAAACTAAACTCACGTATTCCAGAACTGCAACGATAAAATTGTGACGACAACACCTCGGAGCTCAACTCCCCGGGACACTGCCACAACCCCTAAATGTCAGGAGGCACCAAGAATAATGTTCTTGTCACAAAACTATCGTAACGATTCCAAGATACCCGCGTGATCCTAAAAAAATTTCGTGAAATTTGAGAAGAGAAAAGTCAAAACTCTACGTCAGGATGCCTCACCAGAGCGATGAAGGGACTGGGGAGTAAAAAGAATTCCTAAACTCTCCGATATATAATTCCTAAATGACTCAAAACATTTTTCTAGACTCAACTCGTCAGCTAATTCGATCAAGCAGTGGGGCTCCTAAGGTCGGGGAAGGCTCTGATACCAACTTGTAACGCCCTCGATGCGGCTATATATCCCACGTGTCGAAGCACGACTTAGAGGCGTAACCGCATTGAAAGCAATGTCGCAAGTGAGGTAATCTTCACACAACCCATGTATTACAATAAGGGAAAAGAGATACATAGTTGGCTTACAATCGCCACTTCACACAATGACATGAATAAAGCATTACATCAACCAGATAAAATCAAGGTCCGACTACGGAACCAAAATAAAAGACGACTACCCCAAAAGCTACACAGATCCCCGATCGTCCCAACTGGGCTCCACTACTAAACAACTAGAACGAAACAAAACAAAGGACAAGATCTTCATCGAGCTCCTCCTGAGCTTGGTTGCGTTATCTGCACGGTCTCATCGGCACCTGCAAGCTGGTTTTGGAAGTATCTGTGAGTCACGGGTCGATAAAACTAAGATCAAGAAGTGATCCTAGAACAACCTATGTCAAACATAACTCCAACACCGTGTTCACTTCCCAGACTCCGCCGGAAAGAGACCATCACGGTTACACACGCTGTTGATGTATTTTAATGAAGGTCAAGTTCAGGTTTTCTACAACCAGACATTAACAAATTCCCATCTGCCCATAACCGCGGGCACGGCTTTCGAAAGTTCAAATCCCTGCAGGGGTGTGCCAACTTAGCCCATCACAAGCTCTCACGGTCAACGAAGGATATTCCTTCTAGCGGGAAGACCCGATCAGACTCGGAATCCTGGTTACAAGACATCCTCGACAATGGTAAAACAAGTCCAGCAAGACCACCCGCTGTGCCGACAATCCCGATAGGAGCTGCACATATCTCGTTCTCAGGGCACACCAGATAATCTAAGTGTACGGGAGCCAACATAACCCAAGTTGCCAAGGGACAGCCTCGCACGGTGCTCTGGATTGGACCAACACTTAGACAAGCACTGGCCCGGGGGTTTAAAATAAAGATGAACCTTGGGCTGGCCTAACCCAAGGGAAAAAAGAGGCTAGGTGGCGAATGGTAAAACCAAGGTTGGGCCTTGCTGGAGGAGTTTTATTCAAAGCGAACTGTCAAGGGGTTCCCATTATAACCCAACCGCGTAAGGAACGCAAAATCCGGGAACATAACACCGATATGACGGAAACTAGGGCGGCAAGAGTGGAACAAAACACCAGGCATAAGGCCGAGCCTTCCACCCTTTACCAAGTATATAGATGCATTAATTAAATAAGATATATTGTGATATCCCAACAAGTAAACAACGTTCCAACAAGGAACGATCTCCATGTTCCAACAAGGAATAAACTTCAATCTTCACCAGCAACTAACAACGCTATAAGAGGGGTTGAGCAAAGCGGTAACATAGCCAAACAACGGTTTGCTAGGACAAGGTGGGTTAGAGGCTTGGCTTAACAATATGGGAGGCATGATAAGCAAGTGGTAGGCATCGTAGCATAGGCATAGCAAAAGAGTGACCATCTAGCAAGCAAAGATATAGGTGATTTCGAGGGTATGGTCATCTTGCCTGAAATCCTGCAAGGAAGAAGAACGAGTCCATGAAGAAGACAAACGGACGAAGTCGAACGGATCCTCACAAACGCGACGTTATCGGAACTAACCCGAAGAAGCAACACCGGAAAGAAGCAAACAACATAGTAAACAACCACCACATAATCATGGCATGATGCACAATCAAGTATGATGCATGTCCGGTTTAATGAAGCATGGCATGGCAAAGTGCACAAACAATACTACAAATTAAGTGGAGCCCAATATGCAACTCTGTTGTGTATTGACGGAACACCGCATCAATTATTTAGTTCACTCTCGGTTAGGTACCCAACAATATTAAATGTTCTTAACATGGTAAGAGGTGAAGCATAACAAAAACTATACCATCTAACCAATTTAAATGGGGCCGGATATAACAAACAACAAGTCCAGTAATCCCCATATGCATTTATCAATTTAATGCAACAACAATTTAAACTTTTTAGAAGTTGTTATCATGATGCGAATGACACGAACAAGTTTATGCAATGTTTATTAAAAGTTGACAAGAGCATTATGAAGCATTTGTCATCGTGGCGGAAACGAAAGGGGTTCCACGACAATGACAACGGAAATGGTGCCATGGAAACATTCCGGTTCCGATAGGTCACAGAGATACTGGTGCAAAAGGAAAAGTGACGGGAGCATGCAAAAGATGGTGGGTGATCCCGACTAACGGGTTCCCATGGGTTAGTGGCATGGAAAACGAGTGACAATTCGGACACGGTGCAGACAAAGGGTGCACCCCATACGACACAAGCATTCATTCTCGAACATTCGTTCTCGGCGGTTATACCTTCAAAGCGTGCAAACGGGACGGTTTGAGTTCGTCGAGGGAAGTAGAGCAAGTAGTCGTTCACAGGTCGTCGAGGGAAGTAGTGGTACTTTTCCAAAGAGGAACTTGATGAACCCAACATCTCGAAGGCGACGGTAGTCTTACACGGCAACAGTAACTTGTAGGGTCATCCATTTCATGGTACTTAGGTGAATCCACGAGAAATGGTAGTCATACATGGTTCATCGAGGAACTTGACGTTTCGGCCTGTAGTCGTTCGAGCGTCCGATGGTAATGGTACTCGGTCGTTTCGAAGAGGTACTTGGGGTCATTCGAACTTGCCCGTCTTGTCATCTCAAAGGGGTACTTGACGTTCTTAGCGATTCCGAAGACGACGGTAGAGGTACACTTGTTGTAGGGGTACTTGTCGGATCCACGGCGACGGTAGAGGTACAAACGTTCTCGCGGTACTTGACGGTCCGGTCTTGGTGTAGATGTACATGGCAAACGTAGTGGTACTCGGCATCTTGTCGAACCCAAGTGACGGTAGTCGTACACGTCCGGAGAAGAACTTGTCGTCGAGGGACTTGGTGAACCCAAGATCTTCGGACTCACGTATTGATTGTGTCCATGGAAACACATCGTAGGTGCACCAGGTAACAACTTGGCGCGGTTCTGGTCATCGCATTGTAGTTTGACTTCGCGGTTGCAAAACGTTCATCAGAGCGGGGACTTGGCAAAAATCCTAGAGACGATGCGTCCACGTAGGGTTCTTGGCGATGTACTTGCTGGTCCAAAAGAAACAAGACATGAGGCTGGTGGTGCATCTGTCCGGTGAGGCCGAGGTGGATCCAGGGAGAACAAGTGTCGGTGTGGTCCCTGCTGTAGCTCGGGGAAGCTCCTGGCGAGCCCGTCGGGAACGTCGAAGACAGGTGGGCGCGGAGGCAGAGGAGCTCAAGGGAGGCTCGGGCGGAGGAAGAAGTGGAGGCACAGGAAGGCGAGGCCGCGGACATCCAGGGCGCCCGCAAGCAACAAGGGTGCACCAGCGTGGTGCTAGAGCATGGGCTCGCTAGGCGGCACGGTGGCAGGGCAAGGCGAGGTCGAAGGAGCAGGAGGGAGCACGCAGGCGAAAGGAGCGGTGCTGGCGACGTTCGAGGACGACGCCTTCGGTCAGCGAAGCACAGGCGCAGGGAAGGCGGAGTTCGTCAGCACGGGGAGGCGTAGGAGACGGGCGCCGTGGTGCTCTGCTGCAGGGTGGCTGTGGATGGAGGAGGCGCGGGGAAAGGAGAGGGATCGAGAGGAAGTAGGACAGCGGGCGAGAGGTGGGGGTTGAGCGTGGCTCTCTGGCGGCGGTGTGGGAGAGATCGATGGGAGAGGGAGAGAGCGAGAGATGGGGATCGGGCTGCGGGTTCTCCTGGCGGCGCGAGGAGGTGGACGAAGGGAAAAAGAGGACTGAGGGGGATCGTGCTAGGTTAGAACTGCTGGGGGTCGGCTGGGCCTATGGGCCGGCGCGGGAGGTCTGCTAGCCTCGCTGCGGGTGGCCTAGGTGGGCTGGCGTGAGAGTGGGCCTAAGGAGGCCCAGTTGGGCACTCTGCTCTCTCTCTTTAACTTTATTTCTAAGCATAAAACAAAATTGGAGAAGAAAAGAAAGATGGAGGGGGGTTTGGGAAAGAATCAGCACACGCAAATAATATTCCCTGAATCGCAAAAATGCGCTGGTTCCAAGAAAAATATGAGAGGCATGATTGCAAGGATTTAATTCAAAGTCATTTGAATTTAATTCAAATGGTTTGAACAAGGGCTAGGAATTAGAGGTGTCCAAAAATGTTCCGATTTTTGGTGGAGCTCCGGAAAATGACGGAAGAATTTATGGGCAAAGTTTGGAGACCAAGAATTGAGATAACCAAGGCATGTGATATTTGCAAGTGTGTTTGCGGTAAATCCAAATAATTGGAATATTTACTATAGCTCTCTAAATATCGAGAGGATATGTTGTAAAGAGAAGTCACCCTTCCCTCGATTTAAATAGATCAGAGATCTATGCAATTTATTTAGTTGAGTTGCAAAAGATTTATGAGATGATGGCATGATGACGTGGTGCAATGCAAAAAAAATAAAAGGGCAAGCACAATTGAAACACCCGGCAAAACCCAGAACATATGGAAGTCTTCTCGAGCATCGGTCTCGGGGCGTCACAACAGTCTCTCAACATGTCCTCCCGAATCTGATTGACTCTTTCGGTCTGTCCATCTGTCTGTGGATGAAAGGCTGCACTGAACTCTAGCCTGGTACCCAAAGTCTGGTGCAGATGATGCCAAAACTTTGAAGTAAATTGCGTTCCTCTATCTGATACGATGGTCCTCGGAACTCCATGCAGACATACGATCCTGGTCATATATATCTTGGCCAACTTTGCACTGGTATAAGTGGTCTTCACAGGGATAAAGTGAGCTACTTTGGTCAAGCAGTCCACTACTACCCAGATAGAATCATATCCCGATCGGGTCGTGGGTAATCCGGTGATAAAATCCATGCCAAGCTTATCCCACTTCCATTTGGGTATCAGCATAGGCTGCACTAATCCTGCTGGCTTCTGATGTTCTTCCTTCACTCTCTGATATACATCGCATACGGCTACATACTCGGCAATATCCTTCTGCATACCAGTCCACCAGAAATGTGCCTTCAAATCCAGATACATCTTGGTGTTTCCGGGTTGTATCGAGTATCGCGAGTCATGAGCTTCCTGAAGTATCAACTTCCTGATCTCTACATTATTGGGCACATAAACTCGGTCCTCAAACCATAAGGTTTCATGCTCATCTTCATGAAAACCTTTGGCTTTTCCTTCACTCATCTTCTCCTTTATCTAAGCAATTTCCTTATCATCCTTCTGAGCTTCACGAATCTTTGCCAACAATGTAGACTGAACTTCCATTGCTGCAACAGAACCTCTAGGAACAATCTCCAAACGAAGCTCCCTGAGATCTTCTGCTAATTCCTTTGGCAAACTTCCTTTTACTAAGGTATTGGCATAACTCTTCTGGCTCAAAGCGTCTGCTATGACATTGGCCTTTTCTGGATGATAGTGTAACTTCATATCGTAATCCTTTATGAGCTCCAACCATCTCCTTTTCCTGAGATTTAGCTCCTTCTGTGTGTGAAAATGTACTTCAAACTCTTGTGGTCCGTGTATACATCATAATGGTTCCCAATAAGAAAATGTCTCCAGGTTTTGAGTGCATGCACTACAGCTGCTAAATCCAAATCATGTGTGGCATAATTCAGCTCATGCAGTCGAAGTTGTCTTGAGGCATACGAAACAACTCTTTCGTCTTACATAAGTACACCTCCAAGTACTAAGCGAGATGCGTCGCAATACACTTGGAAATCCTTGCGTATATCTAGCGGAATCAGCACTAGGGCCATAGTCAAACGTTTCTTCAACTCCTGAAAACTTGCCTCACATTCATCCGTCCATTTGAACTTAGTGTCCTTCTTCAACAACTCCATCATGAGCTTCGCAATCTTCGATAAATTCTCAATAAATCTCCGATAATATCCCGCGACTCCAAGAAAATTGCGAATCTCTCCAACTGAGGTGGGTGCCAACCACTCAGTGACTGACTTAACCTTGGCTGGGTCTACTGTTATACCTTCTCCGCACATAACATCTCCAAGGAATCCAACTTCCTTCAGCCAAAACTCACACTTGCTGAACGTGGCATACAACTGATGTTTCCTGAGTTTCTTGAGAACTAAATGCAAATGATCCTTGTGTTCCTCTTCATTCTTCGAGTATACCAGAATATCATCAATGAACACCATAACAAACTTATCCAAGAACTCCATGAATACCTTATTCATCATGCTCATGAAATAGGCAGGGGCATTAGTCAATCCAAATGACATAACCGTGTACTTATATAGCCCGTACATTGTGGTGAAGGCTGTCTTAGGTATATCCTATTCTTGGATTTTTAGGTGATGATATCCTGATCGCAGGTCGATCTTCGTAAACACTTTATCTCATTGCAACTGGTCAAACAAATCATTGATCATCGGCTATGGGTACTTGTTCTTGATCGTCACTTCATTCAATGCCCGATAATCAACAACCATTCTCAGAGACTTATCTTTCTTCTCAACTAAGAGCACTGGGGCTCCCCATGGTGATGAACTTCGTCAAATGTAATCTTTCTCCAAAAACTCCTTGATCTACTTCTTAATCTCCTCCAGATCATTTGCAGGCATCTGGTACGGTCTCTTCGATATCGGTCCGGTGCCTGGCAACAGCTCTATCAAAAACTCAATATCACGATCTGGCGGCATGCCTGGTAATTCCTATGGAAATACATCCAGGTAATCTTTCACTACAGGCACTTCTTCCTGAACAACTCCCGTGAGGGAATTTACGTGAGTACTCTTAGGAGTATGCGTGGATACATACTTAATCCTTTTCCCTTCGGGGTGGTGAGTAGAATTGACCTACAGGCGCAATCAATGTTTCCTCCATACTTCGATAACCAATCCATCCCAAGTATCACATCCAATCCTTGGGATTCCAAAATTATTAGGTCTGAGGGGAAAACATGGCTGCCAATGGTTAAAGGTACCTGGTCGCACCATCGGCTAGCCATATACTCTGGACCTGGTGAGCTCACTAGCAAGGGTGTCCTAAGGGCTAAGGTGAGTAACTTAAACTTGTCCACAAATCCCCTTGAAATGTATGAATGCGATGCACCAGTATCAAAAAGAACGAGAGCGGTAAATAACTTAACCAAAAACTTACCGATCACTGCATCTGGCTACTCTTCAACCTCCTCCATGTTCACATGGTTCACTTGTCTCCTATTTAAAGGGTTGGGCTTCTTCCCCGAGCTTCTATTACCATTGCCATTCTTGAACTCTAGACAATCATTGGCATAATGCCCAGTCTTCCCGCACTTGAAACAGGTAACATGACTCTGGCCCTTCTTGGCGGGTGTGGCTGGGTTAGAGCGGTTCTAATTGCTGCTCGCTCCATTACCATTCCCATTCTTTGGGCCATTGTGGTTATGAGAAATTCCTCCATTGTGAGTGTGGCCTCCATGATTATGGGTGTATCCTCCCGAGTTTGGGGTAAAACGAGGCTTTTGCGATGCTCCTGCATTGTACTTCCCTTGTCCATACTTCCTCTTGCGGCTCTCAATCTGCTGCTGCTTCCCTTCAATCATAAGAGCCTTATCTACCAACTGCTGGTAGTTGTTGAATGTTGCCACCATTAACTGCATGCTCATCTCATATTCATCCCTTCCATAAACTTCTCCTGCTTCGCGACATCTGTGGCCACATCATCTGGGACCTAACGAGATAACTTACTAAACTCATCCACGTACTGAGCTACAGTACGATTCCCCTGGCGCAAGTTGCGAAACTCACGCTTCTTCATGCTCATAGCTCTAGTTGAGACATGGGCTGTGCGGAAAGCTTGCTGAAACTGCTCCCAAGTGACATTTGCTATAGGAAAAGTGGCTGTGTAATTCTCCCACCATGCGGCTGTGGGTCCATCCAATTGGTGTGCGGCAAAACGCACCTTCTCCGCATCTGTGCAACTAGAAGTGGTTAACTCCCTTCCAATCCTGCGTAGCCAGTCATCCGCAACTATGGGCTCGGTGCTACTAGAAAACATCGGCGGCTGTAACCTAAAAAAACGGGCTAAGTTGTCAACTGGAGGTGGTGGCTGTGGGTTGTTGTTGTTATTGTTGTTGTTGTTGTTGTTGCCTTGGTTCTGAACTAACAACTGCATCAAGGCATTCTACTGCTGGATCAACTGAGTGAGCTCCGGTGGGAAGACAAATCTGGGGTCACGTCTCGGAGGCATCTGATGGGTTTAGAGGGAAGAGATTAGAATAGAATAAGGTCTAAGGAGAAAGCACTAGCCATATGCACATGAGACAAACACAATCATATTATATCACTCAATCAATCAAGAAAGGGCATACAATCGGTCTAACTATCATTACAGTGCTCGGACTATTCTATATACATGGGGGAACACTACTGATCATATGGTGGTCTACTAGAAATTTTGATTGGTGGAAGACTCCATGATATCCGCTCCAGCTTCATCTTCATAGTCATCATCACTACCATTAGGGTCGGAGTTGATGTCGTCGATGATGATGTATTCTTCAGAACGAATCTCCTTGGGTTCGTCGTCTTCTCCTCCTGGTGCGGGGTCTCCCATGAAAACTCCTAGCTTCCTCGTCAGGTCGTCATTCATCTCCAAAAGTGTCGTCATTTCCTCCTCATAACCATCGTGTGTAGACTTGAGTTCCTCTTCTAGCTCTATGATCCTGGTCATAGCCTTCTTCAAATCTATCATGCTTGTGCACATCTGGTTCTCCTGGCGACGTATGTGATGCTTTAACTCCTGGATGAATGATGCGATGGACCGGTCCTTCCTAGTGCTGATCATCTCCCATTGCTCATCTCGGCGCCCACATATCTGGTAGATAGTGTCCTTAAGCTCCTTGTGGTAAACTTCGCCGATGCATCCCATGGCGATGTGGGCTACCATGCTCTTTCCTAGACTCCAGGTTGGTGCATCAAAATAAAACTCCATGGGCTCAGTGACTGGCGTGAATGTCCTTCCCGGAACTTGAACTCAAATCATCCAACATTCCTCTTCTGGTAGTGTGGCGGTGTAGGTCCCGGTGAAGCTTGGTATTCCAATGTTCAGGTACCTAGTGACTTCCTTCAAGTGTCGTCCAAAAGGGGTGTCTTCATCCGGCTGTGTAAACTTGTTCCTTGAGTCCGCCATCCTAAAGAGTAGAAAATGGAGAGGAGTCAGAAATGAGAAGAGAAGAGTTACCTATGGCTCATCTTAGTGGTCGTGTCCTACATTCAACGTGTGCTCTGATACCATCTTGTAGCGACCCGACCTCAGACGGTCAAGTCTCTGTGTTTCAGTGTCATCCCTGGATCGGTAATGCTGACACACACAGTACTCGAAGGATTTATAACAGAGTAGCAATCACACACTTATTACATCGAATGTCTCAAAAGAGAACTAAATACAATAAATATGGCTTAAGGCCATCTAAATACGATACCAGCGGAAGACTTGGAAGATAAAGTGAGTCCATCAACTCCAACGGCATAGCTGAGTGCATGACAAACGACCTATGGCACCTTACTCGTCATCTAAAAAGTCTGCAACATAATACGTTGCAGCCCGAAAACGGGTCAGCACATGGAATATGCTGGCAACGTAACACAGTAGAGCAATGAACAAATAAATGCTATCCCTACATGCATATATGGTTGGTGGAGGCTCTATGGTTACAATGTTTTTGCGAAAAGCCAAATTTTCCCTACAACAAAGCAATATATTTTATTTAACTATCATGGTAGTTGAAACAACATTGAGAATGGTACCCCCATCTCAATCCCGATTGGAAGTAATAATCAACCCAACAAATTAAGTTAAAAGTGATGAGATCCATATGATAATCCAAGAACCAGATACTCAGGATGTCCATAACCGGGGACACGACTAACCATGATTAGTTTGTACACTCTGTAGAGGTTTGCACACTTTTCCCCATAAGACTTGATCTCCTCTGTTGGATTTCTCGCACTACAAGGTTTTTGAGAAACAGATGACCGAGACACAGTCTTTCAGAAACATTAACTCTAACCCCGGGTATACCGTACCAACCTACATCCCCTACATCTGCTAGTCTACCACTAGAAGAGGTCATGCAACTTAGTCCACTACGCTAGAGCCCATAATAGCTTGTGGCTGCACACGGAAGTTTCTAGCATGAAAAATCTTATGATCCCTTTGAGCCTGGGTGGCGGACCATAGGAGGATCACACG
This sequence comes from Triticum dicoccoides, assembly GCF_002162155.2. Lineage (NCBI taxonomy): Eukaryota > Viridiplantae > Streptophyta > Magnoliopsida > Poales > Poaceae > Triticum > Triticum dicoccoides. Next base: position 464,748,060 of record NC_041388.1, on the reverse strand, counting down.
GTATAACCCCGGGATCTCCTAGGACAACACTAGTATAACCCAGGTGCCCACAAGCAATCCACCCAGATGTGTATTAAAGTTGCCACCTTAAGTTGAACCATTAATTAACAATCTCACATCTGTCATGGATACTCTCAAACCCAATCCACTTCTACGAGCATAGCCTGGCAATAAGCATAACGTAGCAGTAACTCCCCAGGGTTTGATAATAAACAGGGCAATAGGTTCTACCTCATCAGCTACTTCCCAAACCCCATGTTAAGAGATCCTACTCATGCAATGTGTGAGGGTTGAAACTAATGCATAAAAACCGGGTATAAAAAAGTATGATCAATGTGTTACTTGCCTTGCCGACGATCTACAAATCCTAAAGACTCGTAGTAGCACGCTTCGCACTCCAGGTCTTCTACTGCAATAAAACAATAGCATACATAAGCAATCAAGCAAAGATGCATGGGGAAAACTTCGAATAAAAGATCTAACCAGAAAGTTCAACTGAAGAACTCCGGTTTGCAAAAAGAATCAAATCCAACGGAGCAACGAAACTCAAACTACGAAAGGAACAAGATCCGATTACTAATCTGGACTAAAGTCAAATTTTACAGTATCAAAATCTTGTTCAAGTCGGTTAAACAGAAAGAGGGTTTCAATATGAAGATCTAGGCGCTTGTTTCACCTGATTTGGATAAACGAGCGAAAAGATATACTAGATCGAAGATTAGGGCAGAAATCGCGATCGAAAATAATCGTGGAATAACCCAGGAAAAATAAAACGAGATGAATAGGCTAACGAACGAGCGTTTGTTGTCTGCGGCTCACTAACGAACTGCGTTCGTTAAAATTAACGTACGGACGAACGTCCGCTATTTAACTAAACCATAGAAAAACCGAACAAAAATCGATTCAAAAAACCAAACTAGGGTTTCTTAAAAAAACCGAACAGTTTTCTCGCGAAAACCGGCGATGGCGGTTTTCTCGCGAGATCAGGTCTGGCGGTGGGGCAGCGGGACGGCGGCTCCGGCGGCTAGTGGTGGCGGAAGGCGGCGGCGGCTATGCGCAGCGGCGGCGCGGGCTGGCGGCTAGGGTTTCGGGCACGGGGCTCGGGGTTTGGTGGGGTCGGGCCTCCCGGCTTATAAGGCCGACCGGGCCAGGAGTCCTAGTCGGACACGGCCCGGTTAGGTCGGTCCACTTTTTTTCAAAGTAAATCCTGACGCGGAAAAACAAATAAAAGAAATACTAAACGGAGTCCAAAAATCTTGAAATAAATTTTCACGGTCCCCTAATAATATTGCGGACAAAGTGAACATTTATTAGGGCCTCTAATGCAATAAAATCCGAATAAAATAACTTATTTGATTTTAATATTTTTCCTCTAATATTTCCTTTATTTTGGAGAAGTCATATTATCTCCTCTCATATATTTTAATTAGAAATACTTTCGGAGAGGAAAAATAATCAAAACCAAATGATCCTCTTTTCAAAATTTGAGAAAACTCAAATATGAAAATAACGAAATTCCAAACTCTCTCCGTGGGTCCTTGAGTTGCTTAGAATTTCAAGGATTCATGAAACGAAATGCATAAAAAAATGATATGCATGAATGACCTATGTATAACATTCCAAATTGAAAATTTGGGATGTTACAGTTCATCTCTTGTATCCAATCTTTGTGTCAAAACCTCAAATTGGTACCTGCGGGTTGCTAGTAGTGTTGATTACTCCTTGTAGTTGATGCTAGTTGGTTTATTCGGTGGAAGATCATATGTTTAGATCCTTAATGATAATTATTATTCCTATGATTATGAACATGAATATGCTTTGTGAGTAGTTATGTTTGTTCCTGAGGACATGGGAGAAGTCTTGTTATAAGTAATCATGTGAATTTGGTACTTCTTCGATATTTTGATGAGATGTATGTTGTCTCTCCTCTAGTGGTGTTATGTGAACGTCGACTACATGACACTTGACCATTATTTGGGCCTAGGGGAAGGCATTGGGAAGTAATAAGTAGATGATGGGTTGCTAGAGTGATAGAAGCTTAAACCCTAGTTTATGTGTTGCTTCGTAAGGGGCTGATTTGGATCCATATGTTTCATGCTATAGTTAGATTTATCTTAATTATTCTTTCGTAGTTGCGGATGCTTGCTAGAGGGGTTAATCATAAGTGGGAGGCTTGTCCAAGTAAGGACATCACCCAAGCACCGGTCCACCCACATATCAAATTATCAAAGTAAAGAACGCGAATCATATGAGCATGATGAAAACTAGCTTGACAGTAATTCTCATGTGTCCTCGGGAGCACTTTGCGTTATATAATAGTTCGTCCAGGCTTGTCCTTTGCTAGAAAACGATTGAGCCACCTGCTGCACCTTATTTACTTTTGTTACTTGTTACCCATTACGAATTATCTTATCACACAACTATTTGTTACCGATAATTTTAGTGCTTGTAGAGAATACCTTGCTGAAAACCGCTTGTAATTTTCTTCTGCTCCTCGTTGGGTTCGACACTCTTACTTATCGAAAGGACTACGATAGATCCCCTATACTTGTGGGTCATCATATATACATATGAATGGAACCATTTTTCTGAGATTTCACTGTGTGGGATATACATACGAACGGAAACGATTGGGCTTTGATGGCTCGCTCGATCGCACAGGAGCTCATTTTGCCCCGGGTGTGTGGCCAGAGGGCCTATCCCCAACGGTTTCTGGGTCGTGTAGGAAGGACCCCCCGATCGCGCACACTCACTAGGCACGGTTTAAAACTCCGTCATGGAAAGGGGGTAAAAACCGCTTGTATAGCACGTCTCTGTACCAGTGTAAGTGTTAATGCTTTGGTCCGGTTTTCTATTAAAAGGAGGTCTTAATATCCCTTTGTTTACCTTAGGACCGTGCTGCCATGGGAGGGTAGGACAAAAGATGTCATGTGATATGTCTCTATCGTATCTACTTTTCCTAATGCTTTTCCTCTTGTTTTGGACTCTAATTTGCAAGAGAATGAAACTAACCCGGGCTAATGCTGTTTTCAGTAGAACTACCATGGTGTTGTTTTTTTTGTGCAGAAATAAAAGTTCTCAAATTGGAACGAAACTTTGCGAGGAATTTTTATATGAATAAAGATAATTTATGGAGTCAAGAACCACCGAAGGGGGCACCTGGGTGGGCACGACCCACTAGGGCGCGTCCCCCTCCAGGCGCGCCCAGGTGGGTTGTCGCCACCCGGTGGCCCCACAGACCCTGAAACCAATGCTATAAAATCACATTTTTCTAGAAAAAAATTAGGGAGAAAGAATTATCACGTTTCACGAGACAGAGCCATCGCCATCTCCTGTTCTTCATCGGGAGGCCAGACCTGGAGTCCGTTTGGGGCTCCAGAGAGGGGGATCTTCGATCTTCATCATCACCAACCCTTCTCCATCACCAATTCCACGATGCTCTCCACCGGAAGTGAGTAATTCCTTCATAGGCTCGCTGGTCGGTGAGGAGTTGGATGAGATTCATCATGTAATCAAATTAGTTATGTTAGGGCTTGATCCCTAGTATCCATTATGTTCTGAGATTGATGTTGCTATGACTTTGCCATGTTTAATGCTTGTCACTTTGGGCCTAGGTGCCATGATTTTAGATCTGAACCATTTATGTTATCACCATTATATCTATGTTCTAGATCGGATCTTGCAAGTTATAGTCACCTACTACGTGTTATGATCCGGCAACCTCGGAGTGACAATAATCGAGACACTTCCCGATGATGGCCGTAGTTTGAGGAGTTCATGTATTCATCGTGTGTTAATGCTTTGTTCCGGTTCTCTATTAAAAGGAGGCCTAATATCCCTTAGTTTTCAATAGGACCCCGCCGCTACAGGAGGGTAGGACAAAAGATGTCATGCAAGTTCTTTCCATAAGCACGTATCACTCTTTATGGAATACATCCTACATTATATTTATGAACCAGAGCTAGTTCCGTATCACCCTAGGTTGTAACTATCACATGATGAATACCACCCAACAAATCGCCGATCCAATGCCTACGATTTTCCTACATATTGTTCTTGCTAAGTTACTACTACTATTGTTCCTGTTGCACTTGCTAGAAAATCATTGCTATCATTGTTACCGTTACTATTGCTGTTGCTACTACTATCAAAACTATCATACTACTTTGCTACTGATCACTTTGCTGCAGATAATGAACCTCCAGGTGTGGTTGAATTGACAACTCTATCTGCTAATACTTACAAATATTGTTTGGCACCCCTTGTGTCGAATCAATAAATTTGGGTTGAATACTCTACCCTCGAAAACGGTTGCGACCACCTATACTTGTGGGTTATCAAGACCCTTTTTTGGCGCCGTTGCCGGGGAGCATAGCTATATTTGTCGAGCCACTTGGGATTATTATCAATCTATCACTATGAAGAATCTGAAGGATACTAAGACTAAGATTTTTCCCTCTAAGACGAGGGGAGGTAAGGAACTACCATCCAGCTCTGCTTAAGATTCACCTTTTGCTATAAGTAAACTTGCAACACCACCACATGCTATTAATTCTGACATGTCGCAAGTTATTGATGATGCTACTTCTGCTATGAATGCTACTCGTGATGATGCTAGTACCTTTCTTGACGATAACGTGCCACTATGTGAATTTCTTGATGAACAAGTTGCTAGAACTAAAGCTTTTGAGAATGCTGAAAATGATGAAACTGATGAAGAGATTGAAACTGAAAATCTAGAAACACCCATTAGAACTAGTCCTCCTAGATATTAATTGCCTAAGGTACCGGAAGGATATGTCATGAATGAGGACACTACTAGAGATATTCTTGCTTGTAAGGATAGATATAATCTAGAAAAAATTGTTATGCAAGTATAAAGAAAAGACTTTGAATGCTAAAATGAAATGTGATCCTCAGTTTGCTACTTCTCCTATCTTTGTTGACGATAAGGATTATCAATTCTCTGTCAACCAGAGTTGATTACTTTGGTTGAATCTGATCCTTTCCATGGTTATGAAACTGAAACTGTTGTGGCACATCTTACTAAGTTGAATAACATAGCCACTTTTTTACTCATGATGAGAAAATTCGCTATTATTATATTCTCAAATTATTTCCATTCTCATTAATGGGTGATGCTAAAGCTTGGTACAATACACTTGCTCCTGGTTGTGTGCGTAGTCCCCAGGATATGATTTATTACTTCTCTGAAAAATACTTTCCTGCTCATAAGAAACAAGCTACCTTACAGGAAATATTAAATTTTGTGCAAATTGAAGAAGAGAGTCTCCCAAAAGCTTGGGGGGGGGGGCTTCTCCAATTGCTTAATGCTTTGCCTGATCATCCTCTTAAGAAAAATTAAATTCTTGATATCTTCTATAATGGACTAACCGATGCTTCTAGGGACTTCCTAGATAGTTGTGCTAGTTGTGATTTCAGGGAACGAACTATTGGGCAAGCTGAAGAATTATTGAATAACATATTGAAAAATTATGATGATTGGGCTTTTCCTGAGCCACCTCTTAAACCCACTCCGAAGAAGAGGGGTATCTTATATCTCAATCCTGAAGATACACAAGAGGCAAATAAATCTATGAGAGAAAAAGGTATTAAAGCTGAGGATGTCAAAAACTTACCTCCTATTGAAGAAATACATGGGCTTAGGTAAATTCTCTAATGAAATTCAATGATAATGATAGTCCTCAAAATATGCACCCTAGCCAATGCCTTTATGAGTTTGAAAATTACATTAGGAAGCAAGATTACTTCAATGCAAATGTTATGAAACAACTGAAATACAATTCTGATTGCTCGCTTGAGTGACTTGTTATTTAGAATCTCAAATGATGTTAGAGTTTTGCGGAAGCATGCTTCTGTGGTTCAAACTCAGTTAGAACAAGTTGCTAAATCTCAAAGAGAGTTGCTTGACGAAATGAACAATAATGTCCATGATCATGCTGTTAGAGTAATGACTAGAGGAGGTAGAATGACTTAGGAACCACTTTATCCTGAAGGACAGCTAAAAATAATTGAACAAGACTCTCAAAGGGTTAACACTGATGCACATAGTCCTTCTAAAAAGAAAAATAAGAAGAAAAATGATAGGACTTTGGATGCCTCTAGTGAACCTGAAGTAGAAAAACCTCCTGATAAGGATAATGAAGTTTCTATCTCTGATGCTAAAACTTGATCTGGCAGTGAACACTCACCTTATGATAATGAAAAAGATAATGATGAGGTTTGTGAATATACTCAAACAAACAATAAAGAACCAGACAATGATGTTGAGATAGAACCAGCAGTTGATCTTGATAACCCACAACCAAGAATAAAAGATATGGTAAAAGAGACTTTATTGCTACAAAGCACGGTAAGGAAAGAGAACCACAGATACAAAAATCTATGCCCTTTCCACCTAAGTCAACTAAAAAGAAAGACGATGAAGAATTTGAAAGCTTTGTTGAAATGTTGAGGCCTGTCTTTTTGCGTACTCGCTTGACTGCTATCTTGAAAATGCCTCCTTATGCAAAGTACATGAAAGACATCATCACCAATAAGAGAAAAATGCCGGAAGCTGAAATCTCCACCATGCTTGCTAATTATACTTTTAAGGATGGAGTACCTAAAATCAAAAGAAACTATGTCAAAACTGCTTTATGTGATTTGGGAGCTGGTGTTAGTGTTATGACTTTCTCTTTATATAAAAGACTTGATTTGAATAAACTCACACCTACTGAAATATCTTTGCAAATGGCTAACAAATCAACTGCCATACCTATCAGTATTTGTGAGGATGTGCCCATTGTTGCTGCTAATGTTACTATTTTGACTGACTTTATTATACTTGAGATGCCCGAGGATGACAACATGTCGATTCTCCTTGGTAGACCATTCTTGAATACTCAGGGGTTGTTATTGATTGCAATAAAAGCAAGGCCACTTTTCATATCAATGGTAATGAGCATACAATGCACTTTCCCAAGAAACAATTCCAAGTGAATGGTATTAATGTCATTGAAAAATCTCCGACAATTACTATTGGAAGTTTTCAACTACCTCTACCTACTATTAAAAAGAAATATGAAATGCTTATTGTTGGGGACATTCATATCCCCGTTGAGGTATCTTAGTGATGTTCGAAAGTTCCTCAGTTTCATGCTAATCGAAAGTGGTTGTTAATAAGACTTGACCAACCTTATTAGTGGATCATTTTTGAGAGGTATGAAGTTGATGAATTTAGTAAACATTACCTTCTGTCCCTACCTTTTGTTTTCTATTTTTATTAGTTAAATAAAATAAAATGCCATGTTTTGTCTGTTTTCTGAATTTCCCCTGCAATAAAAAATGACCCAAAAATAAAAGGTCTCATAATGCTCTAAAAATTTAATATGATTTTTTTTCTGAATATTTAAGAATTTTTGGTGCAAATAACATCAGAGGGAGGTGCACCAGGTGGGCACAACCCACGTGGGCACGCCAGGACCCCCAGGCGTGCCCTGGTGGGTTGTGGTCCCCACGTGGCCCCCCTCACTTATCTCTTCATCCCACATCACCACCTACCTCAAGAAAAAATAACCATTGCTCTCTCTCTCTCATGTTCTTGCTCTCAAACCCGCGAGTTTCGATCTCTTTGCTCGAAGCTCCATTCCCGAAACTGTTTCAGGGGATTATTGCTTGGTATGTGACTCCTCTGTTTGTCCAATTAGTTTTTGCTTTAGTGGTTTATATTTTGAATAATTAGCTACTCTTGGTGCTGCTGTAGATGAGCTTGCATGTTGAATTCGTAGAGTTCTAAGTAGTTTGAATGCTTGATATGGCCTCTATGCATCCCTATGAGTAGTTGCTTTCAATCATGTAAAGTTTTGTTGAGAAAATTTTGCGGACTAAAAAATTTCAAAATTTTGTTCATAGGATAAAGATGAGTATCTTTAGGAAGTTTGCTTCCAATAAGAACTCTAAGGGAGTTATTGAGGAGTCATCTAACAGTGATCTCCATACCCAGAGAATGGTGGAGGTATGGTCGTGCGAATGGCCGCATAACCCGTTCATCGAAGGGGTCGAAATCCCTCAGGAGTTTGCACAATATGCTGCTAATGCCGGCCTCACCGACTTCATCGCAGCCAAATGTGAATAGTATCATCTCCTCACAAATTCCTTTGTGCAAAGTTTTCATTTCCTTCCTAGGAATAACCCCCATGAGGTGCAGTTTAGTTTATATGCAGAAACCCATCAGATACCACTTACTGAATTTTGGGATATGTGCATGATCCTTTCTTATGTGGATTTAGTTGAGCCTAGGCCCACAGAGTTTGATGGTTTTTACCGCACTCTGACTATGGGGGATGAGAGAGGGGTGTCAAGTGTCACCGCCACTAGCCTACACTTTCCTGCCGTGCATTATTTTGCTTTATTCATTGCAAGTGTTTGCTTGATAGAGAGAAGGGGCGGATACAAGATTATGCCTGAGGACATTGTTGCCTACCGAAACAACCTGGCTGCGGCACAGGAGGAGCCTCAGGAGTGGGATCCTCAGGTGCCCGCTCCCCATCACTTCAACATAGGACCCCATGGCTTCTTCGAGTGGTGATTACCAAGTTAGGCCAAAAGCCTAAGCTTGGGGGAGTACGTATTTCCACCGACATTGCATTCATGTTCACACATATCATTTCAGTTGTCGGTGCCCACACTCTTTCATTGTATTATTCATGCTGAATTTATTTTCTCGCTTTCTTCTTGTGTGTCTGTATTTTTTTGAGAAAATCCAAAAATATATTTCCTCCTTCTTTTCAGGTTTTCTTTTTAGTTTAAATTGTTATAGCATTAAAAATAAAACCCAAAAATATTTCCTTGTTGTTCTTTTACTTGTTGGGAGCTTTCCCGTGTAAATAGTTTTTCTCGTTTTTGTTTTTTCCCTTTTATTTGCTTGTTCAAGAAAACCAAAAACTCCAAAAATATTTCAGTGTGTTTCTCTGAATTTCTTTTCTTTTTATTGAGTCATACCGAGGAGAAGACCACGATGAAAATGTTGAGTGGCTCTCATATGCATTATTGTTGAGCTAACAAAGAGCCCATATTACCTTGTCTTCTCCTTTTTGAATAAAACGTTTGCATATTCCAGCTTAGTCCATGGCACTCTTGCACTATTATTATTTTCACATCATTCAGTCGTGCAAGTGAAAGGCAATAATGACGATATTTGATGAACTGGCCATGGCAGAGAGAAATGGGTATGAACTCGACTTGTTCTACTTTTGTAAATATGTTTAACCTAGTATCCATGATTCAGCCTATTATGATCAAACATGTTTGCAATGACGATTAGAGATTATAGTTTCTCATGCCATGCATAAGTAGCTAGGAGTGGATAATGAATTATCTTGGATGTCAACATTGCGTCAAAATGATTGTGATGTAGTATGATGATATGGTATCCTCCCCTGAATGTTCGAGTGGCTTGATTTGGCCCATGTTCATGCATCTAGTTGAATCAAAACCAACATAGCCTCTATGATATTTGTGTTCATGATTTTCATATCCTATTCATGCTAGTATCCAATGTTACTTATGCATAATGCATGTTCATGACTGTTTTCGCTCTCTAGCTGGCCGCTTCTCAACCTATTTGCTAGCCTTCACCAGTACTAAGCGGGAATTCTACTTGTGCATCAAAAACCTGAAACCCAAGTTATTCCAGATGAGTCCACCATATCTACCTATATGTGGTATTACCCGTCCGTCCTAAGTAAATTTGCATGTGCCACCTCTAAAAAAAATTCAAATAAATATCCTTTTTTGTGTGCCTGGATTGTTCATAGAGCGACAAGAGGTAGCCAGTATCTTCCATGATAAGCGGGTTATTCTCATGATGAATGTTTATTGACTCTTCCTTACACGAGAGGGGCGGTAATAGGGATTCCTAGTCCCAAACTGCAAAAAGAATAGAGCTTACAAATAATCAAACAAAAACTCCTATGGAGTAATAACCATTACTTTATCGCTTGGGAACCATCAGTAATGTGTTTTGCATGGAAGATATCGATAACTCATGGTCTCGAAGTAAACAAGAAGGGTTTATTTCTCAAAATTTCATTTACCTCTATTTTAAAAACTTGAGCTCTGGCACTGCTGCAAATCACTGCTTCCCTCTGCGAAGGGACTATGTATTTACTTTTATGTTGTGTCATCACCCTGTCAAATAAGCGCCAGAACCTGAGAGCACTGCTTTCATGCTCATGCATTGTGTGTAGCTAATGTTGGGTACATCATGACTGGATCTTTTCTACCATGACTTACAATGTTTAGTCGCTGCTTGAACTTTGGAGGTGCTCTGCATTTATGTTTTGTGGTCTCAGGAAGGGCTAGCGAGATACCACTGTTGTCATATTATATCATGGTTGTTTTGACAACGTGTTGCTATTTGAGATATCTTATTATTGCTCGCGAGTTGATTATGTCATTAATATGAGTTAATATAAATCTGAAGAGTTATTGTCGACATGGTTAGTTATAATCTTGGTTGAAAACCTGGGTGCTGTTTAAGCTTATTTATGCAAATAAGAGCAAAAGAGCTCGTAAAAGTTTTTCTTTTTCACTTTCAGTTTATCAACTGGATTGCTTGAGGACAAGCAAACGTTTAAGCTTGGGGGAGTTGATACGTCTCTGTCGTATCTACTTTTCGTAATGCTTTTCCTCTTGTTTTGGACTCTAATTTGCATGCTTTGAATGAAACTAACCTGGACTGATGCTGTTGTCAGTGGAACTACCATGGTGTTATTTTTTCTGCAGAAATAAAAGTTCTCGGATTGGAACGAAACTTTGCCAGGAATTTTTATATGAATAAAGATAATTTCGAGCCAAGAACCACTGGAGGGGGCACCTGGGTGGGCACAACCCACCAGGGCGCGTCCCCCCCTCTAGGCGCGCCCAGGTGGGTTGTCCCCACATGGTGGCCCCGAAGACGCTGAAACTGATGCACTAAAATCACATTTTTCCTAAAAAAATCAGGGAGAAAGAATTGTCACGTTTCACGAGACGGAGCCACAGCCGTCTCATGTTCTCCATCGGGAGGCCAGATCTGGAGTCCGTTTGGGGCTCTGGAGAGGGGGATATTCGATCTTCGTCATCACCAACCCTTCTCCATCGCCAATTCCATGATGCTATCCACGGGAGTGAGTAATTCCTTCGTAGGCTTGCTGGTCAGTGGAGAGTTGGATGAGATTCATCATGTAGTTGTGTTAGTTTTGTTAGGGCTTGATCCCTAGTATCCATTATGTTTTGAGATTCATGTTGCTATGACTTTGCCATGCTTAATGCTTCTCACTTTGGGCCCGGGTGCCATGATTTCAGATCTGAACCGTTTATGTTATCACCATTATATCTATGTTCTAGATCCGATCTTGCAAGTTATAGTCACTTACTACGTGTTATGATCCAGCAACCCTGGAGTGACAATAGTCGGGACACTTCCCGGTGGTGACTGTAGTTTGAGGAGTTCATGTATTCACCGTGTGTTAATGCTTTGTTCCGGTTCTCTACAAAAAGGAGGCCTTAATATCCCTTAGTTTCCAATTGGACCCCGCTGCCATGGGACGGTAGGACAAAAGATGTCATGCAGGTTCTTTCCATAAGCATGTATGGCTATTTATGGAATACATGCCTACATTATATTTATGAACTGGAGCTAGTGCCGTATCGCCGTAGGTTGTAACTGTCACATGATGAATATCATCCAACAAATCACCGATCCAATGCCTACGATTTTCCTACATATTGTTCTTGCTAAGTTACTACTGCTATTGTTATTGTTGCACTTGCTACAAAATCATTGCTATCATGTTACCGTTACTATTGCTATTGCTACTACTATCAAAACTAACATACTACTTTGCTACTGATCACTTTGTTGCAGATAATTAATCTCCAGGTGTGGTTGAATTGACAACTCAGCTGCTAATACTTACAAATATTCTTTGGCTCCCCTTGTGTCGAATCAATAAATTTGGGTTGAATACTCTACCCTCGAAAACTGTTGCGATCCCCTATACTTGTGGGTTATCATCATGCAAGTTCTTTTCCATAAGCATGTATGACTATATACGGAATACATGCCTACGTTATATTGATTAATTGGAGCTAGTTCTGTGTCAGCCTAGGTTATGACTGCTACATGATGAATATTATCCAACACAATTATCATTGCCGATCCAATGGCGACGAGCTTTCCACATATTGACCTTTGCTAAGTTACTTCCATTTCTACTGCTGTTACAATCACTACAAACTACTATTGTTACTTTTGCCACCATTACCGTTACTTACATACTACTTTGCTACTAAATACTTTGTTGTAGATATTAAGTCTTTCAGGGTTGAACTGACAACTCAACTACTAATACTCGTGAGTATTCTTTGGCTCCCCTTGTGTCGAATCAATAAATTTGGGTTGAATACTCTACCCTTGAAAATTGTTGCGATCCCCTATACTTGTGGGTTATCAATACATTTTTCTGGCTCCGTTGTCGGGATTCATAACTATATTTGCTGAGTCCCTTGGGATTTATATCTGGTGATCACTATGAGGAATTTGAAAGATACCAAAACCAATATTTTCCCTCTACTACGAGGGGGGGGAGGAACTGCCATCACACTCTGCACTTGATTCACCTTCTGTTTTGAGTAAGCTTGTGATACCTACACCTGCTATTAATTCTGATATGTCGCAAGTAATTGACGATGCTATTTCTGCTATGCATGCTGCTTATGATGATACTACTACTCTGCTTGATAAGACTGCCACTGGGAGAATTTCTTGATGAACAAATTGCTAGAGCTAAAGATATTGAGAATGGTGAAACTAATGATATTTCTGAAACTGATAAAATTATCGAAACTAAAAACTTTGAAACACCTATTAGACCTAGCACTCCTAGATATGAATTGCCTGTTATACCTTAAGGTTATGTTATGGATGGATAGGTAGCTATGGACTTTATTGCTTGTAAAGATAGACATGATCTTAAGAAACTACTAGTCATGTTGAAAGAAAAATCTTTGAATGCTAGAATGCAATAGGATCCTAAGTTTGCTACTTCACCTATCTTTGTTACTGATAAGTATTATGAATTTTCTATCGATCCTGAGTAAATTACTTCGGTTGAATCTGATCCTTTCCAAGGTTATGAATCTGAAATTGTTGTGGCATATCTTACTAAATTGAATGACATAGCCACCCTATTTGCTCATGAGAAAAAATTCGCTATTACTATATTCTTAAGTTGTTTCCTTTCTCGTTAAAGGGTGATGCTAATTTATGGTTTAATTCTCTTGCTCCTGGTTGTGTGTGTAGTCCACAGGATATGATTTACTACTTCTTTGAAAAATATTTTCCCGCTCATAAGAAACAAGCTGCCTTAAAGGAAATATTTAACTTTGTGCAAGTTGACAAAGAGAGTCTCCCATAAGCTTGGGGGAGGCTTCTCCAATTACTTAATGCTTTGCCTGATCATCCTCTCAAGAAAAATGAAATACTTGATATCTTTTATAATGGACTAAGTGATGCTTCTAGGGGCACCTAGATAGTTGTGCTGGTTGTGTTTTCAGGGAACGAACTTTTGAACATGCTGAAGTGCTATTGAATAATATATTGAGTAATTATAATGATTGGGCTCTTCCCGAACCACCATCTAAGCCAACTCTGAAGAAGAGGGGTATTCTATTTCTCAGTCCTGAAGATATGCAAGAGGCAAAGAAATCTATGAAAGAAAAAGGTATTAAAGATGAAGATGTTAAGAATTTACCACCTATTGAGGAAATACATGGTATTAATACCCCGACACGGGTAGTAGAGGTAAATTCTCTCTATAGATTTGATGAAGGTGATATTCCTCATAATAAGTCTGTTAGTCAATGCTTGGATGAATTTGATAACTTTATTGTTAAACAAGAAAACTTCAATGCGTATGTTAGTAGACAATGGAAAAGAAATGCTTATATGCTTGAACACTTGAGTGACTACATGTGTACAACTGTTAATGATCTCAAGTTTGTTAGTAAACACGCTTCCATGGTAAAAACTCAAGTAGAATAAGGCACGAAATGATTTGCTTAATGAAATGAATAATAAGATGAATGATCATGCTGTTAGAGTTATGACTAGAGGTGGTAAAATGACTTAGGAACATTTGTATCTTGAAGGCCATCCTAAGAGAATCAAGCAAGATTCTCAGAGAATTAATACCAATGCACCTAGTCCTTCTAAAATAAAAAGAATGATGATACGACTTTGCATGCTTCTAGTGAACCTGTTATAGATACACCTTAGAACCCAAATGATATTTCTATCTCCGATGCTGAAACACAATCTGGTGATGGACATGAACCTAGTAATAATGATAATGATGATGTTCATGTTGATGCTCAACCTAGTAATGATAATAATGTGGAGATAGAACCTGCTGTTGAAGTTTATAACCCACAACCTAAGAATAAAAGATATGATAAAACAGACTTCATTGCTAGGAAACATGGTAAAGAAAGAGAGCCATGGGTTTAGAAACACATGCCCTTTCCTCCTAAACAATCCAAGAAAAAGGATGATGAAGACTTTGAGTGCTTTGTTGAAATGCTTAGACCTGCCTTTTTGCGTATGCGTTTGACTGATATTCTAAAAATGTCTCCTTATGCTAAGTATATGAAAGATATTGTTACAAATAAAACAAAGATACTGGAAGCTGAAATTTCCACCATGCTTGCTAATTATACATTTAAAGGTGGAATACCAGAGCAACTAGGAGATCTAGGAATACCAACTACACCATGCTCCATAAAAGAAATCATGTTAAAATTGCTTTGTGTGATTTAGGAGCTGGTGTTAGTGTTATGCCTCTCTCTTTATATCGTACACTTGATTTGAATAAGTTGACACCAACTGAAATATCTTTGCAAATGGCTGATAAATCAACTGCTATACCCATCAGTATTTGTGAGGATGTACCTGTCATACTTGCAAATGTTACTATCTTAACGGACTTTGATATTCTTGATATACCCGAGGACGACAGTATGTCGATCATCCTTGGTAGGACCTTTTTGAATAATGCAGGGGCTATTATTGATTACAACAAAGGCAATATCACTTTTCATGTTAACGAGCATATGGTGCACTTTCCGAAGAAACAACCTCAAGTGAATAGTATCAATTCTATTGGAAAAACTTCAACAATTGCTATTGGAGGTTTTGAATTCCCTATTCATGCTGTTAAAAATTAATATGGTATTCTTATTGTTGGGGACATGCATATCCCCGTTGAGGTGAGCTAGTGTTATACGAAAATTCTCCGATTTCATGTCACTTGGAAGAAGTTTGTTAATAAGACATGATCAACCTTGTTAATGGATTCCTTTTGACGGGCATGAGATGGATGAATTTAGTAAACACAACTTTCTGTACCCACTTTCTACTCTTTGTTATTTAGAATTAATAAAGTAAAAATACTATTATTTTTCTGTTTTCTGAATTATCCGTGCAATAAAAATGACCAGAAAATAAAAGTTCTCCAAATGCCCTGAAAATTTAGTATGACTTTCTCTATAATATTTAAGAATTTTTTGAATTGAACACACCTCAGGGGGGTGCACCAGTGGGCCACAAGCCCCCAGGGCACGCCTAGGTGGTTTGTGGGTGCCACATGGGTCCCCTCACCTATTCTAGCCACCCATCCACTTCGTCTTCCTCCAGAAAAAATCACACCATTGCTCAAACCCGTGTTCTTGCTCATTTTGCTGCCATTTTTATGTCCTTGCTTGGAACTCCATTTCCGAAACTATTTCGAGGGATTGTTCATCGGTATGTGACTCCTCCGTTGGTCCAATTAGTTTTTTCTATAGTGCTTTATATATTGCAAATTTTTGCTGCTGTGGTGACCAATTTCTTGAGCTTGCATGTCAAATTTATATGGTCCAAAGTGGTTTTGTTGCATGATATAGCCTCTAGACACTTGTAGGAGTAGTTGCTATCAATTTTCTTGAGTTTAGTTCATTTCTATTTTGAGTCACTAAAATTTTTAGAGAAAAGAAAAGCTATGAGGAGGTAGTTGAGAGGCTCTTCGAGCCAGAATTCAGAAGGAGATGAAAATGAGGAGAATAAGAAGCCCAAGTACAATCTTCCGCGTGCGGCTGAGATTTGGCCGTGTGAATGGCTAAGTGATACATTCTCGAGGGAGGCAGGAATTTATGATGACTTTTATTATTTGGCGGAGAATGTCGGCATTACCGCCTTCCTCCAAGATAAGTGTGATCAATACCTCCTACTCACTAATACCTTTGTGCAGAACTTTCATTTCTATCCTAGGAAATCACCACCCACTGTAGAATTTCATTTGTATGATGAGCCTAAGGAGATGACATTGTATGATTTTTGCGATGTTTGCTAAATACCTTATGAGGGCAGCATCAGTGATCCACGTCCTAGGGACATGGAAGATTTCATTGCTGACACTACCATGGGGGAAGAGAGAGGAGTGTCAGAAGCGAGGGTGGCTAGTTTGCATTTTCCTGTTTTATGCTAGTATTCATTATTCGCCGGGAGATGTCTGACTAGTCGTGGGGAGAGTGGAACTCTCAGCTCACATGACCTTGCTATTTTTCTCCATGCTTTATATGCTGATAGAACTTTTAATTTGGGCACTATTGTCACTCGGTGGTTAAACACAAACCATTTGATGGGTACTATTGTTGGAGGAGTCTATGCCTCCCGTCTTACTAAAGATTTTGAGATACCCATTAGGCATGATGAGAAGGAGGAGATGCTTATGCTAGTATGATAGCACATGATTTTATTGCCAAAGACAATGACAAACGGCTCCTCTACAACCTAGTATTTAGTCAGGGTACTTGTGAGATCATTACCTTGCCTACATCTTCTTTGTTCGATATTTGTTCAGGAAGGCACACTATTATGCCCAAGGACATTTACTCATATTGGAGGCTGACACAACCTCCAGCACCTGAGCCAGCACCAGTTCTGGATCCGTATTAGGAACCTATTTATCAGTGGGAGCCACATGAGCTTGCCAACCAGTGGAACCCCCAGGACCCTCCGCAGTATAGAGGAGAGGGTTATTTTAAGCTGTGCCCCTAGACCAACTTAGGCCGAAAGCCTAAGCTTGGGGGAGTACATATTTCTCGCTGATATTACATTCATGATCACACATTCATTTCAGTTGTCGGTGTTCATCCCTTTTCATCCATGTTAGTTTACTTTTCTTACTTTCTTCTTGTGTGTTTGAAAAACTTTGATAAAATCCAAAATTATTTCTCGCTTCTTTTCAGTTTTTATTTCTAGTTTAATTAGTTGTAGTATTAAAAGAAAACAAAGAAAGATTTCTCGTTCTTACTTTTGCTTGTTGGGAGCTTTCACGTATAAATAGTTTTTCTCGTTTCTGTTTTTACTTTCTTAAGAAAAACAAGAACTCCAAAAATATTTTAGTGTGTTTCTTTGAAATTCTTTTTCTTTTTTTGGGTCATAAGGAGAAGACCACGATGAAAATGTTGAGTGGCTCGCATATGTATTATTGTTGATCTAACAAAGAGCCCATATTACCCTGTCTTCTCCTTTTAATAAATGTTTGCAGATTTCAGCTTAGTCCAATGCACGTGCACTCTTATTATTATTCACATCGTTCGGTCGTGCAAGTGAAAGGCAATAATAACGATATATGACGAAATGATTGAGACAAGGAAAAGATGGTATGAACTCGACCTATTTTGTTTTTGTAAATATGATTAGCTCATCCTTCTTGATTCAGCCTATTATGAATGAAACATGTTTGCAATGACAATTAGAGATTATAGTTACTCATGCCATGCTTAATTAGCTAGGGGTTGATAACGATTTATCTTGTGTGCCAACATGCATTTAAAATGGTTGTGATGTAGTATGATAGGATGGTATCCTCCTTTGAATGATTCAAGTGGCTTGACTTGGAACATGTTCACACATTTAGTTGAATCAGAAACAAGATAGCCTCCACGGTATTTATGTTCATGGTGAATTATATCCTACTCATGCTTGCACTCAATGTTGATCAACCTCAATGCATGTTTATGACCGTTGTCGCTCTCTAGTTGGTCACTCCTCAATCTTTTGCTAGCCTTCACTTGTACTAAGTGGGGATACTGCTTGTGCATTCACTTCCTTAAACCCAAAGTTGTTCCATATGAGTCCACCATACCTACCTATATGCGGTATTTACATGTCGTTCCAAGTAAATTTGCATGTGCCAAACTCTAAACCTTCAAATAATAATTTGTTTTGTATGCCCGAATCACTCATGTAGCGTCTGGGGGCTGATAGTGTCTTCCATGCTAGGTGGGTTATTCTTACGGTGAGTGTTTATTAACTTGTCATTCACGAAAAAGTGGCTGGTAATCGGGGTGCCCAGTTCCATGCTCAAAATCAAATCAAAATGCAATAATAAAATAAAACTCCCCCAGGACTGTTGTTGGTATGGATGGTACTCATGGATTCGGCTAGCCGTGGAGTGTGTTGTTGGTGGAGGGGGAGGAAAAATTTACCATTTTGTTTGGGCATCACCTATAATGTATCTAGCATGGAAGATAGTGAGCTCTCTTGGTTGTTATGTTGACAATGAAAGCATACCTGATAGAGGCTAAGGTGTCCCGATGTTTCGATGAGATGGTGGCTATCGTTTTCTGTGGGAGTCGACTTTGACGATCCGACTACGAACGTGCGAGACGTCGCGCCTTAGCAATCGCTAAACCAACTTTCGAGGGTTATTGACCACGCCGGAGCACGACCAACCTGACCACGAGGGTCTGTTTCCTGCGAGCAAATGAAGAACAAGCAAGAAACTGAGATTGCAATCTGGATATTGCAAATATAAGATGAAAGCTTTATTGATCAAGGTGGGGTTCTGTGACGTCTTGGTCTGGTCGTTGGACACAAACGAAGTACGCGAAGTTGCAGCTATGGCGAACTTTTAATCTAAACAAAACCCAAAGTCTAAACGACGCCCTAAGGGCTGTATATATGGAGGAAGAGGGGGGAATTTCGTGGCCCTTGAGGGTGGGGTCTGAAACCAACCCTAACTCTTGTTTCCCCACACATACGGACTCTAAAAATAGCCTATACTTAAGTATTTCGAAATTACATGGGCCTGGCCCATTAATAAGGTGACGCAGCACCTAGAATAGCCTATGGACGAATATTATGAAGTGGCATCTTGTATATTTCGTCCAAGGCTTCATGCACTCCTTATGGCGGCTTCAAAGTCCTGAAATCATCACTTGTAACTCCGTTCTTGATCCCCTTGCGCATGCCATCAACTCCATGCGTGTTCTTGCTCCAATGTTCATCCTTCTCCAAGCTAGGCCCTTCATTTGTAAGCAAAACAAATGTATCTAATTTAGGCAGCATCATAATCTCATGAACATTAGAATCATTACCAAGAAACGAAAGTACCTGGTAATTTAATTGGCGTGCGCGAGCTCTAGTAATTGGTCCAGTATATGTAACAGTAGGGGCTGTGGGTGTAACAATGGTATTGATGTCCTCATCATCCTCCCCTTCTTGAAATGAAGTCGTCCTCGACGGAAGCGCATCTTCCTCACCCAAATAAGGCTTCAAATCTGCAATGTTAAAAGTGGGACTAACCCCAAAATCTACAGGTAGCTCAAGTTTATATGCATTATCATTTATTTTCTCTAACACCTTAAAAGGACCATCAACACGTGGCATTAGCTTTGATTTGTGCAGATTAGGAAATCTATCTTTACGCAAATGTAACCAAACAAGATCTCCAGGCGCAAACACAACATGTTTCCTACCCTTATCTCCAGCAAGTTTATATTTAGCATTCATACGCTCAATGTTTTCCTTAGTTAACTCATGCATTTTTAAAATCAATTCAGAACATTCTTTAGCATCAAAATTAACCTTCTCTGAAGATGGAAGAGGCAACAAATCAATAGGTGCACGAGGTAGGAAACCATACACAATTTCAAAAGGGCACATCTTAGTAGTAGAATGCAATGAACGATTATAAGCAAATTCAATATGAGGCAAGCATTCTTCCCACATTTTCTTGTTATGCTTCAAAACAGCCCTAAGCATAGTAGACAATGTTCTATTGACTACTTCAGTTTGTCCATCAGTTTGGGGGTGACAAGTAGTACTAAAAAGCAGCTTAGTCCCCAACTTAGCCCATAAACATCTCCAAAAGTGGCTAAGAAATTTAGTATCACGATTTGAAACAATAGTATTTGGCACACCATGTAAGCGAATAATTTCACGAAAGAACAAATCAGCAACATTAACAGCATCATCGCTTTTATGACATGGTATAAAGTGTGCCATATTCGAGAACCTATCCACGACAACAAATATGCTATCCCTCCCCTTCTTTGTTCGAGGTAAACCTAAAACAAAGTCCATAGATATATCCTCCCAAGGAACACTAGGTACAGGCAAAGGCATATATAAACCATGAGGATTGAGTCGTGACTTAGCTCTTTGACATGTAGTGCAGCGAGCAACAAAACGCTCAACATCCCGTCTCATCTTTGGCCAAAAGAAATGTGTAGCAAGTATATCCTCCGTCCTCTTGACGCCAAAGTGTCCCATTAATCCTCCTCCATGCGCCTCCTGCAACAACAAAAGACGAACAGAGCTAGCTGGAATGCATAGCTTGTTAGCACGAAACACAAATCCATCGTTAAGAACGAACTTGTTCCAAGTTCTTCCTTCCTTACAATTCTGCAATACATCTTTAAATTCAGCATCATGAACATATTGATCTTTGATGGTCTCCAAACCAAATATTTTGAAGTCAAGTTGTGAAAGCATAGTATAATGACGAGACAAGGCATCAGAAATAACATTTTCTTTACCCTTCTTGTGTTTAATGACATAAGGGAAAGTCTCAATGAATTCAACCCATTTAGCATGTCTACGGTTCAGTTTTGCTTGACTTTTAATGTGTTTCAAAGATTCATGATCAGAATGTATAACAAATTCCTTGGGCCATAAATAATGTTGCCATGTTTCTAAGGTCCGAACAAGAGCATATAATTCTTTATCATAAGTAGAATAGTTCAGACTAGGCCCACTCAATTTTTCAGAAAAGTATGTAACAGGTTTTCCATCTTGTAATAACACACCTCCTAATCCAATTCCACTAGCATCACATTCAAGCTCAAAAGTCTTATTGAAATTAGGAAGTTGGAGTAAAGGAGCATGTGTCAACTTATCTTTCAATACCGTGAAGGCTTCTTCCTGTGCGATACCCCAAACAAAAGGCACATCCTTCTTTGTAAGCTCGTTGAGAGGTGCAGCAATGGTGCTAAAATCTCTCACAAAACGCCTATAGAAACCAGCGAGGCCAAGGAAACTCCTCACTTGTGTGACCGTTTTAGGCTGCGGCCAACTCTCAATAGCTTCAATCTTGGCTTTATCAACTTCCATTCCCTGTGGAGTAACAACATAGCCAAGAAAAGATACTCGGTCGGTGCAAAAGGTGCACTTTCCAAGGTTTCCAAACAAACGTGCATCACGTAGACCAATAAAAACAGCACGTAAATGTTCCAAATGTTCCTCCAAAGATTTGCTATAAATCAATATGTCATCAAAGTAAACTACCACAAATCGTCCAATGAAAGCACGTAAAACTTCGTTCATTAACCTCATGAAAGTACTAGGTGCATTAGGTAAGCCAAAAGGCATGACTAACCACTCATATAATCCAAACTTAGTTTTAAATGCAGTTTTCCATTCATCTCCCAATTTCATATGAATTTGATGGTATCCACTACGCAAATCAACTTTGGAGAATATTGTAGAGCCACTCAATTCATCAAGCATATCATCTAGCCTAGGAATAGGATGACGATAACGAATAGTAATATTATTTATGCCTCTACAATCAACGCACATACGCGACGTACCATCCTTTTTCGGCACTAAAATGATAGGAACAACACAAGGACTAAGGGATTTGCGTATATAACCTTTGTCGAGCAGTTCTTGTACTTGACGCATAATCTCCTTCGTCTCCTCTGGATTGGTACGGTATGGTGCACGGTTGGGTAGCGAAGCACCGGGAATTAAGTCAATTTGATGCTCAATCCCTCGAATAGCTGGTAATCCCGGTGGCACGTCTTGTGGAAAGACGTCAGCGAACTCCTGCAAAATGTTAGTGACAGCAAGGGGCAAAGAGGAAGGCACGTCCTCGAATGAAAATAATGCCTCTTTGCACACAAAAGCATAGCAAACAGATTTGCTGAAATCTAGCTCATCAATATCAGATTTGGTGGCAAGTAAACATGCACTTTTCAATTTAATTTCAGAAACAACAGTAGATGGTTTATTATTAGACTTCATTTGGTGCTCAAATTCTTTTGCCACAATCTGATTTTCACTCTTATTTGTCTCCTATTTTGCTTTATGAGCTCTATTAATATCATCTTTCAAAATGGAATCAGGAGTCATAGGAAGCAAAGTAATATTTTTATCGTTATGAACAAGAGTATACTGATTGTTTCTACCATGGTGTACATAATTTTTATCAAATTGCCATGGTCTACCAAGTAATAAGGAACATGCTTGCATAGGTACCACATCACAATCAACATAATCAGCATATGTAGAGATACTAAAATGCACACGAACAGTACGTGTTACCTTAACCTTGCCGCTGTTGTTGAACCATTGGATGTAGTAAGGATGTGGATGTGGTCTTGTGGTGAGAGATAGCTTCTCCACCATCTCCATGCTAGCCAAGTTATTGCAGCTCCCTCCATCTATGATCACGCGAACAGAACGTTCCTTCACAACTCCCTTTGTATGGAACAAATTATGCCTCTGATTTTGCTCAGCTTATGTAACCTGCACACTCAAAACACGTTGAGCAACTAAACATTCATACCTGTCAGCATCTTTAGGAGCCATGTATTGCGTCTCATGATCAGAATCGTCTCCACCGTGTTCGTCACGTGTAATAAGAGCCAAAGTCTCCTCATCATAGTCACTAGCGGACTCATACCCACCATCCTCAGTAACAATCATCACACGCTTAGATGGGCATTCTCTCGCATAATGACCTCCACCCTTGCAACGTCGACAAATAATATCATGTGTTTGCCCTGTTGATGCCATGGATGAAGAAGAGCTCTTTGGAGGCCCAGAAGGTGTGCTCTTGGCAGATAGTGGTGATTGTGCCTGCTTTATTGTATCACGGTTGGAGGTGGCAGCCGACGGAGGCGCCGGTGTAGCAGAACGTGTGGAAGTAGATGAGGCATGTGGTGTCCATGATGAAGGTCGACCTGCAGAAAAATTAGTCCGCGCCAATGCCTGTCGATCCTGCACTTCACGTTCAGCTTTACAAGCAAGATGGAATAAACGAGTGATATTAGTATACTCCTTATACTCTAGAATCGTCTGAATATCTCTATTTAATCCACCCATAAAACGTGCAAGCATAGCTTCATTCTCCTCAACAATACCACATCTAATCATGCCAGTTTGTAATTCCTGATAATATTCTTCTACAGAATTTTTCCCTTGTCTTAAGCGCTGCAATTTTTGAAGTAATTCACGTTGATAATATGGTGGAACCCAACGAGTACGCATAGCAGTTTTCAAAGCAGCCCAAGTAGCCGGAATAGGATATAATCTACAATGCTCAGACCACCAAACACATGCAAAACTAGTGAATGCACAAACAGCAGCAGGAACATGTCTCTCCTCGGGATATTGTAAACATGTAAATCGTTGTTCAGTTTCTAACTCCCAAGTAAGATATATATCAGGAACATATCTACCCTCAAATGGTGGAATATTCAATTTTAGTTTAGGGAGATGGTCATGATCTCGTACCTGAGGGTGAGCCCTACGATTGCCATTATTTGCATGTGGACTACCTGGTGGTTGCTGTGCTAGTGGTGGCACGTAGTTCTGATTTTGATCAACCTCATCCTCATAATCTCCCACATAATCATCCTCCTCCACACCAGCAGTAGGAGCCATAGAAGTATCAACAGCAGCACCAACAGTTTGGCCCGACTGAAGAGGGACACGGCTCGCTCGGCGGAGGGCTGTTTCCCGACGTGGAGGTAGTCGGTGTTGTTGCTGTTGTTGCAGAGGTGCGGCAGGAGCAGCCGGTGGTGGTGGTGGAAAACGCGAAAGCAATTCAGCAAACTTGTTATCGAGCTTTGTTTCAAACGTCTTCTCCATGCCATCTATCTTCTCCATGGCCTCTTCAAATCTGTTTATCACATCTTGCACCTGTACACTCATCATTTGCTGAAACGTATCATGAAGCTCCTTGTTCGTCAAGTTCTCCCAGTCAGTCTCGTCGATTGTGATCCTGGCATGGTTAGCAGCAATAGAAACACACAAGAATATGATCCTACAGACTACTAACAAGTGGTGGTGGTGGCGGGTGTCACAAATCCGTCAAGCAAATATCAAATTCTTACCAGTTCTTACCCAGCAGCAGGCGGTGATCGGCAACCGTTATAGTCAAAACTCTCAAAAGCTTGGATAGAGCGATTGCCACGGAGAGTCAAACGCACGACGTAGATGTATGTGGAGCTGGGAAGGCTTATAGTATGATAGCAAAAAGGGTCAGCAATAATCAATTCAGAGATGCAAAGTTGAATAAACGCTCAACGACGGTACTGTGCTGGTCCTAGGCTAGACCGTGCTAGAGACGCGAGCCTAGAACACTAACAAAATCACGGCGCTGCACGTAAATAAGGGAAAAGCACACTCCGGAACTTTTTTTTCGCTCTTTTTTTTGCGCTCCTTTTTTTTGCGCTCCTCTTTTTTTTGCGAAAAATCACTATAATGGCGAGTGTCTCAAAACTCTTCCCTCGTCAAACTGATAGGATGAGCACGAAATTTTTTTTCACTTTTTTTTTCCGGAAAACAGGGCAGCGACGACGAAAAAGTGCGACAAAAAATCACTATGATGGCACGTGGCTCAAAAGACTCAGAAAAGCCTAAAAATAGGATAGGGAAAAAAAATTGCCCGTGAAAATTTTGGCCTAAAAACTGCCCGGGGGTCTCCAGACTCTTTTTTTCGAGACCTACGCAGGCAAGGAAACACGAATCGGAATTTAGATTGATCTCAAGAACCAACCTAATACGAGAAGAACTCGGATTGGTGGTGGATATATGGTTGTGGTATATGGCAGCGGTGGTGGTATATGTATACGGATTGGTGGTGGTATATGGATATGGATTCAGAGGGGTGGCGGATAAGCAAAAGTGGTAGATGGGCGATGATGATGGTGCGGCGGCGGCGTGACAACTTATGACCAGAACTCGAAACTCTAAAAGACTAGACTCTAAGACCAGCAACTTGACACGACGATGCAACCGCAAATTCAACAAAGCAAAAACCCTAAAAAGATTATGCAAAGGCTCAGATTGGTTCGGATATGATGAACTAACCCTAAATTTTTTTTGTGGCTTTTTCGTGGACTGTAGGTATGAAGAACAGACTCGATCTAATCTACGAAAAACTGTAAAATCTCACCGAGCAACCTGGAAATCTGATACCACTTTATAGAGGCTAAGGTGTCCCGATGTTTCGATGAGATGGTGGCTATCGTTTTATGTGGGAGTCGACTTTGACGATCCGACTACGAACGTGCGAGACGTCGCGCCTTAGCAATCGCTAAACCAACTTCCGAGGGTTATTGACCACGCCGGAGCACGACCAACCTGACCACAAGGGTCTGTTTCCTGCGAGCAAACGAAGAACAAGCAAGAAACTGAGATTGCAATATGGATATTGCAAATATAAGATGAAAGCTTTATTGATCAAGGTGGGGTTCTGTGACGTCTTGGTCTGGTCGTTGGACACAAACGAAGTACGCAAAGTTGCAGCTATGGCGAACTTTTAATCTAAACAAAACCCAAAGTCTAAACAACGCCCTAAGGGCTGTATATATGGAGGAAGAGGGGGGAATTTCGTGGCCCTTGAGGGTGGGGTCCGAAACCAACCCTAACTCTTGTTTCCCCACACATACGGACTCTAAAAATAGCCTATACTTAAGTATTTCGAAATTACATGGGCCTGGCCCATTAATAAGGTGACGCAGCACCTAGAATAGCCTATGGACGAATATTATGAAGTGGAATCTTGTATATTTCATCCAAGGCTTCATGCACTCCTTATGGCGGCTTCAAAGTCCTGAAATCATCACTTGTAACTCCGTTCTTGATCCCCTTGCGCATGCCATCAACTCCATGCGTGTTCTTGCTCCAATGTTCATCCTTCTCCAAGCTAGGCCCTTCATTTGTAAGCAAAACAAATGTATCTAATTTAGGCAGCATCATAATCTCATGAACATTAGAATCATTACCAAGAAACGAAAGTACCTGGTAATTTAATTGGCGTGCGCGAGCTCTAGTAATTGGTCCAGTATATGTAACAGTAGGGGCTGTGGGTGTAACAATGGTATTGATGTCCTCATCAATACCGCTCAAAATTATATTCATCTCTGTTTTAAAAGCTTCGAGCTCTAGCACCTCGACAAATCCCTGTTTCCCTTTGTGAAGGGCCGGTCTATTTACTTTTATTGTTGAGTCATCATCTTCTTATCAAAAGCACCATCTGGAGAGCACCACTGTCACTTATATGTTTTGATTTTAATTGATGTTGAGTATGAGTGTGACTGGATATCTTTTGCCATGCATTATAATGTTTGGTCAGTCCTTGATCTTCAGGGGTGCTCTGCATTTATGTTTTGCGGTCACAAAAAGGGCTAGCGAGATACCATTTTGTCATATTATATCATGATTGTTTTGAAAAAAAGTGTTGTCATCTGAGATTTATTATTATTGCTCGCTAGTTGATTATGCTATTGATATGAGTAAATGTGAGACCTAAATGTTATTGTGAATATGGTTAGATCATAATCTTTGCTGAAAACCTGAATATTGGCTAGACATATTTGCAACAAGATCAAACAGAGTTTGCAAAAGTTTTTCTTTGTCACTTTCAGTTTGTCAACTAAACTACTTGAGGACAAGCAATGGGTTAAGGTTGGGGGAGTTGATACGTCTCCATCATATCTACTTTTCCAAACTCCTTTTCCCTTCTTTTGGACTCTAATTTGCATGTTTTGAATGGAACTAACTCGAACTGACGCTGTTTTCAGCAGAATTGCCATGGTGTTATTTTTGTGCAGAAATCAACCTGAAAATTTATGGAGATTTTTTGTGGAATATATAAAAAATATGGTGCAATAAGTTATTAGAGGGGGCCACCCAGAGGCCTCAAGCCCTGGGGGCACGCCCACCCCCCTAAGGCACACCCTGCAGGCTTGTGGGCCCCAGGACCTCCTCCGACCCTAACTCCAACTCTATATGTACCTATTCAGGGATAAAAAAATTAGAGAGAAGGATTCATCGCGTTTTATGATATGGAGCCGCCGACGCCTCCTGTTCTTCATTGGGAGGGCGGATCTGAAGTCCGTTCGGGGCTCTGGAGAGGGGGATTCGTCGCCATCCTCATCACCAACCTTCCTCCATCACCAATTTCATGATACTCACCACCAGGAGTGAGTAATTCCATCGTAGGCTTGCTAGACGGTGATGGGTTGGATTATATTTATCATGTAATCGAGTTAGTTTTCTTAGGGTTTGAACCCTAGTATGCACTATGTTCTGAGATTGATGTTGCTATGACTTTGTTGTGCTTAATGCTTGTCACTAGGGCCCGAGTGCCATGATTTCAGATCTGAATCTATTATGTTTTCATGAATATATTTTTGTTCTTGATCCTATCTTGCAAGTTGTAGACACCTATTATGAGTTATGATCTGCATACCCCAAGGTGACAATAATTGGGATTCTTTGTAGTAATTATCGTAGTTTGAGGAGTTCATGTATTCACTAAGTGTTAATGCTTTGGTCCGGTTCTCTATTAAAAGGAGGCATTAATATCCCTTAGTTTCCATTAGGACCCCGCTACCACGGGAGGGTAGGACAAAAGATGTCATGCAAGTTCTTTTCCATAAGCGTGTATGACTATATACGGAATACATGCCTACATTATAGTGATGAATTGGAGCTGGTTCTGTGTCACCCTAGGTTATGACTGCTACATGATGAATATTATCCAACACAATTATCATTGCCGATCCAATGCCTACAAGATTTTCACATATTGATCTTTGCTAAGTTACTTTCGTTGCTACTTTTGTTACAATCACTACAAATTGCTACTGTTACTTTTGTCGGATTCGGGGCCCCGCAGACCCAAGATAGATTCGAATTATGGGGTGCGTGCGAAGAACTCAACCTCCCTAGCCTGCCAACTCGTTGATCTCATGACCTATCTCGATGAATTGAGGACGAAAGGGACAAGGCAGTTTACCTAAGTTCGGGCCACCTTGCGGTGTAATACCCTACTCCTGCTTTGTGGTGGATTAGCCTCGAGGTGGGCTGAGGATGAACTAGTATAGAGGAAGAACAACTTCAGGAGGTGTGTTCTTGTGTTCGTGTGATCTAGTGAGGATGGTCTGGATGATCCGTCCCTCTCTATGTTGGCGGCTAGGCTATACTTATAGTGGCCTTGGTCCTCTTCCCAAAATGAAGGCGGGAAGGGATCCCACAATGGCCATATTCGAAGGGAGACAACTAGTACATCTTATCCAGACGAAAGGTGGTCTGCGCCTGCAAAGCTTCTGGTCGTGACATCGTGGTGGGCTCGGCGATGACCTTCGTCCTGCCATCCTGGCGGTCTTGGTCTTGTAGCATAGAACTGGAAACCTTTGGTTGATTCCTCGGGACTCCGCGCCTCCGCTTGCCTCTTTAGCACCAAAGAGGAAACATGCTGCACTGTGCCCGCTAGCTCTCGCCTGGCCTTGGTTGTCATGACTTGCATCATCTGAACCTTACGAGGTGAGGGCTCGCATGGAAATCTGCGCTCCTCAGGAGCCAGCCTAAAGGGGCCGCTCCTTCTGGACGTCTTGGCGTCGCCCACATCGCGAGGCTTGGCCCTTGCGACAGTCTTGTGTTGTCGGTGCTGAAGATGGGCCGTACCAGGCCGCCGATCGAGCCATGCCTTGGGCTGCAGGCAGGCAAGTCTGGGTACCTCGGTTCCCCAAACGCCGACAGTAGCCCCCGGGCCCAAGGCGTTCTCGGACTTGGCTTCGAGGCAAAGCCAAAGGGCAAGGGAGAAGCGCCGCGGGCCCCAAACGCCTGCGGGCCCAGTCAACGCATGGTGCTTGATGGGACGTGGGTGTCTCCACTTCCCCATGCTGCCTTGGCAACCGTTCGACTTGACAAGAGCGTGCAGCATGCAAAAAGATCATCATGATCGGGGATCATGGAGGCCGACGGTTGGCCTCCCTCTGGCTATAAATGGGGGGAGGGGCGGAGTCCCCTGCTCATTTCCATCTTCTCGCTACTTGCTCCTTCTTCCTCCTTCTTGTCTCGCCATCTCATCGCAACACCCATGGCATCGACGAGGAGGTTTTCCGTGGCGGAGAAAGAGAAAGCCCTCAAGGAGGGGCCAGGCTCCCCGCCGCCCAAGAGAGGCCGCAGACGATCTCGAAAGCATGCAACGACTCTGGCAGTAGCCCCTCGGGGGTGCGGACGCGCTTCTTTGACGGTCGGTGCTTCCTTCGGCAGCCGCGGTGGAGCTTCTTCCCACGGCAGGGGCTGCAGCGGACGGGGCGACCTCGGTGATGGGTTCTGACGCCCCGAGACCGACGCGCCAGGTGTCTCCCAATTATTCGCCGTCGTAGCCTTGTCATTTTTTGCATGTTGCATTTTTGCCATGTCATCATCCGCATTGCATCTGCATGTTTTCAAAACTTGCATCTGTCTGGGTTTCCCAGTTCTTTCCGTTGTCCGTTCTGAACCTAGACACTCTCGCACGCACACGCGGCATGTCCGAAATATTATTTTATAAGTGGCCAAAAAATGTTCTTGGAATGGGACGAAAGTTGGCGTGCGGTCTTATTATAGTGTACATAGATCGCCTGTCAAGTTTCGTTGCATTCAGAGCTCGTTTGATGCCCCATTGGATAACTATAGCGACACTATAGTCGGTCAAATCGTCGGACGTTTTCGGTCTCCGAAAACTGTTGCCGAGCTGCCCTCTCTTCTATCCTCTCAGCCCACACCCTCCTACACAGCCCACCTAGTTCCCCCTCTGTCCGAAGCCGTCTGATGATGATCGAACGGTCCGAAAACAGATGAAAACCCCCTCTCCTAGACCCCTGTCTATAAATAGACGGCCTCCCCCTCCCATTTCATACAAAACCCTAGTCTAAACCTATCCCTAGACCCTCCCCTAACCTCCAGCGCCGCCACCCGCGCCGCCGATTCTAGCCAACCGGGCAGTGCCACGTCGCCAAGCTGCCGCTCCCCCTCCAATCTGCGGCCGCCACGCGCCCCCTCCAGCACCCCATCCACCGTGGCCCTCGAAGCCCATCTGAGGCCCGCCCGAGCCCATCCAGGGCCCGAGCGTCGCCCGTTCCCCGCCACTCCTCTTGATCCACCGCGCCTCTAGCTTCCCCGACCCCGCCGCCAAGCGCCGCCCGCCGGCGACCAAGGCCGTCGGCCACCTCGACGCCCAGGTCGACGTCTCCTTCTCTCCTTTTTTCCATTTCCTCTCTCTCCCGAGCTTATCTCACTCTACCTCCCGTTCTGCAGTTCGTCAGGGGACCACAGGAGTTCGCTGCCGCCACCCCAAGTCGCCGTCGCCCCTCCTCCGGCCGGATCCATCCATTCCCGCCAACTCGCCCTGGATCCGAGCCTCCGCCGCCTTCCGACGAATCGCCGGTGACGTGCATGGTGTCGCCGCGCCTTTGCTCAATCCCGCGCGCGTTAACCAGCGCCAGCGCGTGGGCCGCGCCAGGCCTAGCGCCCCTTCCGGTCTCACGTCACCTCCGATCTAGGCCATGGCCCATGGTGAGAAACCCCCCAGCGCCCCTCCTCTATTCCACTTGGGCTTGTCCCGACTCTGCTTCTGTTGCTATCTTGTGCAGCCCAGATCTATTCAGATTCGGCTAGAGTCTATTTTTTTCAGTCCTGCGAACTTTTCTATTTATTCAGAGATATACATATTTGCATAAAAGTCCCTCATGTTCATGCATTTAGTATCTCACAAACTATGCATCATGTTAAAATATTGTATATATGTAAAATGCTTAGAATTTCATCTAGTTTCATAATATGCTACTTTAATCCATGTTTAAAATGTTTAAAATGTTGTTTGCATTTAATTTGCATATTGCCATGTTAAAATGTTTTATTTCATAACTAATTAACCGTAGCTTGGTTTTAAATAAATTATATATGTAAATGGGGTAGAAAAATGCCTAGTTTAACATGGTGCCCTCATCTCGCATGTTTAACAAATCTAAAATATGGTTTAGGGCAGAACAGTACCAAATTCATAATATGCATATGAGGATTTTTTCGGACTTGTTGCTTGTTGTTCCGGCCTCATTTAAACTTGCCTAGATAGGTAGTTTAATTATGCTTCATCCTTTGCCATGTTTAATAACATTTAATATTGCTGGGTACATAAATGGGAGAGAACTAAATAATCGAATGTGGTGTTTCGTCAATATGCAACTCGTTGCGTATTGAGCTCCACTAGTTTTGTTTGTGCACTTTGCCATGCCATGTTTCATTAAATTGGACATGCATCATACTTGGTTGTGCATCATGCCATGTTTATATGATGGTTGTTTACGATGTTGCTTGATTGTTTCCGGGTTGCTTCTCTTGTTAGCTTCGGTTTCATTCCGGAGTTGTGAGGATTCGTTCGACTACGTCTGTTTGCCTTCTTCATGGATTCGATCTTCTTCCTAACGAGAACTTTTCAAGTAAGATGACCATTACCCTCGATATCACTTCTGTCTTTGCTTTCTAGTTGTTTGTTCTATTGCTATGTCGCGCTACCTACCAATTGTTATAGCATGCCTCCCATATTGCCATGTCAAGCCTCTAACCCACACCTTCCTAGCAAATCATTGTTTGGCTATGTTACCGCTTTTGCTTAGCCCCTCTTATAGCATTGTTAGTTGCAGGTGAAGTTGAAGTTTGGTCCATGTTGGAACATGGATATGTTGGGATATCATTATCTCTTATTTTAATTAATGCATCTATATACTTGGTAAAGGGTGGCAGACTCGACCTTTTGCCTGGTATTTTGTTCCACTCTTATCGCCCTAGTTTCCTGGCTCGACCTTTTGCCTGATTTGCGTTTCTTACGTAGTTGGGGTTATGGGACCCCCTTGACAGTTTGCTTTGAATAAAATTCCTCCATCAAGGCCCAACCTTGGTTTTACAGTTGCCTAACAACCTAAGCCTTTTCACTTGGGTTCCGCAGATCCGAGGGTCATCTTTATTTTACCCCCTCAGGCTAGTGCTCCTCTGAGTGTTGGTCTGAACTGGGCGATGTCCGGCGCCCCTGGGCAACCAAGGTCTATGCCAACCCAACGTCTTGCCCATCCGGTGTGCCCTAAGAACGAGATATGTGCAGCTCCTATCAGGATTTGTCGGCACATTCTGGTGGCTTTGCTGGTCTTGTTTTACCATTGTCTAAATGTCTTGTAACCGGGATTCCGAGACTGGTCGGGTCTTTCTAGGAGA
Organism: Triticum dicoccoides; assembly: GCF_002162155.2. Lineage (NCBI taxonomy): Eukaryota > Viridiplantae > Streptophyta > Magnoliopsida > Poales > Poaceae > Triticum > Triticum dicoccoides. The sequence goes on along the minus strand of NC_041388.1, from coordinate 464,715,413 downwards.
AGGAATATCCTTAGTTGACCATGAGAGCTTGTGATGGGCTAAGTTGGGACACCCCTGCAGGTGTAAACTTTCGAGAGTTGTGCCCACAGTTATGTGGCAGATGGGAATTTGTTAATATTTGGTTGTAGAGATCTTGACACTTAACTTAATTAAAATTAATCAACCGCGTGTGTAGCCGTGATGGTCTCTTTTCGGTGGAGTCCGGGAAGTGAACACGTTTTTGGGTTATGTTTGAACGTAAGTAGTTTCAGGATCACTTCTCGATCACTTCTAGCTTCACGACGGTTGCATAGATTCTCATCTTACTCTTTTTTGCGTATGTTAGCCACCATATTTGCTTAACGCTTGCTTCAGCTCCACCTCTTTACCTTATCCTACACATAAGCTTAAATACTCTTGATCTTGTAGGTGTGAGATTGCCGAGTCCTCGTGACTCATGGATACTTCCAAACAGTTGCCGGTGCCGATGATACCAGTGCAGGTGATGCTACCGAACTCAAGTGGGAGTTCGACGAGGACCTTGGTTGTTACTATGGTTCGTTTCCTGACGATCACTAGTGGATCCCAGTTTGGACGATTGGGGATCTAGCATTTGGGGTTGTCTTCTTTGCTTTTGGTTCCGTAGACGGACCCTGAGCGTACTCTGGATGATGTATGTTTAACTTGTTATTTGTGTGAAGTGGCAATTGTAAGTCGACTATTTATCCCTTTCTATTCAGTACATGGGATTGTGTGAAGATTACCCCTCTTGCGACAAAACCACAATGCGGTTATGCCTCTAAGTCGTGCCTCAACACGTGGGATATATAGCCGCATCGTGGGCGTTACAAGTTGGTAACCAGAGCCATCTCCGACTTAGGAGCCCTTGCTTGATTGAATCAATGACGTTGTTGAGTCTAGAACAAAAAAATATTTTGAGTCTTAGGATTATATATATCAGAGAGTATGGTTCTTTTTACTCCTCAGTCCCTTCATCGCTCTGGTGAGGCCTCCTGACGTAGATGTTTTGACTTTCCTCTTCTCAAATTTCATGATTTTTTTAGGATCACGCGGGTATCTTGGAATCGTTCTGATATTCTTGTGACGAGAACATTGTTCTTGGTGCCTCCTGACATTTAGGGGCTGTGGCAGTGTCGCGGGGAGTTGAGCTCCGAGGTGTTGTCGTCACAATTTTATCGCTGCAGTTCTAGAATACCTGAGTTTGCCGACATAAAAAATCTCCGTTATGCAGTTGTTGATGAGATAACCTCGACGCCACCCAGTACCGAGGAGGGAGTTCAGGAGTATTGCCATAACTCGTATAACAGATGCTTTTCGAAGGTTGAGGTACACGATTTCTGGAGTTTTCTTGGTTATGTGTTGACGGATGATACAGTTGGAGTGTAGGGCCTGTTAGTTGTGTGATATATATTGTGCCTCCCTATATCCCCAACACCAGATTGTATAAAAAGAAAGTTTCAGGAGTTAATAGGTGCGAATTCAAGTAGCTCCTAGAATATCTTTCCGACAAATGCATGATATGGGATTGGGTAAATCACTATCGTATGTTTGTTCCGGCTTATTCTGCAAGCCAAATCCTTTGTTTTTTCGAGTTGTGGTATTCGAGGTGCTTCATTGTCAAGTGTTGATTCCATACCTTCCCTAAGCGGTGTTCTCATATTTCAATGTGAATGCTAATCCTTTTGGTCATCAAGTTTGTCATCTCAATTTCTTCTCAACTGGCGTGCTTCTCTTCAAGTTAAGCCGATCCCTTCAACATTTGCAAGATCAATTATCACTTCTTCAATGGTGTTTGTTTCATCCATCCCAAGTTACATTTGTTTTCCCACCCTCCCACCCTTTTTTCTTCATGGAGCCAGAATCCTTAATCAAGTATCCATTGTATTGATGGGAAGTCTCTCCATTATTTTCCATCAATGTTCTTATCCGGTGATACTCAGGAAGATACTAAGGAAGCTTCAAGTTCATCATTCTTTTTCTTCTCTGGTGGATTCAATTCAAGCTTTCAGTGTTGATCATACCATTTTCTGCGTTTCAAATGCTTTCTCATGCCGACGCACCTCTTAATCATTCATTTCTCGCTATTCATTTGTTTGGAGTGTTGAAGATATCTCGAAAGATCCGTTTTTCCATTCTTAATCCATTCAAGTTATTTCGTGGTTGTTACCTCATTCAAGCCATTTAAATCAACTGGTGCAATCTCTCTTAAAAATCGTTCAATGGTGTATCTTCTGAGTGGGCCCTAACCCACAGGTCTGTTCCCCGGATCTTACCTGACTCTTCTAATTTTCTCGGAGTTACTCTCAAATTCTTTTCCAAGTTTGATGGAAGAATGAATTATCATCAGTCATATGTATTTCTCCAAGATCTTTCAAACTCTTTTCATCGTTGGTTCAACCTTTCTATTCTTCATTCTGGAGTATCTCAACAATTCGTGGTGGTGTTTCTCTCGTCATTCTCTGCATTTGAAGACCAAGGAAGAGTTCCTCTTAAATCCTCACCCGTTCTTCCAAAGATTCATTGTTCTAGCGTCATGCCATCTCCTCATAATTGGTTTTGATTGTGACAATTCTTTTCATCCATCCGGAGAAATTCAGGAGTCTTTTCAGTTTGATTCTCCAGAGCTCAACATCTCAGATTTATTCTTTCTCAACATTCAGCTCTCATTCCCCAATTCTACTGGTCGGTGCATTGTTCAAATATCCTCTAATCAGTTCATGATCTCTTCGTTCTCATGTATCAAAATCCCCTCAAGTACCTTCATTCCTTTTCCAAATTCTTGCCGGCGAATTGTGCCTTTGCTACTTCCATTTTCAATTCTTACGGTGGCTTGTTCAAGATTCCTCTTCCTATGTTCTCATATTAATTTATTCGTGTTTCAATCCTACCGCTGGTTTGCTGAAGACCTTCCCAAGTTTACGCTATATCTCTCTTAATCCTTTCTACGAGAATAAGTAGTATGCCAAATACGTTGCTTGTCATCAATCTAAATTGGTGAAGGATACGCATAACGTAATTCTTATTATTGTTTCATCCAAGTGATGTAATTTCTTCTTTCCAGAGTTGTTCATCATGTCACATTTTAGGTTCGAGATGCTTCATCTTTTCTTTTCCGGAGTTCCAAGTTTTCCGCATTATCTCGTCGCGAAGCTCCATCTAAATCATTACAAGGCTTCACCTTGTGTTTTCAACTTCTCGTTCTTTTATCATCCTTTTATTACCAGAGGTCTTCATGGAGGCTCTACATGGTTGTTCGTCAAGGATTATTTCCATTCTTCAATTGTTCTTCAAGATTTCTCTCGAAGTTATGATCCGCTAAGCTATATTCAAAATTAAACATGGTGCTCAACACATGTCTTGTTTTGAGGAGTTCAAGTATTCTTCATCTTGCATTCCGAAATGCAATTCATTCTACCTTATCTTTTGAGGTGGTGTTATGTCACTCTTGACAATTTCCCTTCGTGTGTCATGATTCAACAGTTGTCAAGAATGAGATAATTAAACCCATCAATTTCTTCGAGCATGAGCTCTTATCAATACATCAATCTCTTCGTTTGAGTTATCTTGGGTTATATTTCACCTAAAGCCTTCCCTAAGGAATGTTGCCATTGTGGTGCTTATCAATAATCCAAGTTTCCTCCTATTCTCGCGATGAAAGAAGTTTTCATCTCTTCGTTGCTCTCAAGCAAGCAATTGATTCCGTTAGTGGCAGAACTTCACCTCAAGTTTTGGGATGTTTTCCATAAGCCCACAACAAGTTTATTCTTTTCATTGTTCATTTCCCAACAAATCCGTCCAATCCTCTATGGAAGGATGCTTTCAAATTCATTCGAGGTAGAAGATGTTGTTTTGTTCTTCGTTAATTTCAGTCCGTTCTATCTTTTGTTCCGGAGGCATTATGATGTTGCACGCTTCGACCAATCATCCCATTTTTGTCAAAGATGATGTTCTTTCCTTTGCTTATACATTCAACCGGAGTGTCGTGTCCTCCATTCAAGTTCTCTCATCTTATCAAGTTTTGCCTCCATTCTCAACAGAAGTGCTGCCTGAAATCTTTCTTACCCCTTGTGCCATTCTTTCAATAGTTTCGGAGGCAGTGTGTTGTTGATTTCATTAAGTATACTCTCATCTTGTAAAGTTCATGTTCAATTCCTTCCATTTACAGTCGAAGTGCTTTCCAAATTATATCATCCTTATTCTTTCTCTATCTTTTTTAACCGGAGTATTGTGTCTATCATTCCTCTTCTAACCGGAGTCTCATCCAAGTGCTTTCATTTTGCCAAGTTCATATTCCACGCCTTCCATTTCCAACCGGAGTGTTTTCGTAATTGATTTTTATCGTTCCTGGTACATCTCATTTCAACCGAAGTGATTGCATGTACTTCTTGTCTATTGTAACACTTTTCTTATGTCTTTAAACCTACAAGATTCCCGTAATGTTCATTGTTCCTCTTTTCTAACGGATTGTTTTCTTTGCTCATCTTCGTTGTATTCTTTCTTTCAATTTGTTCAACCTCTCAAAGTCCGTGGTTTCACTCATTTTTCCAAGAAGCAACTTAGTTTACCTCTCCTCTTCCTTTTCTGTTTCTCTCCGGTGCCATCCTAGATATCGGGATGAGATCCTCTTGTCGCGGTGGAGTGTTGTGACGCCCCAAGACCGACGCGCCAGGTGTCTCCCAATTATTCGCCATCGTAGCCATGTCATTTGTTTGTGTGTTGCATTTTTGCCATGTCATCATCTACATTGCATCTGCATGTTTTCAAAACTTGCATCTGTCCGGGTTTCCCAGTTCTTTCAGTTGTCCGTTCTGAGCCCAGACACTCTCGCACACGCCCGCGGCATGTCCGAAATATTATTTTATAAGTAGCCTAAAAATGTTCTTGGAATGGGACGAAAGTTGGTGTGCGGTCTTATTAGAGTGTAGATAGAGCGCCTGTCAAGTTTTGTCACATTCGGAGCTCGTTTGATGCCCCATCGGATAACTATAGTGACATTATAGTCGGTCAAATCGTCGGACGTTTTCGGTCTCCGGAAACTGTTGCCGGGCTGCCCTCTCTTCTCTCCTCTCAGCCCACACCCTCCTACACAGCCCACCTAGATCCCCCTCTGTCCGGAGCCGTCCGATGATGATGGAACGGTCCAAAAACAGATGAAACCCCCCTCTTCTAGACCCCTGTCTATAAATAGATGGCCTCCCCCTCCCATTTCTGTGAAAACCCTAGTGTAAACCTACCCCCAGACCCTCCGCTAACCTCTAGCGCCGCCACCTCCATCATTTTCCTCGCCAGCCGCTGCCCCGCCACCACTTGGCTCCGCTCCGCTCCGCTCGCTAGCCGCCACTTGCACCGCCGGTTCCAGCCAACTTGGCGGTGCCACGTCGCCAAGCCGCTGCTCCCCCTCCAATCTGCAGCCTCCACGCACCCCCTCCAGCACCCCCAGCCACCACAGCCCTGGGAGCCCATTTGAGGCCCGCCCGAGCCCATCCAGGGCCCAAGCGATGCCCGCTCCCCGCCGCTCCTCCGGATCCATCGCACCTCCCGCTTCCCCGACCCCGTCGCCAAGCGCCGCCCGCCGGCGACCAAGTCCGCCGGCCACCTCGACGCCCAGGTCGACGTCTCCTTTTTTCTAGTTCCTCTCTCTCTGCCTCCTGTTCTGTAGTTCGTCAGGGGACCGCCGGAGTTCGCCGCCGCCACCCCAAGTCGCCGTCGCCCCTCCGTCGGCTGTATCCGGACCCCTCCCCGTCGGATCCATCCATTTCCCCCAACTCGCCCCGGATCCGAGCCTCCGCCACCTTCCGCCGCTCGCCAGTGACGTGCATGGCGCCGCCGTGCCTCTGCTCGATCCCGCACGCATTGATCAGCGCCATCGCGTGGGCCGTCGTTCAAGTTCCTCCTATTCTCGGTTTCTGTCATGATTCTTTCATGATTCAACAGTTGTCATGAATGAGATAGTTAAACCCATCAATTTCTTCGAGCATGAGCTCTTATCAATACATCAGTCTCTTTGTTTGAGTTATCTTGGGTTATATTTCACCTAAAGCCTTCCCTAAGGAATGTTGCTATTGTGGTGCTTATCAATAATCCAAGTTTCCTCCTATTCTCGCGATAAAAGAAGTTTTCGTCTCTTCATTGCTCTCAAGCAACCAATTGATTCCGTTAGTGGCAGAATTTCACCTCAAGTTTTGGGATGTTTTCCATAAGCCCAAAACAAGTTTATTCTTTTCATTGTTCATTTCCCAACAAATCCGTCCAATCCTCTATGGAAGGATGCTTTCAAATTTGTTCGAGGTAGAAGATGTTGATTTTTTACGGAGGCATTATGATGTTGCACGCTTCGACCCATCATCCCATTTTTGTCAAACATGATGTTCTTTCCTTTGCTTATACATTCAACCGGAGTGTTGTGTCCTCCATTCAAGTTCTCTCATCTTATCAAGTTTTGCCTCCCTTCTCAACAGAAGTGCTGCCTGAAATCTTTCTTACCCCTTGTGCCATTCATTCAATAGTTCCGGAGGCAGTGTGTTGTTGATTTCATTAAGTATCCTCTCATCTTGTAAAGTTCATGTTCAATTCCTTCCATTTATAGTCGAAGTGCTGTCCAAATTATATCATCCTTATTCCTTTTCTATCTTTTTTTAACCGGAGTATTGTGTCTATCATTCCTCTTCTAACCGGAGTCTCATCCAAGTGCTTTCATTTTGCCAAGTTCATATTCCACGCCTTCCATTTCCAACCGGAGTGTTGTCGTAATTGATTTTTCTCGTTCCTTGTACATCTCGTTTCAACCGGAGTGCTTGCATGTACTTCTTGTCTATTGTAACACTTTTCTTATGTTTTTCAACCTACAAGGTTCCCATAATGTTCCTTGTTCCTCTTTTCTAACGGATTGTTTTCAACTTTGTTCATCTTCGTTGTATTCTTTCTTTCAATTTGTTCAACCTCTCAAGGTCCGTGCTTTCACTCGTTTTTCCAAGAAGCAACTTAGTTTACCTCTCACCTTCCTTTTCTGCTTCTCTCCGGCGCCATCCTAGATCTCGGGACAAGATCCTCTTGTAGCGGTGGAGTGTTGTGACTCCCCGAGACCGACGCGCCAGGTGTCTCCCAATTATTCGCCGTCGTAGCCATGTAATTTGTTTGCGTGTTGCATTTTTGACATGTCATCATCTGCATTGCATCTACATGTTTTCAAAACTTGCATCTGTCTGGGTTTACCAGTTCTTTCGGTTGTTCGTTCTGAGCCCAGACACTCTCGCACATGCCCGCGGCATGGCCGAAATATTATTTTATAAGTGAACAAAAAATGTTCTCGGAATGGGATGAAAGTTGGTGTGTGGTCTAATTAGAGTGTAGATAGACCGCCTGTCAAGTTCTGTCGCATCCGGAGCTCGTTTGATGCCCCATCAGATAACCATAGCAACATTATAGTCGGTCAAATCGTTGGACGTTTTCGGTCTCCGGAAACTGTTGCCGGGGTGCCCTCTCTTCTCTCCTCTCAGCCCACACCCTCCTACACAGCCCACCTAGACCCCCCTCTGTCCGGAGTCGTCCGATGATGATCGAACGGTCCGAAAACAGATGAAACCCCCCTCGTCTAGACCCCTGTCTATAAATAGATAGCCTCGCCCTCCCATTTCTGTCAAAACCCTAGTCTAAACCTACCCCTAGACCCTCCGCTAACCCCCAGCACCGCCACCTCCATCATTTTCCTCCCCAGCCGCTGCCCCGCCGCCACTTGGCTCCGCTCCGCTCACTAGCCGCCACCTGCACCGCCGGTTCCAGCAAACTGGGAGGTGCCATGTCGCCAAGCCGCTGCTCCCCCTCCAATCTGCAGCCTCCACGCGCCCCCTCCAGCACCCCATCCATCGTGGCCTTGGGAGCCCATCTGAGGCCCGCCCGAGCCCATCTAGGGCCCGAGCGCTGCCTGCTCCCCGCCGCTCCTCCAGATCCATCGCGCCTCCCGCTTCCTCGACCCCATCGCCAAGCGCCGCCCGCCGGCGACCAAGGCCGCCGGCCACCTCGACGCCCAGGTCGACGTCTCCTTCTCCTCTCCTTCTCTCTAGTTTCTCTCTCTCTTCCGAGCTCATCTCTCTCTGCCTCCCATTCTGTAGTTCGTCAGGGGACCGCCAGATTTCGCCGCTGCCACCCCGAGTCACCATCGCCCCTCCGCCGGCTGGATCCGGACCCCTCCCCATCAGATCCATCCATTCCCCCAACTCGCCCCGGATCTGAGCCTCTGCCGCCTTCCGCCGCTCGGCGGTGACGTGTATGGCGCCGCCGCGCCTCTGCTTGATCCCGCGCGCATTGACTAGTGCTAGTGCGTGGGCCGCGCCAGGCCCAGCGCCCCCCTTCCGGTCTCACCTCACCTCCGATCTGGGCCATGGCCCATGGTGAGAAACCCCCCAGCGCCCCTCCTCTATTCCACTTGGGCTTGGCCCGATTCTGTTCCTATTGCTATCCTGTGCAGCCCAGATCTATTCAGATTCGGCCAGAGTCTATTTTTTCAGTCCTTCGAATTTTGCTATTTATTCAGAGATTCACATATTTGCAAACAAGTCCCTCATGTTCATGCATTTAGTATCTCACAAACCATGCATCATGTTAAAATATTGTATATATGTAAAATGCTTAGAATTTCATCTAGTTTCATAATATGCTATTTTCATCCATGTTTAAAATGCTGTTTGCATTTAATTTGCATATTGCCATGTTAAAATGGTGTATTTCATAACTAATTAACCGTAGCTCGATTTTAAATAAGTTATATATGTAAATGGGGTAGAAAAATGCCTAGTTTAACATGGTGCACTCATCTTGCATGTTTAACAACTGTAAAATATGGTTTAGGGCAGAACAGTACCAACTTCATAATATGCATCTAAGGATTTTTCTAGACTTGTTGCTTGTTGTTCCGGCCTCATTTAAACTTGCCTAGATAGGTAGTTTTATTATGTTTCACCCCTTGCCATGTTTAATTACATTTAATATTGTTGGGTACATAAACGGGGGAGAACTAAATAATCGAATGTGGTGTTTCGTCAATATGGAACTCTTTGCATATTGAGCTCCACTTAACTTGTAGTTTTTTTTGTGCACTTTGACATGCCATGTTTCATTAAATCGGACATGCATCATACTTGGTTGTGCATCATGCCATGTTTATGTCATGGTTGTTTACTATGTTGCTTGCTTCTTTCCAGGTTGCTTCTCTCGTTAGCTTCGGTTTCGTTCATGAGTTCTGAGGATTCGTTCGACTACGTCCGTTTTCCTTCTTCATGGATTCGATCTTCTTCCTAACGAGAACTTTTCAGGCAAGATGACCATTACCCTCGATATCACTTCTATATTTGCTTGCTAGTTGTTTGTTCTATCGCTATGTCGCGCTACCTACCACTTGTTATATCATGCCTCCCATATTGCCATGTCAAGCGTCTAACCAACCTTCCTAGCAAACCGTTGTTTGGCTATGTTATCGCTTTTGCTCAGCCCCACTTATAGCGTTGTTAGTTGCAGGTGAAGTTGATGTTTGTTCCATGTTGGAACATGGATATGTTGGGATATCATTATCTCTTATTTTAATTAATGCATCTATATAATTGGTAAAGGGTGGAAGGCTCGGCCTTTTTCCTGGTGTTTTGTTCCACTCCTGCCGCCCTAGTTTCCGTCATACCGGTGTTATGTTCCTTGATTTTGCGTTCCTTACGCGGCTGGGGTTATGGGACCCCCTTGACAGTTTGCTATGAATAAAACTCCTCCAGCAAGGCCCAACCTTGGTTTTACAGTTGCCTAAGAACCTAAGCCTTTTCCCTTGGGTTCTGCAGACCCATGGGTCATCTTTATTTTACCCCTCGGGCTAGTGTTCCTCTGAGTGTTGGTTCGAACTGGGCGATGTCCGGCGCCCCCTGGGCAACCAGGGTCTATGCCAACCCGACGTCTTGCCCATCCGGTGTGCCCTGAGAACGAGATATGTGCACCTCCTATCGGGATTTGTCGGCACATTCGGGCGGCTTTGCTGGTCTTGTTTTACCATTGTCGAAATGTCTTGTAACCGGGATTCCGAGACTGATCGGGTCTTTTCAGGAGAAGGAATATCCTTCGTTGACCATGAGAGCTTGTGATGGGCTAAGTTGGCACACGCCTGCAGGGTATAAACTTTCGAGAGCTGTGCCCGTGGTTATGTGGCAGATGGGAATTTGTTAATATCCGGTTGTAGAGATCTTGACACTTCACTTAATTGAAATGAATCAACCGCATGTGTAGCCGTGATGGTCTCTTTTCGGTGGAGTCCGGTAAGTGAACACGGTTTTCGGTTATGTTTGAACGTAAGTAGTTTCAGGATCACTTCTAGCTTCACGACCGTTGCGTAGCTTCTCATCTTACTCTTATTTGCATATGTTAGCCACCATATTTGCTTAGCGCTTGCTGCAGCTCCACCTCTTTACCTTATCCTACCTAGAAGCTTAAATAGTCTTGATCTCGCGGGTGTGAGATTGCCGAGTCCTCGTGACTCACGGATACTTTCAAACAGTTGCAGGTGCCGATGATACAAGTGCAGGTGATCCTACCAAACTCAAGTGTGAGTTCGACGAGGACCTTGGTCGTTACTATGTTTAGTTTCCTGATGATCAGTAGTGGAGCCTAGTTGGGACGATCGGGGATCTAGCATTTGAGGTTGTCTTCTTTTCTTTTGGTTCCGTAGTCGGACCCTGAGTGTACACTGGATGATGTATGTTTAACTTGTTATTTGTGTGAAGTGGCGATTGTAAGCCGACTATTTATCCCTTTCTTATTCAGCACATGGGATTGTGTGAAGATTACCCCTCTTGCGACAAAACCACAATGCGGTTATGCCTCTAAGTCGTGCCTCGACATGTGGGAGATATAGCTGCATCATGGGCGTCACATGGGGGAAGGCGCGCGGCGATCATCCGGCCACCACGACCGCGCTCCCACTCCGCCGACGCGCCTCCAGAGTTCGTCGTACGGTTGGAGAGGCCAGCGGGCATCTGGCTCTAGTTCTCGTGCTCCTTTGCGAGCGGGCTACCAGCTGGAGGGCCTGGTGTCCTCTGGCTATAGGCCGACGGCTGCTGCAGCAGGGCCTCGTGGGTGGATGTTGAGGTCACCGCCTCCGACAATGTGTTCCTGAACCGTGGGTGGCAGCTGTCTGCCCATGCGTGTGGCCTACATGGGAGGTGCACCCTTCACTTCAGGTATGACGGTATCGCGACCCTCTACGTCAGGGTCTTTGGGAAGGCGGTCGGCGCCTAGGGTGCTGCCCGGAGAGCGATAGCGACGACGATGACGGCGGCGATGGTGCCGCTGCTGGTGAGCTTGTCCTTGGCGACGGCAGCGATGACTCTAGCAGCGGGGGCTCCTCCTCGGGGCATAGCACGAGTAATGGCGACTACGACAAGCCGCCACGCCACCGGGCTCGGACCGGGGAGGGCGACGAGCCGCATTGCCGGCGCACCCCAGTGAAACAGGAGGAAGACTCCGACTGAGCTCCGTTGTCACTGGGCTGAGCCTTAGGAGTTGCCATGGTCACGTGATTTGCTTTTGTTTCCTCTTTTCTCCTGCATAAAAAAGTAGTGGGCCCTGCTGGGGCATGCAATGAACCATGTTGCTTGCGCTGTTATGCTATGCTCATTATTTTTATATTATGTCGTGATACCCGTGTTTCTACTAGGTGTGGTTTGGGCAACTTAGCTCGATGTGCTTGTGGTGGACTCCCATGTCACGAGGGAACGCATTTCCAGGGCGTCCTCCAAGGGCTTTCTTCTTGTCGACTCAAGAGCCGTTGAGCCTCAAGAGACGTCATGCAGCTGTAGAGTTTTTAAAAGGCCTCATGAGGCGTCTAGTCCTTCCTCGCATAAGCCCCCCGAGCATGGGTTGGTTGTGGCAGCGCACCACGTCGCGATGCCTGGAGGCACGGACTTAAGAGGGTGCGCATGTGCATGAGCTCGTTGAGAGCGTCTCGCAAGGATAAAGATGCCGAAGGCTAAGGTAGCAGGGCTTCGGCGAGGTGTGGTGAGGCCAGACGTACACACACCGTACCCAACCCCCGCATGCGGGGTGCACGGGGAAGAGCGACGTGCAACTACCGCTCCTCCTGAGACAAGGCTGGAGAGGCAAATCCAAAACAAGAAGAGAGAAAATTTCCAACCCTGGTGAACGAAAGACACGAAAGCTCCAAATTTCATTCAAGAAGTTGAAAACCAGCTACAGAAAGCAAGCAAAAGAACAGCCACGTCCGGCACGTAGATTAGTCTTCTTGTCTTCCCACCAGCACGGAGCATGGGGCCTTCACTAGGATGTGGGTGGGAGCCCCGTAAGGCCCAGGTGTGGCACTTAGGAGACTCCGGGGCATGTACAGCCCCAACTCATTATTAGGTGAGAGTGTCACGAGTGTAGACCTTCATAGGAGCGGGGCCTTGCTTCATGGGTAGAACTTCTGGAGGTGCCAGATGTTCCAGGGGTTCTGGATGGGGATCCCGTCCTGCATCTCCAGGCGCGCGGCGCCAGGCCTGGAGACACGGGTGATCCTGAACGGGCCCTCCCACATGGGCGAGAGCTTATGCAACCCTTCCCTGGAGACCACCCGCCTCAGGTCGAGATCACCCACCTCGAGCGTCCTGGAGAAGACGCTGCGGCAGTGGTACCACCGCAGAGCCTGCTGGTACCTCGCTGCTCTGAGTGAGGCTTGGCGGCGGCGTTCCTCCCCCAGCACGAGGTCATCCCCCGCGAGCCGTCCTGGTGTGCCTCATCAAACACCAAGATCTGCGTGGACCGATGCCTGACCTCGTGAGGAGAACCGCTTCAGCTCCATAGATGAGGAAGAATGGAGTTTCGCCCATTAGCTTGGTTGCGGTGGTGTGGATGGACCACATCACGGACGGGCGCTCATCGAGCCAACCCCTGCCGCAGGCCTCGAGCTTCTTCTTGAAGGTCCTCTCCTTGAGGCCTCTCAGGACCTCTGCGTTGGCGCGCTCAGCCTGGCCATTGCTCTGAGGGTGTGCCACCAAAGCATAACATATCTACGTTCCAAGGTTAGCGCAATATGTTTTGAAAATGTTGCTAGTGAACTGCGAGCCATTGTCGGTCATGATACGATTAGGGACCCCGAAACGGCTCACGAGGTCCTTGATGAACTTGACGGCCGAGCCGGCCGGGATGGCGCGGACGGCTTCTACCTCGATCCACTTGGTGGACTTGTCGAGGCGACGTAGAGGTAGTGGTAGCCCCCGGGCTCTCGGGGGAACGGGCCCAGGATGTCCAGCCCCAGACCGCGAATGGCCATGAGAGCAGGATGGTCTGGAGACCCTGAGCGGGCTGGTGGATCTGCTTGGCATGGAACTAACAGGCTTCATAGGATCTTACCAGCTCGCTGGCATCATTGAGTGTTGTAGGCCAGTAGAATCCGCTGCGGAATGCCTTGCCCACGAGGGTGCGCGATGAAGAGTGATGCCCACAGTCCCCGCCATGTATGTCGGAAAAAAGTTCGCATCCCTGCTCCCTGGAGACGCATCGTAGGGAAACATCATTTGGCCGTTTTTGCTAGAGCTCAGCATCCTAGATGCAGTACATAGTGGCCTGGCGGGCCACATGCTGTGCGTCTTCCTCCTTCTCCGGCAGGGTGCCTTGGAGCAGGTACGCCTTGAACTCCTCGGTCCAACACTCCTCTTGAGGCTCAAGCGCGAGGAGCAAGCGGGCTCCTGAGGTCAGGCACAAGCTGGGGCACCTGAGGGGGTGCTGGAGGAAGCTCCTCTTGAGGCGATGCTGGTCCTGCACCAGGGGGAGCTGCCGGGGGCTTGAAAAGCCGCTCCTCAAAGACACCAAGCTCCTGAGGTAGACACCGAGATGCCCTCTTGGCGATGTTGTCCACTTCCTCGTTCGTGCCGCGTGGCACGTGCTCCAATTCCAGGCCCAAGAATCGTTTCTCGATTTTGCGTACCTCCTCGAGGTATGCCTCCATGTGCTCGTCCTTTGGCTTGTATGCTTTGTTGGAGAAGTTGACGAGGAGCTCGGAGTCGCCCCTCATGGTGAGGCGCCTTACCACAAAAGCTGCTGCAGCCTTGAGGCCAACGATCAGGCCTTCGTACACTGCGATGTTGTGTGAGGCCTTCTCGCCTTGCTGGAAGCAGAGTTGCACGGTGTAGTAGACCTTGTCCTAGGTGGGCAAGATGAGCACGGCTCCAGCCCCCGCGCCCTCACGCGCGAATGATTCGTCGAAGTACATGACCCAACCATCTGATACTTCATTTCCGGGCGAGAGGGAACAGTCCTCGCCCACCTCTCGGTCAGGGGCGACAGTCAATTCTGCCACGCAGTCGGCGAGGGCTGCACCCTTGATGATCCTGGTGGTGCTGAATTCCAACTGGAACGCCTGCAGTTCAATGTTCCATTCGGCGACTCTCCCCGCGGCGTTAGGACTCCGGAGCACCCTTTCAAGGGGGTAAGCTGAGACAACCTTGATGGGGTGGCCTTGGAAGTAGTGGCGTAGCTTTTGGGACGCGACAAGGAAGGCGAGCAACAACTTCTGTGGCATGGGGTAGCGCGTCCGTGCATCACGCAATACTGTGCTGACTAAGTATACCGGGTGTTCGACGAGGGTGAAGGCGTTGGCGGGGTCCTGCTTTTCCCGAGGCTGGGGGGCCTCAGGAGCCTTGTCATCTGTCGGGGCTGCCATGGCCTTGGGGGTGCTATCCTCAGGAGCCCCGCCGATCGGTGGGGCGGCCGTGGCCTCAGGCATGTCGTCCTGAGGCCGCGGTGCCCCGACCGGGTGCAAGGTGCTAGCCCGCAAGCCTTTGGTCGGGCGCTCATCGCGGACCACCACCATCGCTGCGCTGGCAGAATGAGGCATGGCAGCCAGGTAGAGCACCAAAGGTTCAAGGGGGCGCGTCGCTACCATCACCAGAGGGCTGGTGAGGTACTTCTTGAGGTCTTGGAAGGCCGTGTCAGCCTTCGGAGTCCACTCGAACGGGCCCTTCTTTTTCATCATCCTGAAAAAGGGGAGGGCGCACTCCCCCAGCTTGGAGATGAAGCACCCGAGCAAGGTTACGCAACCTGCCAACTTCTGCATCTCCTTGCGGGTTTGCGGTAGACTCATCCTTTCTATGGCCTTGACTTTCTCTGGGTTGGCCTTGATCCCTCTATGCGACACCAGGAAGCCCAACAGCTTGCCTAGCGGGACACCTAATACACACTTCTCTGGGTTGAGCCGTAGGTTTACCTAGCGCAGGCTGGTGAAAGTCTCCTCCAGATCCTTGATAAGCGTTCTCGCCTCCCGAGATTTCACCACTATGTCGTTAACGTATGCCTCGGCGTTTATCCCGAGCTGCTGGCCCAAGGCAATGTGCATTAGCTGCTGGAAGGTCACTCTGGCACTGCACAGCCCGAACGACATGCATGTGTAGCAGTACACCCCACACGAGGTCAGAAAAAGCCGTTTTCTCAACGCCCAGCACCGCCATCTTGATTTGGTGATAGTTCAAGAAGGCATCCAGGAAGCATAATAAATCGCACTCGATGGTGGAGTCAATGATTTCGTCGATGCGTGGGAGAGGGAAGCGGTCTTGAGGACAAGCCTTCTTGAGGTTGGTGAAGTCAATGCACATGCGCTCCTTCCCGCCCTTCTTGGGGACGATGACCGAGTTCGCGAGCCAATCCGAGTGTCGCACTTCCCAAATGACGCCGGCCTCCTGCAGCTTGTGGGTCTCCTGGACGATAAATGACTGCTTTTTCAGGGCTTGCCTCCATGCCTTCTGCTTCACAGGGCGTGCGTTGGGGCACACCATCAGGTGGTGCTCGATTACCCCCCACTAGACCCCGACCAGGTCTGGCACTTCCCACACAAACACGTCCTTGTTCGCGCGGAGGAAGCTGACCAGTGCCTCTTCTTGGTCTGGAGGGAGGCCGGCGCCTATGGTGAAGGTAGAGCCCGATCCCCCGTCTTCATCGACCGGCACCTACTTTGTTTCGGCTTGATCTTGAGAGAACAACTGCTTCTTCTTTGCTGGTGCAGCTCCTGGGCCCTCCGGGGCTCCCTCCCCGCTTGGCTGCGTGGCTGCCGCGGCCCTGAAGGTGAGCTTGAGGGTTGAGAGTGCATCCTTAGCGTCCCCCACCATGGTGAGGACGCCGCTGCTTCCAGGCATCTTCATGATGTTGTAGCTAGGATTAGTTGCCGCCATGAACTTGGCCAAGGCCGGGTACCCAAGAATGGCATTGTATGGGAGGCCGATGCGGGCGCTATCGAAGTCGATGAGCTCCATGTGGTAGTTGTCGCGGGTACCGAAGGTGACGGGAGGCGGATCTACCCCAAGGGGCAGGTGGAGCCATCACCAATCCCGGAGAAAGGCTTGGTGGGGCGGAGTCGGCCGTGGGGCACATGAAGCGGGCCAAATGCTTCCACAGAGAGGACATTGAGGCCGGCACCGTTGTCGATGAGGGTCCTAGTGACTGCTACGTTGCAGATGGTGGGGGTGCAGAGCATCAGGAGCGCGCCAGTGCTGGCCGTGGTCGCAGGGTGGTCCCTTGAGTCGAAGGTGAGGTCGTCCTTAGGCACCACCCAGCCCGGAGGAGCTCCCCGCTGCACGTAGGCGGCGCCCATCTGGCGGAAGAACTGCTTGGCATGGCTGTTCGAGGACGGCGCCTGTGAGCCGCCAAGGAGGGCTGGGACGGTGTGGCACACCGGCGCCGTGAAGCGCGCGTTGAAGAGGCCGTGCATCTCCTCCTAGGAGGCCACTGAAGACTCCTGCAAGCTCAGGGGCCAAGCGCATGATGCACCCGTAAGGGCCATGGGTAGCCAGTTTGCCATGGCCTTGCCGTCGCCGTCGGCCGCCCAACAACCTCCATGTACGCCTGGAGAAATCCTGCCGGATCCGCCATGCCATCGTATCAAGGCGGCAGCTCCGGCCTAAATTTGAGCGGCCACTGCACTCGTCGCAAGGCGGGGGTGAAAGCCCAGAGGCCCATGGAGCCTCCGAGCGCACTCGGGGGTCTGGTCGGCGGAGCGGCACCCGCGATGAGAGCCGAATGGCGCGGGCGAGATGCAGCAGGTGAAGGGGTGAACCTTTGACGCACCCCTACTTGGCACGCCAAATGTCAGATTCGGGGCTCTGTAGACCCAAGATAGATTTGAACTCTAGGGTGCGTGCGAAGAACCCAACCTCCCTAGCCTGCCAACTCATTGATCTCACGGCCGAGCTCGATGAACTGAGGAACGAACAGATAAGGAAGTTTACCCAGGTTTGGGCCACCTTGCGGTGTAATACCCTACTCCTGCTTTGTGGTGGACTAGCCTCGAGGTGGGTTGAGGATGGGCTAGTACAAAGGAAGAAAAACTTCAGGAGGTGTGTTCTTGTGTTCGTGTAGCTGGTGAGGATGGTCTGGATGATCCGTCCCTCTCTATGGTGGCGGCTAGGCTATACTTATAGTGGCCTTAGTCCTCTTCCCAAAATGAAGGCGGGAAGGGATCCCACAATGTCCAAATTCGAAGGGAGACAACTAGAATATCTTATCCTGACGAGAGGTGGTCTGGGCCTGCAAAGCTTCTGGTCGTGACCTCGTGGTGGGCTCGGCGATGACCTCCTTCCTGCCGTCTTGGCGGCCTTGGTCTTGTAGCATAGAAATGGAAACCTTTGGTTTATTCCTCAGGACTCCATGCCTATGCTTGCCTCTTTAGCACCAAAGAGGAAACATGCTGCACTGCACCCGCCGGCGCCCGCCTGGCCTTGGTCACCATGGCTTGCATCATCTGAACCTCACAAGGTGAGGGCTCGCATGGAAATCTCTACTCCTTCGGAGCCAGCCTAAAGAGGCAGCTCCTTTTGGAGGTCTTGGCGTCGCCCGCCTCGCAAGGCTTGGCCCCTCACGAAGGTCTTGTGTTGTCGGTGCTGAAGATGGGCCATACCAGGCCGCCGATCGAGCCACACCGTGGGCCGTAGGCAGGCAAGTCTGGGTACCCTGGTTCTTAGAACACCGACAACTTTTGCTACCATTACCATTACTTCCATACTACTTTTCTACTAAATACTTTCCTGCAGATATTAAGTCTTTCAGGTGTGGTTGAATTGACAACTCAACTGCTAATACTCGTGAATATTCTTTGGCTCCCCTTGTATCGAATCAATAAATATGGGTTGAATACTCTACCCTTGAAAAATGTTGCGATCCCCTGTACTTGTGGGTTATCATGCCATGATTTCACATCTGAATACTCTATGCTTTCATGAATATATTTGTGTTCTTGGTCCTATCTGCAAGTTCTATGCACCTATTATGATTCTGAGCCCTAGACCCCAAGGTGATAATAATTGGGATATCGACGGGGATGACTTTAACTTGAGGATTAGATGTATTCTCTATGTGTTAATGCTTTGTTCTAGTTCTTTATTAAAAGCATCACCTTAATTACCTTTAGTTCCATTAGGACCCTGCTTCCACAGGAGGTGATTGGTTCCTTTGGTTATTCAAGAATTGAGCAGAAATGATTCTTGCCTTTTTCCCAGAGGTGACCTTGAGTTATCGTACCCACGGGAGGAAGATCCCCTTTAAGCTAGGGTATGAATCAAGCATTTGTTAAAGAAACAATTTCAGTTTTTGACTGGATCAAAATCAAACAACTGAAGGGAAACATATAATAAAAACTAGTAAGCTTGCACGTGTAACGCACGTCTATACTAACAGATATTATATCATGTATTTGTAGTTTTTTTGAATTTGATCTGTGTAATGAATAAGGATTTTCTGTGATGATAAGTACATCATTTTGTAAAATATTTTTGGGATAACAACTTAATTATTTGAAGTGCATTGTTTGACCAGTTACACCAAAATGAAAGGTTGATTTAAACATTGGGCAAAAAGGGCTCTTCATACATCGAACAGGGTATCCATTAGCTGCCATAATCATCTCATTGCCTCTTCTCTTTCTTCGATCGGCATCCTTCATCTGGGCACGGGCACCCAACTGGCGTCGGTTAATCCATCTGACACGGAGCTTGTTGTATGCCTTGTATGCCTTCATCTCATCTATAACCTTGATGATCGAGTGCTTCTCCCCACCAATAGTGCTAGTAAGCTTGCACGTACAACACGTCTCGATCAATACTCTTTTTAGTGATACACCTACTACAAAACACACATGTATCTAGATCAAACAGAACACTCACGAAGCTTGAAAATAATAGCCACCATATATGGCTCGCTATGATCATGTCAATCGGGTTACATTGAAAAGTGGGTACCGAAGATAAGATCCATGGATGGCATATGGTCCAATATTGCTCACATAATAGACAATGAACATAATATAATGTACTGACCACACTGCCCAACCATGTTATGATTTTTTTAGAATAACTTCAAACTTGATTGTGAGATATCATCTCAAGTCGATAATGCGTAAAAATACATTGGAAAGGGAATATAAAAACCAAGTAATAAACTGATTCGATCAACACCCTCTTCTGCTTTCTACTATTTCATCTATCCCCAACCTACATAGCAAAACAATATAGAGGTAGCTAGGACTGACATATAGCCTAGCTTTCAGTTCATAAGACAAAGAGGGGGGAGGGCATACCAAGAACCCAACACAGTATCAAAAGTGTACTACACTATCAGCTCATATGAACATAAAGAATTTAAACACCTATCCCTAAAAAAATTTAAACACCTGAAATTGTGCACACCAAGTAACATTGTTAACTAACAACGAGTGGTACAGACCGTAAAGCCAGCCATAACTTGTTAGAAATATGTAGGAATAGAATACCTAAAGCTTATTGGGACACCACAAGCCAGCTATAGCTTATTTCTTAAGTAGCAAAAGGGGCTACTTGCAATCCATTCTGGATAAGACTTACCACCTTAAGGCAAACCTGAACATGCTGATGGTACAGACCGTAAGTAAAATAAGGTAGAACATATGACTTCCAAAATGTTCAGAACAAATGAAGGCAACAAAAGGAAAAGGCAAGCTTGATTTACATGCTCGTCCCCCTCCTGGTTGCTCTGACATATAATATTTCAAGAAAAAAATAGTATCAACACATAAAACTCGCAAACCTGGCACCTTCAGCCTCACCACCTGAAACATTTTGCCATTCAGCTCTCCCTGGAAAAAAGGTGAACACAATTGTAATATTTAACATCTTTGGGCTATCTAGAACACCGGACAGTTCATACCTATGAAGACATACATTGCTAAATCCTTTATGGGTTCATATCTCTCCTAAATTTAAGATGATTTGTGAACATTCTCATCACATAAAGTGGAACCACTCAACTTTTACTCTAAACTCAATAAAGCTGATCTATGCATAGACAATCTATCCACTGTCAATAGCAACTTATGTGCACAAAATACCTGCCCCTGAATCTGCCAAAGCAACAATCAATGATAGCAATGAAGGGAAACTGACTCAAATAGCTGAAGCAAAAGAATATTTATATCTTGTTAGTCGTGTAAAACAGAGCTAATTACTCGAGGTTATAAGGCTAGTGGGGAAACAAGAAGGCAACAAAAACATGAAAAATAAATTGATTACATCAGTACCCTCTCCTGCTTATATGTGTGAATCCTAATTATAGGTGAAGTAGAAGAATATTTATATCTTGTTCATCATATAAAACAGAGCTAATTACTCTAGCTTCTAAATTAAAGGATCAAAGGCCAATGTATGTCTTGATTAATATGAAATGCGCATATCAAATACCAAACATCGGAGCATTATTATAAGAAACACTATGTTAGGTGATTATTCTAAGATCACCTCGAATCGGATCTGATCACCAACTGTAAAAAGAAAAGCATCACATTCCAAACAATTATGGGATCACTGGTATCGTGTACGTGCAATGCACTTGTCATGCTCGAAAACATAACGACCAGTGAGATGTATTTCAAACTTCCCATTGAAAATAGAGAGTACTGATAATTGGTAAGGCTCAAGGAGATGTAGCCTGCACGTCATGGTAATAGAAATTGTTGGCTAAATATACCAAGACCGAAGGTACAATTCGCTCTTTACCAAAATGCCAAAGGATCAGTCAAGATAGAAGGTGCAACTCCAGAAAAACTCAGACAAAATGCCAAAGGAACAGTCAAGAACTCCATGCACTCCCTCTATACTTTATAGGCTAGTTAGCCTACAAAAACGTCTTATATTTTGGTAGAGGTAGTAGTTCGCATGCAAAATCCTAGGTTCTGCTTCTAAATCCTAATAAGTAGAGAAAGATAAGATGAAATGATCATGTACCTCAGTCCTCATCACTATAGTTCACAAGGATGCATCATACCTTCTCCTGATGCGCCTGTAGCCACAAAGAGAAATAAATAAATAAAGGAAGACAGTGCCACATACATCTATCTTCCTTTTTTTGTAAAAGATTCAAGGTGTGGAAAACTTCAGTTCAGAATTCAAAAAATGAGTTATGTATATCAAAATTCTCCTAGCTTAAAACAGGCAATCCCACATACTTCGAACAATTTAGGATGTTCCTTCATATAATCCCTGGCTCCATGTCCATTATTTAAAACTCAATGACTGAAATGAGCATTTTCTTACATCCATGACTGATGTAGTCATCTTTGTAGAATATGGCAAACTCTTTTTGTATTCCTTTGCCTACATATCATCACCGAAAAGTGTAGCCCACTCACTTTGTCAAACTCGAGTCTAAGAGTGTACTGTGAAAGAAAAAACTAAGAATTCAGGCCAAATGTCTTAATTACCTCACTCAAGTCTTTTCGTGGATGGCACCAATGACTCTTATAGTTCAGTTGCCCATCCACTTACAATGCTGCATGCATGCATCTGCACAAAAAGTATCAAAAATGCTCCTAACAGGAGGGGGAAGCATAATCATGCAACTCTATTGATAGCAGTCAGCAGCATTGGGACCATTCTTTTGATCACGAAAGATAGAATTGAAGTATAAAAATTAGTTTGCTGGTTTCTGCTTTCTACTACCAACTGAAGTATATTTGGCACACAAGTTCTAGTTTGGAGAGCTGTTGAGCTCATCCTCCCTCTTCAAATTCTACAGTTCTCTTGGGAGTGCCTTTGTCCGTAACAACTGAATCATGCTCCCGCCTCAGCTTTTTTTATAGAATAGAAACCACCATGGCTCTACAACAAATACACCAGCTCCTTGGAGGCCACCCGCGGGACAAAGCAGGGATGCAGGCTTACGCTCTCGGGTTCACACAAGTGACTCCCCCTACCTGGCATGCCAAAGATGTCATGCGAAACCACGACCACCTATCGGGCCATGAGCCCCTTTTGGTTCGGCGGGGGATAGGCACGTTGCACAAAGAGCGAAGAAGCGTAGCACAACACGACAGAGATCACACGGGCAATTTTACCTAGGTTCAGGCTAATGTGAGGCTTAAAACCCTAGTCCTGCTTTGGTGGATTGATGGTGGATAATGGCGGAAAAACACGGCGCTCTTGCCCGGCAGTGTTGCCTCGGGGCGAGAGTGGCTACGCGCATATGAATATGTGAGGGTCTGAATCCTCTCTGCGGTTGCAATGGGCCTCCTTTTATAGATAAAGGGGTCACCACAGTGGCAAATCAGTCTTCTACACACTGATTAGATAGCAAACAGTGTTATCATACCTAACTCTGCAGGCGGACAGAGTGCATTAAATGTGCCGCTCAGTGTCACATCATAGCGTGCCCGGCAAGCATGCTGGGCTGCTTTGCCAGCTTCGCGCCTGCTTGCTTGACACGTCTCAGGACGGGTGTCATCTGGAGGTGTTTTCCATAGAAAGTGGCTGCCATGTGGCAGGAAGCAGCCACTTAGTCACTTGGGGGCTTGACACCGCATTGATCGACAACTTGCATCGCTGTGAGGTGGAGCGGTGAAGCTTTGGCGGGCCAGTCCGCCCTTGCTGCGCCCGGCAAGCCTGCCGGGGCTGTCTGGTGGCTTGTCTTCAAGGCAATCCTCATCCTCGCTAGGCTCGCCTGCCCGTCATAGGAGGGTTTTCCCTTAGAGATATCTTTGCTTCTCTGGCTTGTCTTGGTCTTCTTGATCTGCCCTTTGATCCTTCAAAGAACTGATCTATTATGCTTGGTCTGATCTTGGGTGCTGCAATCTTGTCCTTAGGCCTGTGCACACTCTGGGCAACAGACCGAGGGTTTGTTGCACCGACACTCACAGAAGAACAGACATGTTGAGGTTGTTCTTCCCTTGTACTCTCTCATCCTCAGCCCCTCGCGAGGCTAATCCACCATAAAGCAGGAGTAGGGTCTTAGATCGCAAGGTAGCCCGAACCTAGGTAAACTGTTGTGTCCCTTTCCCTTCTTGTTCATCAAGCTGGGCCGCGGGGGTGACCAATTGGCTGGCTAGAGAGGTTGAGTTCTTCGCACACGCCCCAAAGTTCGAACCTTTCTTTTGTCTGCGGAGCCCTGAATCCGACATCGTCATTGACTGTTTTGAGACCAACCACAGTTGCACATGCCTGCGACATCTGGGAAATATATTTTTCCATGTGCGATAAAACATTCTCAGAATGGGTTGAAAGCTGGCGTGCGGTCTCGTTGTATTTTATGTAGTCTGCCTGCCAAATTTCGTTGCATTGGGAGGTCGTGTGATACCCCAACGATTATACCTATATTGGGACTATAGTTGGTCAAACGCCAAACATTTTGGTATTAGATACCCCTGTTGCCGGGCCATTTCTGACTTCTCTTCTTAGCCCAATCCCTACTAGCACATCCCACCTAAACCCACCTAGCCCCCCCTCTCGATCAGAACCTCCGATCGTGATCAGAGGTCTCTAAACCACCCCAAACCCTCAAACCCAAGCATCCCTGTTATATAAGGAAAGCATATCCTTCCATTTGTGGAAACCCTACATCCCTCCTTGTTTTCCATGCTCCACCACCTAGCCGCTGCCACCTTGCCCCTATCTCCTCCCACCTCTAGCGTTGTGGGCCTGCGAAGTCCATTTGGAGGCCCGCCCAGGCCCGGATCCCGCACCGCCGCCTGCTCCCTTGCTACTTCTTAAGCTTGCGTTGTTTTTTCCCTTGAAGAGGAAAGGGTGATGCAGCAAAGTGAAGATAAGTGTTTTCCTCGGTTGAGAACCAAGGTATTAATTGCTTGTATCAGCGTTGGTATTTCCGTGAAGGGGAGAGGATGATGCAACATAACAAAGGTAAGTATTTCCCTCCATTATGAAACCAAGGTAATAAATCCAGTAGGAGAACCAAGAAACACTATGTAAATAGCACCTGCACACAAATAACAAATACTTGCAGCCCAACGTGTAAGAGGGGTTGTCAATCCCTCCTCTGTATTGAGATAGATTAAATTGTATGAGATTGGATAAATAGGTCTAGCAAAAACACGAAATAAAATAAATCAAGAAAAAGTGCAGCAAGGTATTTTTTTAGTTTTTAGAATAATAGATAGGAAAACATCATGATAGGAAATAGACCCGGGGGTCGTAGATTTCAATAGTGGCTTCTCTTGAGAAAATAGCATACGGTGGGTAAACAAATTACTGTTGGGCAATTGATAGAAGAGCAAATAATTATGATGATATCCAAGGCAATGCTCATGTATATAGGCATCACATCCAAGATTAGTAGATCGAAACAATTTTGCATCTACTACTATTACTCCACACATCGACCGCTATCCAGCATGTATCTAGTGTATTAAGTTCGTGGAGAAACGGAGTAATGCAATAAGAACGATGACATGATGTAGACAAGATCTATTTACGTAGGATAGACCCCATCTTTTTATCCTTAATGGCAACAATACATGCGTGCCCTGTCTCCCTTTGTCACTGAGAATAAGCACCGCAAGATCAAACCCATCACAAAGCACCACTTCCCATTGCAAGAAAAATCAATCAAGTTGGCCAAACCAAACCAGAGTTCCAGAGAAGAAATACGAGGCTATAGAGATCATGCATATAAGTGTTCAAAGAAGACTCAAATAATATTCATAGATAGATCTAATCATAAACTCACCATTCATCGGATCCCAACAAACACACCGCAAAAAGTCATTACATCAAATAGATCTCCAAGAACATCGAGGACAACATTGTATTGAGAATCAAAAAGAGAAGAATCCATCTAGCTACTACATACGGACCCATATGTCTGTGGTAAAATACTCACACATCATCGCAGGAGCACCAATGAGGATGGTGAACCCCTATTTGATCACTTCCCCCTCCGACAAGGGTCCGGAATAGGGCTCAAGATTGGATCTCGTGGTTTTGGAACTTGGGGCGGCTGGAATTGTGTTTCTTGACTCCCCTAGGGTTTCTAGACTATTTGGGTATTTATAGAGCTGAGAGGCGGTGGAGAAGCTTCTCGTGGGCCCAACAAGGCATTAGGGCACTCTAGGGACCTCTCGCGCGCCGTGGTGTCTTGTGGGCCCTGCGGGCCTCCTCTCGTGCACCTCCTGGGCTCACTGGGCCTGTTCTTGGTAGAAAAAAAATCTCCAAAGAGTTTCGCTGCATTTGGACTTCATTTGATATGGATATTCTGCGAAATAAAAAACAGCAACTGGACTAGGCACTATGTCAATAGGTTAGTACCAAAAAATGTTATAAAGTTGCTACAAAATGAATATTGAACATCCAAGAATGATAATATAACAACATGGAACAATAAAAAATTATAGATACCTTGGAGACGTATCAACATCCCCAGGCATAATTCCTGCTCATCCTCGAGTAGGTAAATGATAAAAACGAAATTTTTGATGTGGAATGTTGCCTAACATGTTCATCACGTATTCTTTTCTTTTGTAGCATGGACATTTGGACTTTTAGATGATTCAAAGAAATAGTCTATAATTGATATGAAGACCTCAATACTCAATCATATCAACAAGCAACCACTACAAAAAAGACACATCCGTGACATTTTGGGCCGAACGAATTTTTTTCCTATCATGCCTATGACACTTATATGACGATAATTGTGACAAAACCTGATATCATCGTATATGTGGTGGGCTCCTACTTCTATGACAAAAAACATGACAGAAAATGGGCTTTTCGTCCTGGGCGGGCCGAAGACGCAGCTGCATGACATTCTTTGGGCCGTCCTATTGGGGAATGTAGTAATTTCAAAAAAAATTCCTACGCACACGCAAGATCATGGTGATGCACGGCAACGAGAGGGGAGAGTGTTGTCTACTTACCCTCGTAGACCGTAAGTGGAAGTGTTATGACAACGCGGTTGATGTAGTCGTACGTCTCCATGATCGTAAGATCCTAGTACCGAAAGTACAACACCTCCGCGATCCGCACACGTTCAGCTCGGTGACGTCCCATGAACTCACGATCCACAAGAGTGTCGAGGGAAAGCTTCATCAGCACGACGGCGTGATGACGGTGATGATGATGCTGCCGGAACAGGTTTTCACCTAAGCACCAATGCGATATGGCCGAGGTGGATTATGGTGGAGGGGGCACCGCACACGGCTGTAAACAATCAACTTGTGTGTCCTAGGGTGCCCCCTGCCCCCGTATATAAAGGAGCAAGGGGGGAGGCTGGCTGGCCCTTGGGGCGCGCCAGGAGAGGAGGAGTCCTCCTCCTAGTAGGAGTAGGACTCCCCTTTCCTACTCCTACTAGGAGGGGGAAAGGAAGGACGAGAGGGAAAAGGAAAGGGGGGCGCCGCCCCCCTTCCCTAGTACAATTCGAACCAAAGGGGGAGGGGGCGCGCGGCCTGCCCTGGCCGGCCCTCTCTCTCTCCACTAAGGCCCATGTGGCCCATTAGTTTCCTAGGGGGGTTCCGGTAACCCTTCGGCACTCCGGTTTTCTCTGAAATCATCCGAAACACTTCCGGTGTCCGAATATAGCCATCCAATATATCAATATTTATGTCGCGACCATTTCAAGACTCCTCGTCATGTCTGTGATCACATCCGGGACTCCAAACTACCTTCGGTACATCAAAACACATAAACTCATAATACCGATCTTCACCAAACGTTAAGTGTGCGGACCATACGGGTTCGAGAACTATGTAGACATGACCGAGACGAGTCTCCGGTTAATAACCAATAGCGGAACCTGGATGTTCATATTAGTTCCCACATATTCTACGAAGATCTTTATCGGTCAAACTGCATAACAACATACGTTGTTCCTTTTGTCATCGGTATGTTACTTGCCTGAGATTCTGTCGTCAGTATCTCAATACCTAGTTCAATCTCGTTATCGATAAGTCTCTTTACTCGTTCTGTAATGCATCAGCTTGCAACTAACTTATTAGTCACATTGCTTGCAAGGCTTATAGTGATGTGCATTACCGAGAGGGCCCAGAGATACCTCTCCGACAATCGGAGTGACAAATCCTAATCTCGATCTATGCCAACTCATCCAACACCATCGGAGACACCTGTAGAGCACCTTTATAATCACCCAGTTACGTTGTGACGTTTGGTAGCACACAAAGTGTTCCTCCGGTATTCGGGGGTTGAATCATCTCATAGAAATAGAAACATGTATAAGTTATGGAGAAAGCAATAGCAACAAACTAAACGATCATCGTGCTAAGCTAAGGGATGGGTCAAGTCAATCACATCATTCTCTAATGATGTGATCTCATTAATCAAATGACAACTCATGTCTATGGTTAGGAAACATACCATCATTGATTCAACGAGCTAGTCAAGTAGAGGCACACTAGTGACATTCTGTTTGTCTATGTATTCACACATGTACTAAGTTTCCGGTTAATACAATTCTAGCATGAATAATAAACATTTATCATGATATAAGGAAATATAAATAACAACTTTATTATTGCCTCTATGGCATATTTGCTTCATGTCCATGACAGAAAAAACCGTGGTAGAAGCGAGGGCGAGGAAAATATCGGGGAGTTCCCGGTTACGGTGGGTTGTCGGGGCCCGAGCGATGTGTGTTTCTCTCATACACGTACACGCGTGGGTGCGAGGCGTTGGGCTATAACTAAACCCGAGCAAGGCGTTCTCCTACTGAACCCGAGCGATTGTACTGCAGGCTACGCGTTACTGAAGCCGAGCGATCGATCGATCCCTGGCTGTTAACTGAACCCGTTTGAGTGATTCCTTCGCTACTGCTGCTAACTGAAGCCGATCAAACTTACTACATGTTGGATGAACAGTGAGGATTGCTGGGGGGATTGGATGAACAGTTTCCTATGGTAGTTGAGGTCGTTGCCGCTGGATGAACAGGACCCCGATCGATCGAGCCGGTTGGGAGTGGATGAACATGACCCGTGGAGGGCTGGATGAACAGGATGACCATGTGGATGGCTGGTTGAATAGTAGATGGTGGAGGGCTGGATGAACAGTAGCCCGTGGAGGGGTGGTTGAACAGGACCCCGTGGAGAGGGCTGGTTGAACAGTGGCCGGTGGAGGAGTAGTGGAGGCTGGATGATCAGGAGCATATGGATGAACAGTCGCATGTGGAGGATGGAGGAGGTCGACGGTGGATGAACAATAGCCCGTGGAGGCTGGAGGAGGTCGACGGTGGAGATAAATAGTAGCCGTGGAGTCTAGTTTTGTGGTATGCCACACCCCTCCTGATGAACAGGACCCCCATTTTGATCGTAGTGCTCCAACACAAGTCCGTTTCCTCCGTTTTGCGGTACGCCACACCCCTCCCGATCAATAGGACCCCGTTTCCACCGTAGCAGGTTGAAGAAAAGTCCGTTTCCTTGGTTTTGCGGTAAGCCACACCCCTCCTGGTGAACAGGATCCTGTTTTGACCGTAGGCAGTTGAACACAAGGCCGTTTCCTCCGTTCTGCAGTACGCCAGGCCTCGTTTCGATCGGCTGTTCCGTCCAAGCCGGTTGGCTCCCGATGAACACGACAATGCAGTTTATTGGTTCTGACCCAGCCATGTACACGAGTGCTGGCCGTACGTATGCACGAGTACGCTTTCGAGACCCCGCCAATATGTACGTACGTGGCCGTATTTACTTTCTTGCACCCTGGTTGTACGTACGTGTACACGATATTAACGGGACTGCTATCCAGTGATCTACTCCTAGATTACTTTGGTACCACCCTGCTAAACTGATAGGAAGGCACACATCAGGGCTGGTACACAGCATTTCATACATGATAGAGCCTATGGATGAAGCATAGGGAACACCTTTCATTTCTCTCTATCTTCTGCAGTGGTTGGGCATTGAGTCTGACTCAACTTCACACCTTGTAACACAGGCAAGAACCCTTTCTTTGCTTGACCCATTTTGAACTTCTTCAAAACTTTATCAAGGTATGTGCTTTGTGAAAGTCCAATTAAGCGTCTTGATCTATCTGTATAGATCATGATGCCCAATATATAAGCAGCTTCACCGAGGTCTTTCATTGAAAAATTCTTATTCCAGTATCCTTTTATGTTATTCAGAAATTCAGTATCATTTCCGATCAACAATATGTCATCTACATATAATATCAGAAATGCTACAGAGCTCCCACTCACTTCTTGTAAATACATGCTTCTCCAAAATTCTGTATAAAACCATATGCTTTGATCACACTATCAAAGCATATATTCCAACTCCGAGAGGCTTGCACCAGTCCATAAATGGATCGCTAGAGCTTGCACACTTTGTTAGCACCTTTTGGATCGACAAAACCTTCTGGTTACATCATATACAACTCCTATTTAAGATATCCATTAAGGAATGTAGTTTTGACATCCATTTGCCAAATTTCATAATCATAAAATGCGGCAATTGCTAACATGATTCGGACGGACTTAAGCATCGCTACGGGTGAGAAGGTGTCATCGTAGTCAACTCCTTGAACTTGTCGAAAACCTTTTGCAACAAGTCGAGCTTTGTAGAAAGTAATATTACCGTCAGCGTCAGTCCTCTTCTGGAAGATCCATTTATTCTCTATGGCCTACCGATCATCAAGCAAGTCAACTAAAGTCCACACTTTGTTCTCATACATGGATCCTATCTCAGATTTTATGGCCTCAAGCCATTTGCTGAATCTGGGCTCATCATCGCTTCCTCATAGTTCGTAGGTTCATCATGGTCAAGTAACATGACTTCCGGAACAGGATTTCCATACCACTCTGGTGTGGATCTTACTCTGGTTGACCTACGAGGTTCGGTAGTAACTTGATCAGAAGTTTCATGATCATCATCATTAGCTTCCTCACTTACTAGTGTAGGAATCATTGGATCTGATTTTGGTGATGAACTACTTTCCAATAAGGGAGAAGGTACAATTACCTTGTCAAGTTCTACTTTCCTCCCACTCACTTCTTTCGATAGAAACTCCTTCTCTAGAAAGGAGCCATTCTTAGCAACGAATATCTTGCCTTCGGATCTGTGATAGAAGGTGTACCCAACAGTCTCCTTTGGGTATCCTATGAAGACATATTTCTCCAATTTGGGTTCGAGCTTATCAGGTTGAAGCTTTTTCACATAAGCATCGCAACCCTAAACTTTAAGAAACGACAATTTAGTTTTCTTGCCAAACCATAGTTCATAAGGTGTCATCTCAACGGATTTAGATGGTGCCCTATTTAACGTGAATCCAGCCGTCTTTAAAGCATAAACCCAAAACGATAGCGCTAAATCAGTGAGAGACATCATAGATCGCACCATATCTAATAAAGTGCGGTTACAACGTTCAGACACACCATTACGTTGTGGTGTTCCAGGTGGCGTGAGTTGCGAAACTATTCCGCATTGTTTCAAATGAATTCCAAACTCATAACTCAAATAGTCACCTCGACGATCAGGTCGTAGAAACTTGATTTTCTTGTTACGATGATTTTCCACTTCACTCTAAAATTCTTTGAACTTTAAAATGTTTCAGACTTATGTTTCCTTAAGTAGACATACACATATCTGCTCAAATCATCTATGAAGGTGAGAAAATAACGATATCTGCCATGAGCTTCAATGTTCATTGGACCACATACATCAGTATGTATGATTTCCAATAACTTTGTTGCTCGCTCCATTGTACCGGAGAACGGAGTTTTAGTCATCTTGCCCATGAGGCATGGTTCGCAAGTACCAAGTGATTCATAATCAAGTGATTCCAGAAGTCCATCAGAATGGAGTTTCTTCATGTGCTTTACACCAATATGACCTAAACGGCAGTGCCACAAATAAGTTGCACTATCATTATCAACTCTGCATCTTTTGGCTTCAATACTATGAACATGTGTATCACTACTATCAAGATTTATTAAAAATAGACCACTCATGAAGGGTGCATGACCATAAAATATATTACTCATATAAATAGAACAACCATTATTCTCTGATTTAAACGAATAACCATCTCGAATCAAACAAGATCCAGATATAATGTTCATGCTCAACGCTGGCACCAAATAACAATTATTTAGGTCTAAAACTAACCCTGAAGGTAGATGTAGAGGTAGCGTGCCGACGGTGATCACATCGACTTTGGAACCATTTCCCACACGCATCGTCACCTCGTCCTTAGCCAATCTTCTCTTAATCCTTAGCCCTTACTTTGAGTTGCAAATGTTAGCAACTGAACCAGTATCAAATACCCAGGCACTACTATGAACATTAGTAAGGTACACATCATTAACATGTATATCAAATATACCTTTCACTTTGCCATCCTTATTCTCCGCCAAATACTTGGGGCAGTTCCGCTTCCAGCAACCAGTCCCTTTGCAGTAGAAGCACTCAGTCTCAAGCTTAGGTCCAGACTTGGGTTTCTTCACTTGACAAGCAACTGGCTTGTTGTTCTTCTTGAAGTTCCCCTTCTTCCCTTTACCCTTTTTCTTGAAACTGGTGGTCTTGTTGACCATCAACACTTGATGTTCTTTCTTGATTTCTACCTCCGCAGCTTTTAGCATTGCGAAGAGCTCGGGAATCGTCTTATCCATCCCTTGCATATTATAGTTCATCATGAAGCTCTTGTAGCTTGGTGGAAGTGATTGAAGAATCTGTCAATGACACTATCATCAGGAAGATTAACTCCCAGCTGAGTCAAGTGGTTGTGGTACCTAGACATTCTGAGTATATGTTCACTGACAGAACTATTCTCCTCCATTTTGCAGCTGTAGAACTTATTGGAGACTTCATATCTCTCAATCCGGGCATCTTCTTGAAATATTAACTTCAACTCCTGGAACATCTCATATGCTCCATGACATTCAAAACGTCATTGAAGTCCCAATTCTAAGCCGTAAAGCATGGCACACTGAACTATCGAGTAGTCATCAGCTTTGCTCTGCCAGGTGTTCACAACATCTGACGTTGCTCCTACAGGGGGTTTGTCACCTAGTGGTGCTTCCAGGACGTAATTCTTCTGTGCAGCAATGAGGATAATCCTCAAGTTACGGACCCAGTCCGTGTAGTTGCTACCATCATCTTTCAACTTAGCTTTCTCTAGGAACACATTAAAATTCAACGAAACAACAGCACGGGCCATCTATCTACAACAACATAGACATGCAAAATACTATAAGGTACTAAGTTCATGATAAATTAAAGTTCAAATAATCAAATTACTTAAGAACTCCCACTTAGATAGACATCTCTCTAATCTTCTAAGTGATCACGAGATCCATATCAACTAAACCATGTCCGTTCATCACGTGAGATGGAGTAGTTTTCAATGGTGAACATCACTATGTTGATCATATATACTATATGATTCACGCTCGACCTTTCGGTCTCAGTGTCGTGAGCCCATATCTGTATATGCTAGGCTCGTCAAGTTTAACCTGAGTATTCTGTGTGTGCAAAACTGGCTTGCAGCCGTTGCATGTGAACGTAGAGCTTATCACACCCGATCATCACGTGGTGTCTCGGCACAACGAACTATAGGAATGGTGCATACTCAGGGAGAACACTTATACCTTGAAATTTAGTGAGAGATCATCTTATAATGCTACCGCCGATCTAAGCAAAATAAGATGCATAAAGGATAAACACCACATGCAATCAATATAAGTGATATGATATGGCCATCGTCATCTTATGCCTTTGATCTCCATCTCTAAAGCACCGTCATGATCACCATCGTCACCGGCTTGACACCTTGATCTCCA
Source organism: Triticum dicoccoides (assembly GCF_002162155.2). NCBI lineage: Eukaryota > Viridiplantae > Streptophyta > Magnoliopsida > Poales > Poaceae > Triticum > Triticum dicoccoides. The sequence goes on along the minus strand of NC_041388.1, from coordinate 464,682,374 downwards.
TTGAAGCATCATTGTCGTCTCACCAATTATTGCTTCTACGACTATCGCTACCGCTTAGTAATAAAGTAAAGCAATTACATGGCGATTGCATTTCATATAATAAAGTGACAACCATATGGCTCCTGCCAGCTGCCGATAACTCTGTTACAAAACATGATCATCTCATACAATAAAATTTAGCATCATGTCCTGACCATATCACATCACAACATGCCCTTCAAAAACAAGTTAGACGTCCTCTACTTTGTTGTTGCAAGTTTTACGTGGCTGCTACGGGTTGAACAAGAACCGTTCTTACCTACGCATCAAAAACCACAATGCGGTATAGTGATTGCTTTTTGATCTTCAGAAAGAACCCTGTTCATTGAATCCGATTCAACTAAAGTTGGAGAAACTGACACCCACTAGCCACCTGTGTGTGAAGCACATCGGAAGAACCAGTCTGGTGTAAGCATACGCCTAATGTCGGTCTGGGCCACTTCATCCAACAATACCACCGAATCAAGAATCAACTAGTGACGGCAAGAGATATGTATATACCCACGCCCACAACTCGTTTGTGTTCTACTTGTGCATATAACATCTATGCATAAACCTGGCTCGGATGCCACTGTTGGGGAACGCGGTAATTTAAAAAAAATTCCAACGCACACGCAAGATCATGGTGATGCACAACAACGAGAGGGAAGAGTGTTGTCTACGTACCCTCGTAGACCGTAAGCGGAAGCGTTCTGACAACGCGGTTGATGTAGTCGTAATCTTCACGATCGACCGATCCTAGTACCGAAAGTACGTCACCTCCGCGATCTGCACACGTTCAGCTCGGTGACGTCCCACGAACTCACAATTTAGCAGAGTGTCGAGGTAGAGCTTCGTTAGCATGACGGCGTGATGACGGTGATGATGATGCTACCGGAACAAGGCTTCGCCTAAGCACCGCTATGATATGACCGAGGTGGATTATGGTGGAGGGGGGCACCACACACGGCTGGAAACAATCAACTTGTGTGTCCTACGGTGCCCCCTACCCTCATATATAAAGGAGCAAGGGGGAGGCCGGCCGGCCCTTGGGGCGTGCCAGGAGAGGAGGAGTCCTCCTCCTAGTAGGAGTAGGACTCCCCTCCTACTCCTACTAGGAGGGGGAAAGGAAGGAGGAGAGGGAGAAGGAAAGGGGGGCGCCGCCCCCCTTCCCTAGTCCAATTCAGACCAGAGGGGGAGGGGGCGCGCGGCCTGCCCTGGCCGGCCCTCTCTCTCTCTCCACTAAGGCCCATGTGGCCATTAGTTCTCTTGGGGGGTTCCTGTAACCCTCCAGCTCTCCGATTTTCTTCGAAATCACCCGAAACACTTCTGGTGTCCGAATATAGCTGTCCAATATATCAATATTTATGTCGCGACCATTTCAAGACTCCTCGTCATGTCCGTGATCACATCCTGTACTCCAAACTACCTTCGGTACATCAAAACACATAAACTCATAATACCGATCTTCACCGAACGTAAGCGTGCGGACCATACGGGTTCGAGAACTATGTAGACATGACCGAGACGAGTCTCCGGTCAATAACCAATAGCAGAACCTAGATGTTCATATTGGTTCCCATATATTCTACGAAGATCTTTATCGGTCAAACCACACAACAACATACGTTGTTCCTTTTGTCATCGGTATGTTACTTGCCTGAGATTCGATCATCGGTATCTCAATAGCTAGTTCAATCGCGTTACCGGTAAGTCTCTTTACTCATTTCGTAATACATCATCCCGCAACTAACTCATTAGTCACATTGCTTGCAAGGCTTATAGTGATGTGCATTACCGATAGGGCCCAGAGATACCTCTCCGACAATCGGAGTGACAAATCCTAATCTGGATCTATGCCAACTCAACAAACACCATCGGAGACACCTGTAGAGCACCTTTATAATCACCCAGTTACGTTGTGACATTTGGTAGCACACAAAGTGTTCCTCCGGTATTCGGGGGTTGCATGATCTCATAGTCATAGGAACATGTATAAGTTATGGAGAAAGCAATAGCAACAAACTAAACGATCATCATGCTAAGCTAGCGGATGGGTCAAGTCAATCACACCATTCTCTAATGATGTGATTGTAACGCCCACAATGCGGCTATATCTCCCACGTGTCGAGGCACAACTTAGAGTCATAATCGCATGGTGGTTTTGTCGCAAGAGGGGTAATCTTCACAAAATCCCATGTACTGAATAAGACTGGGGTTAAGAGTTGGCTTACACTCGCCATGTCACACAATATATAAATAATTCATACATCATCCAAATACACTCATAGACTGACTACGTCAAATCCGAATAAAAAGGAAGATAAAACCACAAATGCTAGATCCCCGATTGTCCCAACTGGGCTCCACTACTGACCATCAGGAAAAGAAACATAGTAACGACCAAGGTCCTCGTCGAACTCCCACTTGAGTTCGGTAGCATCACCTTCACTAGTATCATCGGCACCTACAACTGTTTGGAACTATCTGTGAGTCACGAGGACTCAGCAATCTCACACCCGCGAGATCAAGACTATTTAATCTTATGGGTAGGATAAGGTAGTGAGGTGGAGCAGCAGCAAGCACTAAGAAAAATATGGTGGCTAACATACACAAATGAGAGTAAGATGAGAAGCTACGCAACGGTCATGAAGCTATAAGTGATCAAGAAGTGATCCTGAAACTACTTACGTTCATACATAACCCAAGACCATGTTCACTTCTCGGACTCCGCCGAAAAGAGATCATCATGGCTACACACGCGGTTGGTTCATTTAAATTAAGTCAAGTGTCAAGTTATCTACAACCAGACATTAACAAATTCCCATCTGCCACATAACCATGCGCACGACTCTTGAAAGTTTATACCCTACAGGGATGTCCCAACTTATCCCATCACAAGCTCTCATGGACAACGAAGGATATTCTTTCTCCCGGAAAGCCCCGATCAATCTCGGAATCCCGTTTACACGACATTTCGACAATGGTAAAACAAGACCAGCAAAGCCACCCGACTGTGCCGACAATTCCCGATAGGAGCTGCACATATCTCGTTCTCAGGGCACACCGGCTAGGTCAAGGTATGAGTAAAACCAGCCCTCAAGTTTCCCCGAGGTGGCCCCGCAGGCTGCCCGGTTCGGACCAACACTCAAAGGAGCACTGGCTCGGGGTGGGGGGGGTTAAAATAAAGATGACCCTTGGCCTCACGAAAAACCAAGGGAAAAGGCCTAGGTGGAAAATGTTAAAACCAAGGTTGGGCCTTGCTGGAGGAGTTTTATTCAAAGGGAACTGTCAAGGGGGTCCCATAACCCCAACCGCGTAAGGAACGCAAAATCAAGGAACATAACACCGGTATGACAAAAACTAGGGCGGCAAGAGTGGAACAAAACACCAGGAAAAAGGCCGAGCCTTCCACCCTTTACCAAGTATATAGATGCATTAAATTAAATAAGAGATATTGTGATATCCCAACAGAAACATTTTCCAACATGGAACAAACTTCAACTTCACCTACAACTAACAACGCTATAAGAGAGATTGAGCAAAAGCGGTAACAGAGAGCCAAACAACAGTTTGCTAGGAAGGTGGGTTAGAGGCTTGACATGGCAATATCGGAGGCATGATATAACAAGTGGTAGGTAGCGCGACATAGCCATAGAGCGAACAACTAGCAAGCAAAGATAGAAGTGATATCGAGGGTATGGTCATCTTGCCTGCAATGTTCTCAAAGTTGTCGAAAGCTTGCTCCTCGTTGGTGTACTCAACAGGTTCCTCGTTCATGTACTCATCTCCCGGATCTACCCAAGGCAAGAACACAAGCAATGGAACAACAATCAATCACGGTGCAATGCACAAGCAACATGATGCAATACATGGCATGATATACAAGATATGGTATGCAATGCATATGCATGCCCCGGAAGGAGGAGAATGATCGAGGCATAAAAATGGAAAACCAAGTATGTCACTGGAAAGATGAGGGATTTCGGTCGAAATCGATATAAGGATCACCGGAAATGGATGCACAGTTTGCAAATGGCAAGCAATACAAGAATGACCCAAATCTGCGATTAACAGCACGATAGCACTTAGAATGCAACAAGAAACTAAGCTACTGCACTCGAACATAGCAACAAAGCATATGGAAGTGATGTACTAGACATTCTTGACAAAACATGAACACTGAGCTATAGCTAAATAACACTAGAACAGGTTCAAACAAGCATGGGAAAAGTGCAAAAGATATCAGCTTCACAGATAGTGAAAATACTAACATGTCAAAAACAACATCAGGAAGCAATGTTTAGAGCAAGCAAACAACCCGCTACAGGAACATATCATGGCAAACAAAGGCATGGCATGCTTCTACTAAATGCACTTAACAAAACTCCCTTACTGAACATGAGCCAAAAAGGCACATAATATATGATGGCACCCATGTAAACATAGCAAGTTATATTAACAGTTTCAGGCGTAGAAGAAAAACAAAGCATGTCATACACAGATTCATGATAGCAACTTTTAAAGCTCATGCCACTCACCACAAAGTATTATATGACAACACAAGCATACCACCAGTAATAAGACATGTACGTTAAGCTAAGCATTGCAAGGGCAAGCACATAGGATGCATGGATCACTAGCAAAACACATGGCAATATTGATTAACATGTTAACCATCTGCCAGGAACAATATTTAGCAAAAGTAGAGCAAGAAAATGACATGCTCGAATACTCCATAATTGCCACTAGAGGCATGAATTGAGAGAGCGTAACCATATGTTCAAAACATCCTTACTGAAGTATCTCAAAATAAGCATGGATCTCATGGTAGCAACACGGTTACATGGCATCAAGATAAAAACAGGAAAAGGAATTAGCAAAATCCAAAGTCCCTGAAAACAGTAACATCATGGAGCCTACTTTGCATGCTTGTAATAGTCACCACATAGATCACAAAAATATAAGACTTGCACCTCTATAAAGATGGAATGTAGTAGTTCAAAACAAATGTATACCTCATGCTCATAGGATGCAAACACCAAATGCAACAAAAAAGACAAATCATCAAGTTCTGTTAAGAACCAACAGTTAACATTTTATAGCACTCTTGCAACGATGATAATGGCATCAATATGGAAAGTAACATGCATGCAAATGCCACAAACATTAAGAGCTTAACGAGACGAAAATTTAAACATATCATATGCATGACTTGGAGCCACGGTCACTGAGATACGACATGTCAAAGGTAGCATAAAAATATCACGGGGTTTCGGGACTTGGTGAAAATTACCCCGCGAACCTAGGGTTGACCTCGCGGCATGCGAAACGAGGTCGCCGGAAAAACTCACCGGCGTTGGAGGCTGTCGCCGGAGAAGGACGAGGGCAGACGGATTCGGGCGGCAGGGCGCCGGATCTGGCCGGAGGAGGTCGGGGGCGCGACCTCGGGCGGTGGGGCACGGCGCGCGGCGCCGGGTGGAGCCGAGCTCCGCCACGAAGGAGTCGGGCGGACGCGGCGATCCGGCGTGGCGGCGACCTCCGGAGCGGGGAGGAGCATGGTGGCACGAGGCCGCGGGACGAGCGAGCGGCAGCGGGCGGACGCGCGGGCCGAGGTGGGCTCGCCCTGGGCCTCGGCAGGCCGGCGGGGAGGCGGCGATGTGGGAATGGGGCGGCAGCCAACCGCGGGCTGACATGTGGCGGCAGAGGCGTTGGCGGACACGTCCATCGGTGCATGAAGAAATGTCCGGCGGCGCGGAGGGAAGGACTAGGGTTTGGACCCGGGATTTTGGAAGGGGAATGCATTTATATAGGTAGAGGGAGCCAGGAGAGTCCAAATAAGGTGCGGTTTTCGCCCACATGATCTTGATCCAACGACGGAGAGCATGGAGGGGGTTTAGATGGGTTATTGGTCTATTTTGGAGGGGTGTTAGGCTGCAATGCAAGAGAGGCTTTTGAGGTTACCCGGTTAACCGTTGGGGCATCAAACGACCTCCAAATGGAATGAAATTTGACAGGCGGTGTACCGGTGATGTACCAAGGCCACTTGACAAATCTCGGTCCATTCCGAGAATGTTTTTCTCCCGCTCACGAAACGAGGTTAGAAGGGTGCCCCGGGTGCATGCGGGGGTGTCAGATTGTGAAACGGACAACGGGAAAAATGACCGGATGCATGAGACGAACATGAATGCAAAAGCGATGCACATGATGACAAGATATGAAATGCATGACATGAACAAAATCCAAAACTGAAGACAAAAACCCAACCATGATGGGAATATCATAACACATAGCCGAAAATGGCAAGAGTCGAAGTTACAAATATGGAAAGTTACATCCGGGGTGTTACAACACTCCACCACTACAAGAGGATCTCGTCCTGAGAGCTAGGACTAAAAGAACTCCGGATATTCGGAATGGAGGTGATCCTCGCACTCCCAGGTGGCTTCTCGGTCGGAATGGTGTGACCACTTCACTTTCAGGAATTTGATTGACTTGTTGCAAGTATTGCGCTCGGTTTCTTCAAGAATAGCAACGGGGTGCTCATGATAAGACAGATCTTCTTGGAGATCAATATCTTCGAAGTTGATAGTGCGCTCGGGGGTCTTGAAGCACTTGTGAAGCTGTGACATGTGAAACACATGGTGCATGTTTGCGAAGTTGGACAGAAGCTCAAGTTGATAGTCGAGGTCGCCTCTTTTGCCAATGATCTTGAAAGGACCCACATATCTCGGGGCAACCTTCCCTTTGATACCGAAGCGATGAGTGCCTTTCATTGGAGATACGCGGAGGTAGACATGGTCTTCGATCTCGAAAGCCAAGTCACGGTGCTTGCTATCATAGTAACTCTTGTGGCGCGATTTCATGGCTTTGAGATTTTCACGGATGACTTTACACATTTCTTCAGCTTCTATGATCAAGTCGTTGCCAAGAAGTTGGCGTTCACCAGTCTCTGACCAATTGAGAGGGGGACGACACTTCCTGCCATAGAGAATTTCGAATGGGGCCTTGGCCGAACTCGCTTGGAAGCTGTTGTTGTAGGAGAACTCGGCGTATGGGAGACAATCTTCCCACTTACTACCAAAGGAGATGACACAAGACCAGAGCATATCTTCAAGGATTTGATTTACTCACTCGACTTGGCCGCTTGTTTGAGGATGGAAAGTTGTGCTTAAGCGAATGTTGGTGCCCATGGCCTTCTGGAAGGAGTCCCAGAACTTAGAACTAAAAATGTTTCCGTGGTTTGAAGAGATCAATTGCAGAATACCGTGCAAGGAGACAATCCTGGAGGTGTATAACTCTGCCAACTAAGGTGTTGTAATAGATTCTTTGATTGGAAGGAAATGAGCCACTTTTGTAAGCTTGTCAATGGCAACGAAGATAGCATCATTCCCATGCTTGGACTTTGAAAATATAGTCACGAAGTCCATTTCAATATGGTTGAACTTCCATTCTGGAATAGAAGAGGTTGGAGGAGACCAGCTGGTCATTGGTGTTCTACTTTCACCCTTCGGCATACATCACATTCATTCAGGAATTGAGCAATCTCTCGCTTCATTCGAGTCCACCAATACGAATGCTTGAGGTCATGGTACATCTTCGTACTTCGAGGATGAATGGACAGAAGAGAATTGTGCGCTTCATTCATTATGACCTTCCTTAGATCACCTTTAGGAACCACAACCCGATCCTTGAAGAATAAAGTGTCTTTGTCATCAATGCTATAGCACTTGTATTTGGGTTGGCTCTTCGCAATACCATGTTTCACTCTCTTCACCATGGTATCAAGGAGTTGTGCCTCAAAAATTTGATCTTCCAAAGTAGGAGAGACTTGAAGGTTGGCAAGAAAACCTTGAGGAACAACTTGGAGGTTCAGTTTGCAGAAAGCTTCACAAAGGTCCAGTTGGAAGGGCTTGAGAATTAAGCTATTGCAGTAAGCCTTCCTGCTCAAAGCGTCTGCAATGACATTGGCCTTGCTTGGAGTATATTCAATACTTGGGTAGTACTCTTGAATCATTTCGACCCATCGAGTTTTCCTGAGGTTGAGGTTGGGTTGAGTGAAGATATACTTGAGGCTCGTGTGATCTGTGAAAATGTCAACTTGCCTTCCCAACAAGAGATGTCCCCATGTTATTAATGCATGGACAACTGCCGCCAACTCAAGATCATGAGTGGGATAGTTCCTTTCGTTGGGCTTCAACTGACGAGAGGTATAGGCCACAACTTTATTCTCTTACATTAACACAGCGGCGAGACCTTGCAATGTGGCATCACAGAAAACTTTGAACGGCTTGGATTCATCAGGAGGAGTCAAGACAGGAGCTGAGACTAGCTTCTCTTTGAGGGTGCTGAAAGCAACATCACACTCAGGTGTCCGGACATACTTGATATGCTTCTGGAGGAGGTTGGAAAGAGGTTTTGCAATCTTAGAGAAATTCTCAACGAATCTTCGGCAATAGCTTGCAAGTCCAAGAAAACCGCGGAGCTGCTTGACTTTCTGAGGAGGTTCCTAGTTCACAATTGCAAACACCTTCTCGGGATTAACAGTGATGCCTTTGGTGGAGATGATATGACCAAGGTAAAGAACTTCATCAAGCGAAAACTCACACTTGGAAAACTTCTCATAGAATTGATGCTCTCTGAGTTTGTCAAGCACCAATCTCAAATGCTTGGCATGATCCTCCTTATTCTTGGAGAAGACCAAGATATCGTCGAGATACACCAGGACGAAATCATTTGTGTAAGGGTTGAAGATGAAGTTCATCATGCGAGAGAATGTTGGAGGAGCATTGACAAGGCCGAAAGACATACTGGTATATTCATAAGAACCATAGCTTGTTCTGAATGCGCTCTTGGGGATATCTGCTTCACGAATGTGAATCTCATGATAACCCATATGGAGGTCAAGCTTGGAGAATACTTTAGGACCTTTAAGTTGCTTGAATAGCTCACTGATGTTGGGAAGTGGATACATGTTCTTAATTTTCTTCTTGTTCAATGGATGGTAGTGCACACAAAGTCAGTCCATGCCATCCTTCTTCTGGACAAAAAGAACACCACAACCGCATGAAGATGAACTTGGTCTGATCAGACCCAGACGCTCTTGTTCATCAAGCTATTTCTTCAGTTCCTTCAGCTCCTCAGGTCCAAGCTTGTAAGGACGCTTGCAAACGGGTTCCGTACCAGGCTCAAGATCGATAACGAATTCAACTAGCCGGTGAGGAGGCATTCCCGGAAGCTCTTTGTAACGCCCCAAGACCGACGCTCCAGAAGACTTCCAGCTACTCCGAGTTTCATCGTGTGATTTGTTTTGTTTGTTGCATCATTTACATTGCATCATGCCACCATGTCATTTATTTTTTAAAAACTCAACTGAATAAATTGTATGGATTTTTTTGATCCATTTAAATCGAGGGACTCACATGGTGACTTCTCTTTATAACATATCCTCCAATATTAGGGAGCTATATTAAATTCCACTATTTTGGAATCACCAAAACACACTTACAAAATAATTTCGTTCCTTTTCTGCTTCAAGTTTGGTCTCCAACCTTGCCAATATTTATTTCATCATTTTCCGGAGCTCCACCAAAAATCCGAACATTTTTGGACCTTCCTTTCATCAAGTCCTAGTTAAAACCCATTTGAATTAAATTCAAATGAGTTTGAATTTACATCTTGCATTCGTGCCTCTTTTCTATTTTTCTTGGAACGAGCTCATTTTTATGAGTCCGGGAAAATACCCTCTCTGCACAACCACCTCCCCTCTTGAGCGTGTCCGAAACTTCCCCGAACCCGACCCAGGCAGTCATCACCGTTGGATTCGGATCATCCCCTAACGTCTACAAAGTATCTCCGTTTTCTTATTTGGACTCCCTACCTAGTTATTCTCATCCGTCGGATTTCGATCCGATGATCTAAACTTCCCTCTTTTTCATATATATAGTCCACTCCTAGACTATTTTGGACAAACCCTAGCCCTACCTTGTCCCATCCATCTCATTCCCACGCCGCCGCCACTCTCCTTGTTATCAGCGTCGAACCAACCAGCCGCCCTCCTCGTTTTTTTCCCCGATCCAATCAAATCCATCCCCTGTGACCCAATCCATCGATTCCCCCTCCAACCTCCTGCCCGAGGCCTCCCCTCGATCCAACCCTCCTCGCTCTCCTCGTCGCCCTCGAGCCAGGAGCTCCTCGTTCGTGCGCCAACTGCCCATCCCTGAAGCTGCAGCACTGTCCCCGAGCCAATCGCCAGCCTCCTTCCCGATCCACCACCTCACCTCCCTTGACCTCCATCGCCCGCGTCGCCGGAGCTGCTCCATGCGCCGCTCGAACCTGCCCGAGCGTCTCCTCTGCTCCCAGACCCAGGCCGCCGTCCGACCTCGCCGGCCGGTCGCCGGAGCAGTCCATCCAGGGCTCTCTCTCGCGCCCTGCACTCCTTCCCCTTCCTCTACTTCCCCTCGTTCCTCACCTGTCTCCTCTGCTTGCAACAGATCGAGCCATGGCACCGCCCTAGGTTCTTCCCGACGCCATGGATGGGCGCGCCATTGGGGAGCTCCCCGCCGCCTGGATCCTCCGCCTCGCCGGAGACCTCCTGCGCCGCCCCGCCGGAGTCCCTCCTCGCCGGCCTCTTCTTCTCCTGCTCCAGATTGAGCGCCGCCGGCCTCTGCTCTCTCTGCATCGAGCAGAGAGGCTTCACTCGTCCCGCGCCGTCGACCCGTCGCCCTGCCGCGGCTCTAAAGCCCAGCCGCTGGATCTCACCGCCTCCTCCACCGACCTGGGCTTGGCCCATGGGTGAGGCCCCAGCGCCTCCTTTTTTTTTCTTTCTGTTGGGCCTGCTCCAGCCAGATTTGGCCCAGTGTTGTTTTTTTTCCTGCTGCGTATTTGTCTATTACCCAGAGTTTGCAGTTTACAGAAAACCCCCTGTTCTTCATACATTTAATAACTCTTCAACGGTGCATCATATTAAAATGTTTTATATATGAGAAGTGCTCAGAAATTTGTGTAGATTAATAATATGCCACTTTCATCTATGTTTAAAATGTTTAAATTGTTGTTTGCATTAATTTGCTTAAATGCCATGTTAAAATGATTTATTTCATAACTAAATAACCGTAACTCGGAATTAAATAAACTTTATATGTAAATGGGGTAGAATTTTGCCTAGTTTAACATGGTGTACTTACTTTGCATGTTTAACAACTCTAAAATTGTGTTTATGGCAGAACAGTACCTAATCCATAAATATGCACATGGGGATTTTCCGGACTTGTTGTTCGTTGTTTCCGGCCTCATTTAACCTTGACTAGATAGGTAGTTTTCATTTGCTTCACCCTCTTGCCATGCTTAAAAACATTTAATATTGTTGGGTAGCTTAAACGAGAGATAACTAAATAATTGATGTGGTGTTCCGTCAACATGCACCTCGTTGCATATTGAGCTCCACTTAACTTGTAGTATTGTTTGTTGCACTTTGCCATGCCATGCCTCATTAAACCAGACATGCATCATACTTGTTTGTGCATCATGACTTGTTTATGCTTGTGTGTTTACTATGTTGTTTGTTTCTTTCCGGGTTGCTTCTCTCGTTAGCTTCGGTTTCGTTCCGGAGTTGTGAGGATTTGTTCGTCTACGACCGTTTGTCTTCTTCTTGGATTCGTTCTTCTTCCTTGCGGGATCTCAGGCAAGATGACCATACCCTCGAAATCACTACTATCTTTGCTATGCTAGTTTGCTCGCTCTTTTGCTTTGCCAATGCTACGATGCCTACCATTTGCTTGTCAGCCTCCCAAATTGCCATGTCAAACATCTAACCCACCATGTCCTAGCAAACCGTTGATTGGCTATGTTACCGCTTTGCTCAGCCCCTCTTATAGCGTTGTTAGTTGCAGGTGAAGATTGAAGTTTGTTCCTTGTTGGAACATGGAGATGTTGTTCCTTGTTGGAACATGTTTACTTGTTGGGATATCACAATATATCTTACTTAATTAATGCATCTATATACTTGGTAAAGGGTGGAAGGCTCGGCCTTATGCCTGGTGTTTTGTTCCACTCTTGCCGCCCTAGTTTCCGTCATATCGGTGTTATGTTCCCGGATTTTGCATCCCTTACGCGGTTGGGCTATAATGGGAACCCCTTGACAGTTCGCCTTAAGTAAAGCTCTTCCAGCAATGCCCAACCTTGGTTTTACCATTTGCCACCTAGCCTTTTCTTTCCCTTGGGTTCTGCAGACTCAAGGGTCATCTTATTTAACCCCCCCCCCCCGGGCCAGTGCTCCTCTGAGTGTTGGTCCAAACTGGGCAGCCTGCGGGGCCACCACGGGGAAACTTGAGGGTTGGTTTTACTCGTAGCTTGACCTATCTGAGTGTGCCCTGAGAAAGAGATATGTGCAGCTCCTATCGGGATTTGTCGGCACATTCGGGCGGTGTTGCTGGTTTAGTTTTACCCTGTCGAAATGTCTTGTTGTACCGAGATACCGAGTCTGATCGGAGTGTCTCGGGTGGAGGTCTATTCCTTCATTGACCGTGAGAGCTTGTCATGGGCTAAGTTGGGACACCCCTGCAGGGATTTGACCTTTCGAAAGCCGTGCCCGCGGTTATGGGCAGATGGGAATTTGTTAACGTCCGGTTGTAGAAAACCCGAAGTTGACCTTAATTAAAATACATCAACCGTGTGTGTAACCGTGATGGTCTCTTTCCGGCGGAGTCCGGGAAGTGAACACGGTGTTGGAGTTATGCTTGACGTAGGTTGCTATAGGATCACTTCTTGATCATACTTTTATCGACCGTGCTTTGCCTTCTCTTCTCGCTCTCATTTGCGTATGTTAGCCACCATATATGCTAGTCGCTTGCTGCAGCTCCACCTCATTACTCCATCCTTCCTATAAGCTTAAATAGTCTTGATCTCGCGGGTGCGAGATTGCTGAGTCCCCGTGGCTCACAGATACTTCCAAAACCAGTTTGCAGGTGCCTATGTTACCGTGCAGATGACGCAACCAAGCTCAAGGAGGAGCTCGATGAAGATCTTGCCCTTTGTGTTGTTTCGTTCTAGTTGATCAGTAGTGGAGCCCAGTTGGGGTCGATCGGGGACCTTTGTCGCATTTGGGGTTCTTCTTTTATTTTGGTTCCGTAGTCGGACCTTGATTGTATCTGGATGATGTAATGCTTTATTCATGTCATTGTGTGAAGTGGCGATTGTAAGCCAACTATGTATCTCTTTCCCTTATGTATTACATGGGTTGTGTGAAGATTACCTCACTTGCGACATTGCTTTCAATGCGGTTATGCCTCTAAGTCGTGCTTCGACACGTGGGAGATATAGCCGCATCGAGGGCGTTACAAGTTGGTATCAGAGCCTTCCCCGACCTTAGGAGCCCCATTGCTTGATCGTTTTTAGCGGCCGAGTTGTGTCTAGAAAAATGTTTTGAGTCATTTAGGATTATATATATCGAAGAGTTTAGGAATTCTTTTTACTCCCCAGTCTCTTCATCGCTCTGGTGAGGCATCCTGACGTAGAGTTTTGACTCTTCTCTTCTCAAATTTCACTAATTTTTTTTTAGGATCACGCGGGTATCTTGGAATCGTTCCGATGGTTTTATGATGAGAACATTGTCTTGGTGCCTCCTGTCAGGGGTTTAGTGGAAGTGTCCCGGGGAGTTGAGCTCTGAGGTGTTGTCGTCATAATTTTATCGTTGCAGTTCTGGAATACCTGAGTTTAGTACGCCGACATCGAAAATCTCTTTTATGCAGTTCGTTGGTGAGATAACCCCGATAACCCAGTACTGAGGTGAGTACGGGAGTATTGCCATAACTTGTATAACGGATGCTTTTCGAAGGTTGAGGTAGATGGTTTCCGAAGTTTTCTTGGTTATGTGTTGAAGGATGGATACAGCTGGATGTAGGATTTGTTAGTTTGGGTGAGATATTATGCTTCCCCTGTATCCCCAACACCTGATTGCATAACCGGAAAAATTTTGGGAGTTTCATAGGTGGGAAATCAAGTAGCTCTTAGGATATCTTTCCGACAGATGTATGATATGAAATTGGGGTTCGACGTCTAGTGGTCCGCCTATTCACGGTCGTTTTTACAGTGGTCTCGTTGTGTCTTAAAGAACCCTTGGCTATGCTGGTTCGGGGACGCTTCGTATGTCATGTGCACTGCCTTGTACATGATGGTGCTGTACGATCGAGCCCGTGTAGGCCCCACCACGAAAACTTCGGACGAAATCTCTATCATATGTTTGTTCTGGCTTATTCCGCAAGCCAATCCTTGGTTTTGTTTTGAGTTGTGGTATTCGAGTTGCTTCGAAGTCAAATGTTGAATCCATACCTTTCCTAAATGGTGTTCTCATATTGCTATGTGAATACTAATCCTTCTTGATCATCGAGTTTGTCATGTCAATTCTTTCCAACCGGCGTGCTTCTTCAAGTGGATTCGATCATTTCAACTTCCGCAAGATCAATTATCACTTCTTCTCAACGGTGTTTGTTTCATCCGTCTCCAAGTTGCCTTTGTTTTTCCCGCCCTCCCACCCTTTTTCTTCAAGGACTCTTATATATTTCAATCAAGTATCCATTTATTCATGTGAAGTCTCTCCATTCTTTTCCTTCAATGTTCTTATTCGGTGATTCTCATGAAGTTTCTAACGGAGCTTCAAGTTCGTCGTTCTTCTTTCTTTTCTTCTCCGGTGGATTCAAGTCAAGATTTGTCGATTATATCCCCTTTTCTCGTTTCAAATACCTTCTCTTGACGATGCTCCTCATATTCATTCACTTCTCGCTATTTGTTATTCCGGAGTGCTCAAGATATCTCGAAGATTCGTGTTTCCACTCTGCATTCGTTCAAGCTCTTTCGAGATTGGTATCTCATTCAAGTCATTTAATTCAACCGGTGCAACATCTCTTTTAAATCTTTTCAACGGTGTTCTTTTGAGTGGGCCCTAACCCACAGGTCTTTTCCCAGGATCTTACCTGACTCTTCTATTTTCCCAGAGCTATCCTAAATTCTTCTCCAAGTTTGACGTAAGAATGAGTTATCATCAGTCAAATGCTTTTCTCCAAGATCTTTCAAATTCTTTTCATAGTTGGCTCAACCTCTTCGCTTTTGATTCTTCCGGTGTGCCTCAATAATTCTTGGTGGTGTTTCTCATTGTCATTCTCATCATTTGAAGACCGAAGAAGAGTTTCTCTTTAATCTTGCTCTATTCTCTTCAAGATTCATGGTGCTAGCTTGTTGCCATCCTCTCATAATTGTTTTCGATTGTGAGAATCTTTTTCACCCATAAGGAGATATTCAAGAGTCTTCTCAGTTTGTCATCCGGAGTCCATCAATTCAGGTTTATTCATTCTCAGCCGTCAGTTATCATTCTCCTATCTTGCCGGTGCATCTATCGAATATCCTCTAATCAGTTCTTGATCTCTTTGTTCTCATGTATCTAGTTTGTCTCAAGCACCTTCGTTCATTTGCTAATTCTTACCGGTGATGCACCCCTACTTCGGTCATTTTCAATTCTTACGGTGGTTCTTTCAAGATCTCTCTTCCTTGTTCATCATATCAATTCATTTGTTGTTCCAATTCTACCGGTGGTTCGTTGAAGACCTTCTCAAGTTTTGATATATCTCTTTTAATCCTTTCTACGAGAATAAGTAGTATGCCAAATCCGTTGATTGTCATCAATTTAATTGGTGAAGGATAAGCATAACATAATTCTTATTCTTGTTCATCCAAGTGATTAATTCTTTATTCCGGAGGCCCTTAAAACTCTCGGTTTCATTTGTTTCATCTTCTCTTTTTCCCGGAGTTCCAAGCTCTAATTATCACGGAGATCCATCTAAATCATTGCAAGGATTCACCTTGTGTTTTCAATTTCTCTTTCTTTTCATTCCTTTTGTTTACCGGAGTTCTTCATGGAGGTTCTACATGACGATTCATCAAGGATTTAATTCCTTCTCAAAGTGTTCATCAAGATTCTTTTCTAAGAAACTCAAGCTTTCTTCATATTGTAATCCGGAGTGCATTCTTTCTATCATATTATTGGAGGTGGTATTATGCCATTCTTGATAATTTGAGTTCATGTTCCATGATTCACATGTTGTTAAGAATGAGTTACTTTTAAATCCATCAACCTCGTTGTTGGAGTTATCTTGTGTCATATTTCACCTAAAAGCCTTCCATTAGGAATGTTGCTATTTGTGGTGCTTGCCAATGATCCAAGTTATCTCTTTATCATCTTGGTGGAAGAAGTTTTCATCTCTTCGTTAATCTCAAGCAAGTAATTGTTTCCGTTAGTGGCTGGTTGTCACCTCATAATTTTGAGATGTTTTCCATAAGCCCACTACAAGCTTGTGCTTTTCGTTGTTGATTTTCCAACAACTCCGTTCAATTCTTCTTTGCAAGGATGCTTTCCAAACTCATTTGTGGCAGAAGTTGGCATTTTCTTCTCCATTCTGTTATTCCAATGATATATCTTCTATTATTTCTTTCGGAGGCATTGTGACGTTGCTCTTTTCACTCACCATCTCGATTTGTGAGGATCGTGTTCTTTTCTTGCTTATCCATTTAACCGGAGTGTCGTGTTTTCATTCGAGTTCTCTAATCTTATCAAGTTTTGCCTCCCTTCTCAACCGGAGTGCGGTTTGTAATGTTTCTTACCCCTTGTGCCATTCTTTCAATTCCGGAGGCAGTGTGTTGTTGATTTCATCATGTATCCTCCCATCTTGTCAAGTTCATGTTCAATTCCTTCCATTTACAGTCGGAGTGCTGCCCAAATTATATCAATCTTATCCTTTCTCTATCCAGTTCTAACCGGAGTGGTTTCAATATCTATCTTATCACTAAACCTATTGGTTCTCGTTGTATCCCTTGCTCCTCTTTTCTAACGGAGTGTTTTCAACTTTGCTCATCTTCGTTGTTTTCTTCATTTCATTTTGTTCAACCTCTCAAGGTTCTTTGGTCAAAGAAGCAACTTGGTTTTACCTCTCCTCTTCCTCTTCTTTTCCCTCCGGTGCCATCCTAGATCTCGGGACGAGATCCTCTCGTAGTGGTGGAGTGTTGTAACGCCCCGAGACCGACGCTCCAGAAGACTTCCAGCTACTCCGAGTTTCGTCGTGTGATTTGTTTTGTTTGTTGCATCATTTGCATTGCATCATGCCATCATGTCATTTATTTTTTAAAAACTCAACTAAATAAATTGTATGGATTTTTTTGATCCATTTAAATCGAGGGACTCACATGGTGACTTCTCTTTATAACATATCCTCCAATATTAGGGAGCTATATTAAATTCCACTATTTTGGAATCACCAAAACACACTTACAAAATAATTTCGTTCCTTTTCTGCTTCAAGTTTGGTCTCCAACCTTGCCAATATTTATTTCATCATTTTCCGGAGCTCCACCAAAAATCCGAACATTTTTGGACCTTCCTTTCATCAAGTCCTAGTTAAAACCCATTTGAATTAAATTCAAATGAGTTTGAATTTACATCTTGCATTCGTGCCTCTTTTCTATTTTTCTTGGAACGAGCTCATTTTTATGAGTCCGGGAAAATACCCTCTCTGCACAACCACCTCCCCTCTTGAGCGTGTCCGAAACTTCCCCGAACCCGACCCGGGCAGTCATCACCGTTGGATTCGGATCATCCCCTAACGTCTACAAAGTATCTCCGTTTTCTTATTTGGACTCCCTACCTAGTTATTCTCATCCGTCGGATTTCGATCCGATGATCTAAACTTCCCTCTTTTTCATATATATAGTCCACTCCTAGACTATTTTGGACAAACCCTAGCCCTACCTTGTCCCATCCATCTCATTCCCACGCCGCCGCCACTCTCCTTGTTATCAGCGTCGAACCAACCAGCCGCCCTCCTCGTTTTTTTCCCCGATCCAATCAAATCCATCCCCTGTGACCCAATCCATCGATTCCCCCTCCAACCTCCTGCCCGAGGCCTCCCCTCGATCCAACCCTCCTCGCTCTCCTCGTCGCCCTCGAGCCAGGAGCTCCTCGTTCGTGCGCCAACTGCCCATCCCCGAAGCTGCAGCACCATCCCCGAGCCAATCGCCAGCCTCCTTCCCGATCCACCACCTCACCTCCCTTGACCTCCATCGCCCGCGTCGCCGGAGCTGCTCCATGCGCCGCTCGAACCTGCCCGAGCGTCTCCTCTGCTCCCAGACCCAGGCCGCCGTCCGACCTCGCCGGCCGGTCGCCGGATCAGTCCATCCAGGCCTCTCTCTCGCGCCCTGCACTCCTTCCCCTTCCTCTACTTCCCCTCGTTCCTCACCTTTCTCCTCTGCTTGCAACAGATCGAGCCATGGCACCGCCCTAGGTTCTTCCCGACGCCATGGATGGGCGCGCCATTGGGGAGCTCCCCGCCGCCTGGATCCTCCGCCTCGCCGGAGACCTCCTGCGCCGCCCCGCCGGAGTCCCTCCTCGCCGGCCTCTGCTTCTCCTGCTCCAGATCGAGCGCCGCCGGCCTCTGCTCTCTCTGCATCGAGCAGAGAGGCTTCGCTCGTCCCGCGCCGTCGACCCGTCGCCCTGCCGCGGCTCTAAAGCCCAGCCGCTGGATCTCACCGCCTCCTCCACCGACCTGGGCTTGGCCCATGGGTGAGGCCCCAGCGCCTCCTTTTTTTTTTCTTTCTGTTGGGCCTGCTCCAGCCAGATTTGGCCCAGTGTTTTTTTTCCTGCTGCGTATTTGTCTATTACCCAGAGTTTGCAGTTTACAGAAAACCCCCTGTTCTTCATACATTTAATAACTCTTCAACGGTGCATCATATTAAAATGTTTTATATATGAAAAGTGCTCAAAAATTTGTGTAGATTAATAATATGCCACTTTCAGCTATGTTTAAAATGTTTAAATTGCTGTTTGCATTAATTTGCTTAAATGCCATGTTAAAATGATTTATTTCATAACTAAATAACCGTAACTCGGAATTAAATAAACTTTATATGTAAATGGGGTAGAATTTTGCCTAGTTTAACATGGTGTACTTACTTTGCATGTTTAACAACTCTAAAATTGTGTTTATGGCAGAACAGTACCTAATCCATAAATATGCACATGGGGATTTTCCGGACTTGTTGTTCGTTGTTTCCGGCCTCATTTAACCTTGACTAGATAGGTAGTTTTCATTTGCTTCACCCTCTTGCCATGCTTAAAAACATTTAATATTGTTGGGTAGCTTAAACGAGAGATAACTAAATAATTGATGTGGTGTTCTGTCAACATGCACCTCGTTGCATATTGAGCTCCACTTAACTTGTAGTATTGTTTGTTGCACTTTGCCATGCCATGCCTCATTAAACCAGACATGCATCATACTTGTTTGTGCATCATGACTTGTTTATGCTTGTGTGTTTACTATGTTGTCTGTTTCTTTCCGGGTTGCTTCTCTCGTTAGCTTCGGTTTCGTTCCGGAGTTGTGAGGATTTGTTCGTCTACGACCGTTTGTCTTCTTCTTGGATTCGTTCTTCTTCCTTGCGGGATCTCAGGCAAGATGACCATACCCTCGAAATCACTACTATCTTTGCTATGCTAGTTTGCTCGCTCTTTTGCTTTGCCAATGCTACGATGCCTACCATTTGCTTGTCAGCCTCCCAAATTGCCATGTCAAACCTCTAACCCACCATGTCCTAGCAAACCGTTGATTGGCTATGTTACCGCTTTGCTCAGCCCCTCTTATAGCGTTGTTAGTTGCAGGTGAAGATTGAAGTTTGTTCCTTGTTGGAACATGGAGATGTTGTTCCTTGTTGGAACATGTTTACTTGTTGGGATATCACAATATATCTTACTTAATTAATGCATCTATATACTTGGTAAAGGGTGGAAGGCTCGGCCTTATGCCTGGTGTTTTGTTCCACTCTTGCCGCCCTAGTTTCCGTCATATCGGTGTTATGTTCCCGGATTTTGCGTCCCTTACGCGGTTGGGCTATAATGGGAACCCCTTGACAGTTCGCCTCAAGTAAAGCTCTTCCAGCAATGCCCAACCTTGGTTTTACCATTTGCCACCTAGCCTTTTCTTTCCCTTGGGTTCTGCAGACTCAAGGGTCATCTTATTTAACCCCCCCCGGGCCAGTGCTCCTTTGAGTGTTGGTCCGAACTGGGCAGCCTGCGGGGCCACCTCGGGGAAACTTGAGGGTTGGTTTTACTCGTAGCTTGACCTATCTGAGTGTGCCCTGAGAAAGAGATATGTGCAGCTCCTATCTGGATTTGTCGGCACATTCGGGCGGTGTTGCTGGTTTAGTTTTACTCTGTCGAAATGTCTTGTTGTACCGAGATACCGAGTCTGATCGGAGTGTCTCGGGTGGAGGTCTATTCCTTCGTTGACCGTGAGAGCTTGTCATGGGCTAAGTTGGGACACCCCTGCAGGGATTTGAACTTTCGAAAGCCGTGCCTGCGGTTATGGGCAGATGGGAATTTGTTAACGTCCGGTTGTAGAAAACCCGAAGTTAACCTTAATTAAAATACATCAACCGTGTGTGTAACCGTGATGGTCTCTTTCCGGCGGAGTCCGGGAAGTGAACATGGTGTTGGAGTTATGCTTGACGTAGGTTGCTATAGGATCACTTCTTGATCATACTTTTATCGACCGTGCTTTGCCTTCTCTTCTCGCTCTCATTTGCGTATGTTAGCCACCATATATGCTAGTCGCTTGCTGCAGCTCCACCTCATTACTCCATCCTTCCTATAAGCTTAAATAGTCTTGATCTCGCGGGTGCGAGATTGCTGAGTCCCCGTGGCTCACAGATACTTCCAAAACCAGTTTGCAGGTGCCTATGTTACCGTGCAGATGACGCAACCAAGCTCAAGGAGGAGCTCGATGAAGATCTTGCCCTTTGTGTTGTTTCGTTCTAGTTGATCAGTAGTGGAGCCCAGTTGGGGTCGATCGGGGACCTTTGTCGCATTTGGGGTTCTTCTTTTATTTTGGTTCCGTAGTCGGACCTTGATTGTATCTGGATGATGTAATGCTTTATTCATGTCATTGTGTGAAGTGGCGATTGTAAGCCAACTATGTATCTCTTTCCCTTATGTATTACATGGGTTGTGTGAAGATTACCTCACTTGCGACATTGCTTTCAATGCGGTTATGCCTCTAAGTCGTGCTTCGACACGTGGGAGATATAGCCGCATCGAGGGCGTTACACTCTTCTGGAATGATGTCTTGGTATTCACAAACAACTAGAATCTGAGAGATGGCATTCAACTCGCCCTTCTCATTGAGAGAAAACAGTCAAATTGTTTCATCATGAGCGGCATAGATGATCACATCCTCAGAAGAGTGTGTCAATTGAATCTCTGTGGCAGCACAATCAAGCTGAGCCTTGTGCTTAGAAAGCCAGTCCATCCCAAGAATTAGAAGAATATCCGAGTCACCAAGAACCATTGGAGAAGACAGAAATTTATAGTTTCCCATCTCGATGGAAACATCCGGAGCCACCAAACTGGAACTCAACCATTTACCCAGAGAAACAATATCCATGGGTTTACCCAAATGTGAAGAAGTGAATTCATGCTTGGCAAAAAACGGTCTTGACATGAAACAATGTGATGCACCAGTATCAAATAAGACTTTTGCAGGAAAGGAGTCAATTGAAAGGTTACCCATGATCACATCTGAAGAATCCTTTGCCTGAGCTGCGCTCATCATGTTCACCTTAGCATGCTTGGGATTATGCTTGACCACTGCATCGCTTGAAGATCTCACAGGAGGAGGAGGAGGCGGAAGGCGCCTTTGGTTGAAGCACTTGTTTGCATAGTACCCTTTCTGCTGACACTTGTTGCAAGTCACCTCTGAGAGCGGACGATGATAAGGAGCACTTGACCTTGGAGCTTGAGACTGAGATTTGTTCTGATAGCCTGGGTTGGGTGGGTGGGAAGATCCATGGCCACCTTTGCTCTTCTGCTGGTAGGGCTGGTGAAACAGAGGAGGAGGAAGCCAGAACTTCTGTTGCTTAGCTACCCCTTGTGAGGAAGAAGAAGACTGAACTGCATCCATGAATCTCTTCTTAGAAGCCTCACACTTGAGCTGAGCAGCTTCTTGCTTGAGTGCCATGTTATAGAATTAATCGAACTCAGTCAGCTCAAGAAGCATGAGAGCTAACTGCAGATCTTCTCTGAGGCCACCTCTGAATTGATAGATCTTACACTTTTCATCAGGAACGTCTTGTTTAGCGAAGCGAGCAAGTTTCTGAAACTGGATATTGTATTGATACACGGACATGCTGCCTTTCTTGAGATTGTGGAACTTCTCATGCTTTCTCTCAGCAACACTTGTTGGAATATGATGAGCTTTGGAGTCTCGGCGGAAATCATCCCAGGTAATCACACGACCTCCTCTGGAATCTTTGTATTGTTGATACCAATTAGCAGCTTGTTCCTTGAGTTGAACGAAGCAAAGTTGAAAAAGTCCTCAGGCCTGACATTGCTACATTCAAAATGCTTGCAGATGTCCACGAGCCAATCATCGGCGTCTCTGGCCTCAACATAGTTGCTGAAAGACTTCGGCTGGTTTGCAAGGAACTGGTTGAGGGTAGCAAACTAAGGCTGATTGTTGAAATTCCCTTGGCCTTGATTTCCTTGGTTGCCTTGACCTTGGTTGCGCTCTTGCAAGATTTGCAAAAGCATATGAGTGTTGGCGTTGGTGGCTGCCATGACAGCTTGCCATGCCTCCAGAGGTGGAGGTGGTGGCGGAGGGTTCGCCTGACTCCCATCATTGCGTTCCGGATTCAGACGTGTTGGAGGAGCCATCCCAAAGAGGGCGACATCCGTTAGAATCTTGGTAAACAGATATACAAGATGAATCAACGGATAGAAATTGCAACATATAGTCTTCACAATAAACATTCGAACAAGGATGAACGAATGAATTCCAAAGTAAATCATCACACGTCCATTAAGTTGCGAAGCCACTTAGATAAAGGTATATGAATGAAACATCAAGGTACGAATACGAAGAAATAAGTGGTAAGGATTACCCAATCACAAACCAAATATCCGCGGGGAGAAATACTAGAGCTACTTGAATTCCCACCTATAAACTCTCGAAACTTTCTGGTTATGCAATCATGTGTTGGGGATACAGGGGAAGCATAATATCTCACCCAAACTAACAATCCCTACATCCAGCTGTATCCATCCTTCAAACATAACCAAGAAACCTTCGGAAATCATGTACCTCAGCCCTCATAAAGCATCCGTTATACGAGTTATGGCAATACTCCCGAACTTCCACCCCAGTACTGGGTGGCGTTGAGGTTATCTCACCAACAACTGCATAACAGAGATTTTCGATGTCGGCAAACTCAGGTATTCTAGAACCGCAATGATAAAATTTTGACGACAACACCTCGGAGCTCAACTCCCCGGGACACTGCCAAAACCCCTAAATGTCAGGAGGCACCAAGAACAATGTTCTCATCACAAGAATATCGGAACGATTCCAAGATACCAGCGTGATCTTAATTTTTTTTCATGAAATTTGAGGAGAGAAAAGTCAAAACTTCTACGCCAGGAGGCCTCACCAGAGCGACGAAGGGACTGAGGAGTAAAAAGAATCCTACTCTCCGATATATATAATCCTAAGACTAAAAACATTTTGTCCTAGACTCAACAACGTCAGCGATTCGATCAACCAGGGGGCTCCTAAGTCGGGGATGGGTCTGATTACCAACTTGTAATGCCCACGATGCGGCTATATCTCCCACGTGTCGAGGCACGACTTAGAGGCATAACCGCATGGTGGTTTTGTCGCAAGAGGGGTAATCTTCACACAATCCCATGTACTAAATAAGAAAGGGGTAAAGAGTTGGCTTACACTCGCCACGTCACACAATATATAAATAATTCATACATCATCCAAATACACTCATAGACTGACTACGGTCAAATCCGAATAAAAAGGAAGATAAAACACCAAATGCTAGATCCCCGATCGTCCCAACTGGGCTCCACCACTGATCATCAGGAAAAGAAACATAGTAACGACCAAGGTCCTCGTCGAACTCCCACTTGAGTTTGGTAGCATCTCCTTCACTGGTATCATCGGCACCTGCAACTGTTTGGAAGTATCCATGAGTCGCGAGGACTAAGCAATCTCACACCCGCGAGATCAAGACAATTTAAGCTCATGGGTAGCATAAGGTCGTGAGGTGGAGCTACAGCAAGCACTAAGCTAAATATGGTGGCTAACATACGCAAATGAGAGTAAGATGAGAAGCTACGCAACGGTCGTGAAGCTATAAGTGGTCAAGAAGTGATCCTAAAACTACTTACGTTCATACATAACCCAAGACCATGTTCACTTCTCGGACAACGCCGAAAATAGACCATCATGGCTACACACGCGGTTGGTTCATTTTAATTAAGGCAAGTGTCAAGTTATCTACAACCATATATTAACAAATTCCCATCTGCCACATAACCGCGGTCACGGCTCTCGAAAGTTTATACCCTACAGAAGCTCTCACGGACAAGAAGGATATTCCTTCTCCCGGAAAGACCCGACCAGTCTCGGAATCCCAGTTACAAGACATTTCGAGAATGGTAAAACAAGACCAGCAAAGCCACCCGACTGTGCCGACAAATCCCGATAGGAGCTGCACATATCTCGTTCTCAGGGCACACCGGATAGGTCAAGCTACGAGTAAAACCAGCCCTCAAGTTTCCCCGAGGTGGCTCCGCGGGCTGCCCGGTTCAGACCAACACTCAGAGGAGCACTGGCCCGGGGGGGGGAGGGGGTTAAAATAAAGATGACCCTCGGGCTCGCAAAAACCCAAGGGAGAAGTCTTAGGTGGAAAATGTTAAAACCAAGGTTGGGCCTTGCTGGAGGAGTTTTATTCAAAGGGAACTGTCAAGGGGGTCCCATAACCCCAACCGCGTAAGGAACGCAAAATCAAGGAACATAACACCGGTATGACGGAAACTAGGGCAGCAAGAGTGGAACAAAACACTAGGCAAAAGGCCGAGTCTTCCACCCTTTACCGAGTATATAGATGCATTAAATTAAATAAGAGATATTGTGATATCCCAACATAAACATGTTACAACATGGAACAAACCTCAACTTCACCTGCAACTAACAACGCTATAAGAGGGGCTGAGCAAAAGCGGTAACATAGCCAAACAACGCTTTGCTAGGAAGGTGGGTTAGAGGATTGTCATGGAAATATGGGTGGCTTGATATAACAAGTGGTAGGTAGCACGACATAGCGATATAGCGAACAACTAGCAAGCAAAGATAGAAGTGATATCGAGGGTATGGTCATCTTGCCTGCAATGTTCTCAGGGTTGTCGAAAGCTTGCTCCTTGTTAGCGTACTCAATAGGTTCCTCGTTCACGTACTCGTCTACCAGCTCTACCCAAGGCAAGAACACAAAACAATGGAACAACAATCAATCATGGTGCAATGCACAAGCAACATGATGCAATACATGGCATGATATGCAAGATATGATATGCAATGCATATGCGTGCCCTGGAAGGGAAAGATTGATCGAGGCATAAACTTGGCAAACCAAGTATGCTGCTAGATAGATGAGGTGATTTCGGTCGAAATCGATATAAGGATCACCCGAAACGGATGCACGGTTTGCAAATGGCAAGCAATACAAGAATGATGCAAATCTCCGATTAACAGCACGATAGCACTTAGAATGCAAAAATAAACTAAGCTATTGCACTCCAACATAGCAACAAAGCAAATGGCAGTGATTTAAAAGTGATGCTTGACAAAAGATGAACACTGAGCTACGGCTAAATCACACTAGAATAGGTCCGAACAAGCATGGCAAAAGTGCAAAAGATATCATCTTCACAGACTTAGTGAAAATACTAACATGTCAAAAACAACATCAGGAAGCAATGTTTAGAGCAAGCAAACAGAATGTTATGAGAAAATATCATGGTAGACAAAGGCATAGCATGCTTCTACTAAATGCACTTAACAAAACTCCCTTACTGAACATGAGCCAAAAAGGCACACAAGATATGATGGCACCCATGTAAACATAGCAAGTTATATTAACAGTTTCAGACTTAGAAGAAAAAGAGAGCATGGCATACACAGATTCATGATAGCAACTTTGCAAGCTCATGCCACTCACCACAAAGCATTACATGACAACACAAGCATACCGCCAGTAATAAGACATGTTCATGAAGCTAAACATGGCAAGAGCAAGTTCATAGGATGCATAGATCTCTAGCAAAACACATGGCAATATTGATTAACATGTTAACAATCTTCTAGGAACAATATTTAGCAAAAGTAGGGCAAGAAAATGACATGCTAGAGTACTCCATAATTGCCAGCAGAGGCATGAATGGATAGAGCATAACCATATCTTCAAAACATCGTAACTAAAGTATCTCAAAATAAGCATGGATCTCATGGTAGCAATATGTTTACATGGCATCAAGATAACAGCAGGAAGAGGACTTTGCATGCTTGTGCTAGTCACCACATAGATCAAAAAAATACAAGACTTGCACCTCTGTAAAGATGGCATGTAGTAATTCAAAACACATGTAGACCTCGTGCACATAGTATGCACACACCAAATGCAACAAAAATGATAAATCATCAAGTTCTGTTAAGAACCAGCAGTTAACATTTTATAGCACTCTTGCAACGATGATAATGGCATCAACATGGACAGTAACATGCATGCAAATGCCAAAAACATGAAGACCTTAACGAGGAAAATATTCGTCATATCATATGCATGATTTGGAGCCACGGTCAGCGAGATACGACATGTCAAAGGTAGCATAAAAATATCAGGGGGTTTTGGGACTTGGTGAAAATTACCCCGCGAACCTAGGGTTGACCTCGCGGCATTTGAACCGAGGTCGCCAGAAAAACTCGCCGGCGTTGGAGGCTGTCGCCGGAGAAGGACGATGGCAGCCAGATCCGGGCGGCAGGGCACCGAATCTGGCCGGAGGAGGTCGGGGGCGCGACCCCGGGCGGCAGGGCATGGCACACGGCGCCGGGCAGAGCCGAGCTTCGGCGCGGCGGAGTCACGCGGATGTGACGAGCCGGCGCGGGGAGGAGCGCGATGGCACGAGGCGGTGGGATGAGCGGGCGACGGTGGGCAGACGCGCGGGCCGGGGAGGGCACGCCCCGGGCCTCGGCGGGCCGGCGGGGAGGCGGCGATGTGGGTGCGGGGCGGCAGCCAACTGCGGGCTGTCATGTGGCGGCGGAGGGATCGGCGCACTCGTTTGTCGGTGCAGGAAGAAATGTCCGGCGGCGCGGAGGGAAGAAGGACTAGGGTTTGGACCCGAGATTTTGGAAGGGGAATGCATTTATATAGGTAGAGGGAGCTAGGAGAGTCCAAATGAGGTGCGGTTTTCGCCCACACGATCGCGATCCAACGACGGAGAGCATGGAGGGGGTTCAGATGGGTTATTGGGCTGTTTTGGATGGGTGTTGGACCCCAACACAAGAGAGGCTTTTACGGTTACCTGGTTAACCGTTGGGGCATCAAAAGACCTCCAAATGGAACGAAATTTGACAGGCGGTCTACCGGTGATGTACCTAGGCCACTTGACAAATCTTGGCCCATTCCGAGGATGTTTTTCTCCCGCTCATGAAACGAGGTTAGAAGGGAGCCCTGCTTGCATGCGGGAGTGTCAGATTGCGAAACGGACAATGGGGAAAAGGACCGGATGCATGAGACGAACATGAATGCAAAAGCGATGCACATGATGACATGATATGAAATGCATGACATGAACAAAATACAAAACGGAAGACAAAAATCCAACCACGAAGGGAATATCATAACACATAGCCGAAAATGGCAAGAGTCGAAGTTACAAATATGGAAAGTTACATCCGGGGTGTTAAAGTGATCTCGTTAATCAAATGGCAACTCATGTCTATGGTTAGGAAACATAACCATCATTGATTCAACGAGCTAGTCAAGTAGAGGCATACTAGTACTATTCTGTTTGTCTATGTATTCACACATGTACTGAGTTATCGGTTAATACAATTCTAGCATGAAATAATAAACATTTATCATGATATAAGGAAATATAAATAAAAAATTTATTATTGCCTCGAGGGCATATTTCCTTCACGTCCATGATGAAAAAAATCGTAGTAGAAGCGAGGTCGAGGAAAATATCGGGGAGTTCCCGGTTACAGTGGGTGGTTGGGGGCCGAGCGATGTGCGTTTCTCTCGTACACGTACGTGCGTGGGTTCGAGGTGTTGGGCTCTAACTGAACCCGAGCAAGGCATTCGCCTACTGAACCCGAGCGATTGTACTGCAGGCTACACATTACTGAACCCGAGTGATCGATCGATCCCTGGCTGTTAACTGAACCCGATCGAGTGATTC
The DNA here is from genome assembly GCF_002162155.2 of Triticum dicoccoides. Taxonomy (NCBI): domain Eukaryota; kingdom Viridiplantae; phylum Streptophyta; class Magnoliopsida; order Poales; family Poaceae; genus Triticum; species Triticum dicoccoides. Next base: position 464,654,017 of record NC_041388.1, on the reverse strand, counting down.
CTTCTCTACTGCTGCTACCTGAAGCCGATCAAACCTACTGCCTCTTGAACAGTTCCTAGTGGGGGTTGGATGAACAGTTCCTAGTGGGGGTTGGATGAACCGGACCCCATGGTAGTAGAGGCCTTTGCCGCTGGATGGACAGGACCCCGATCGATCGAGCCGGTTGGGGGTGGATGACCAGGATCCATGGAGGGCTGGATGAACAGGATGAACCCGTGGAGGGCTGGTTGAACAGTAGCCGGTGGAGGGCTGGATGAATAGTAGCCCGTGGAGGAGTGGTTGAACAGGACCCCGTGGAGAGGGCTGGTTGAGCAGTAGCCAGTGGAGGAGCAGTGGAGGCTGGATGAACAGGAGCACGTGGATGAACAATCGCTGGTGGAGGCTGGAGGAGGTCGAAGGTCAATGAACAATAGCCCGTGGAGGCTGGAGGAGTTCGACGGTGGAGATAAATAGTAGCCGTGGAGTCCAGTTTTGCGGTACGCCACACCCCTCCTGATGAACAGTACCACCATTTCGACCGTAGCGCTCCAACACAAGTCCATTTCCTCCGTTTTGCGGTACGACACACCCCTCCCAATCAACAGGAGCCTGTTTCAACTGTAGGAGGTTGAAGAGAAGTCTGTTTCCTCCATTTTGCGATATGCCACACCCCTCCCGGTGAACAGGATCCCGTTTCGACCATAGGCGGTTGAACACAAGGTTGTTTCCTCCGTTCTGAGGTACGCCAGGCCTCGTTTCGATCGGTTGTTCCATCCAAGCTGGTTGGCTCCCCATGAACATGACGCATTACGTTGCCTCCCGATGAACATGACGATGTAGCTTCTCGATTCCGACCCAGCCATGTACACGAGCCCTGGCCGTACGTATGCACAAGTAGGCTTTCGAGACCCTGCCAGTATGTACGTACATGGCCCTATTTACTTTCTTGCACCCTGGTTGTACGTACGTGTACATGATATTAACGGGACTGTGTGACATGCTACGTGCGTGCCTCTACTATGACACTTCCCCTTCCTTACTCGGCCACGGTTCATCCCTACAACCTATAGACAGACAGATCGTATGTACGTACACGTTCACGACCCGAATGACAATGCTACGTACACTTCGACTAGGTGGGTCCCTGTCACGCGCCGGACACACCCGCCGGTGGTCGTTACTCCTGGCGGGATCTAGACTGGCCCCACAGATCAATACTAGTCTTTTCTGCGCACTTTGTCCTCACTCGTGCGCACCCGAGAGCAACTTCCAAGTCGGTCAGCCATCCTGGAATTAATCCAAGCTGAGCACGCTTAACTTTGGAGTTCTTTCCGAATGGGCTCCCGGAAAAGAAGGAATTCCTTATTGATATGAGTAGTCTATCATCCCTAATAAGCCAGGCTATCACATACACCCCCACTCAGAGGAACTGACGTCCTCGTCGGGCCACATGAACGTTCCCTCTTGGCACATACGTCTGTGCATCTAGTCCAGCACATGTGCCATGTAGTGTGCCACGACGGGTCACAAACGTCATGCACAACATGACCGCGCACCTGTCCATAAACATCCGTGTAACCACGAGGGTCGGCTCTGATACCAACTTGTCATGCCCCGGACACACCCACCGGTGGTCGTTACTCCTGGCGGGACCTAGACTGGTGTCGGGGAACGCAATATTTCAAAAAAATTCCTACGATCACACAAGATCTATCTAGGAGATGCATAGCAACGAGAGGGGAGAGTGTGTCTATGTACCATCATAGACCAAAAGTGGAAGCGTTTAGTAACACGGTTGATGTAGTCGAACGTCTTCGCGATCCAACCGATCAAGTACTGAACGCATGACACCTCCGCGATCTACACACGTTCAGCTCGGTGACGTCCCTCATACTCTTGATCCAGCTGAGGCCGAGGGTGAGTTCCGTCAGCACGACGGCGTGTCGACGATGATGATGAAGTTACCGACGCAGGGCTTCGCCTACGCACTACGACAATATGACCGAGGTGTAAAACTGTGGAGGGGGCATTGCACACGGCTAAAGATCAACTTGTGTGTCTATGGGGTGCTCCCCTCCCCCATATATAAAGGAGGGGAGGAGGAGGGCCGGTCATAAGGGGCGCGCCCAAGGGGGGAATCCTACTCCTAGTAGAAGTAGGTTTCCCCCTTTCCTAGTCCTAGTAGGAGAAGAAGGAAGGGGAGGAAGAAGAGAAGGAAAGGGGGTCGCCCCCTAGTCCTACTCCAATTCGGTTTGGGCTAGGGGGGCCACACCTTGGCCTGCCTCCTATCTTCCACCATT